>NC_046167.1:68672463-68972267 GCF_011064425.1 Rattus rattus | reverse complement strand
AAGGCTGGAAAACGACTCTCTGCCAAATGGTCAGAAGAAGCTGAGTAGCCATTCTAATATCAAGAAAAATCACTAAACTAAAAGTCATCAAAAGATAAAGGAAGGACACTTTATATTCATCAAAGGAAAAATCCACCAAGAAATATTCAAGTTAATAAAAAAAGAAAAGAAAAAAAAGTTGCAAACCCAAAACTTACAGGAAATCCAAGATACAATGAAAAATATCAAACCTAAGAATAATAGATATAAAAGAGAGCAAAGATGTCCTACTTAAATGGCAAGGAAATATCTTCAACAAAATTATAGAAGAAAACTTCCCTAACCTAAAGAAAGAGATAGATGCCCATGAACATATGAGAAGCCTACAGACCTCCAAACAGACTGGACCACAAAAGAAATTCCTCCCAACACATAATCGTCAAATCACGAAATGCATAAATCAAAGAAAGAATGTAAAAAAAACAATAAGGGGAAAAGGTCAAGTAACATATAAAGGCAGACCTATCAGAATTACACTATACTTTTCAACAGAAACCATGAATCTAGAAGATCCTGGACAGATGTCATACATATCCTAAGAGAACATGAATGCCAGTCCAGACTACTATACCCAGCAAAGCTTTCAATTGCCATACATGGAGAAACTGAAATATTCCATAACAAAAACAAATGTACATGATTATCTTTCCACAAATCCAGCACTACAAAGGATAATACATGGAAATCTCCAACACAAGGAAGGAAACTACACTCCTAGGAAAAGCAAGAAAAGTAATCTTTGCAACAAACCCAAAAATAAGAGAGCCACATAAAGATTAAGTCTACTCTAACAACAAAAAATAAATAGGGAAACGCAATTTACTTCTTTTAATATCTCTAATATCAATGAACTAAATTCCCCGAATAAAAAGACCTAGACTAACAGACTGAGTAATTAAACAGGACCCAGTATTTTGCTGCTTACAGGAAATGCACCTCAGTGAGAAGACAGACACTACCTCAGAGTAAAAAGCTGGAAAACAATGTTCTAAGCAAATGTTTCTTGTTCCAAGAAATAAGCTGGAATAGCCATTCTAATGTCAAATAAAATTGACTTTCAACCAAAAGTTATGAGAAAGGATAAGGAAGGGCACTTCATACTCATCAAAAGTTCACCAAGATGAACACTCAATTCTGAATATCTATGCTCCAAATGTAAATGCAAATGCAAACATTCATAAAAAAAACTTTACCAAAGCTCAAAGCATACATTGTATCATACAAAATAATAGTGGGAGACTTCAACACCCCACTCTCATCAATGGACAGATCATGGAAATAGAAACTGAACTGAGACACAGTGAAACTAACAGAACCAAATGGATTTGACAGATATCTATAGGATATTTCATCCTAAAACAAAAGAATATTCCTTTTTCTCAGCACCTCATGGTACCTTCTCCAAAACTGACCATATAATAGGTCACAAAACAGGCCTCAACAGATACAAGAAGACTGAAATAATCCCATGCGTCCTATCAGATCACCATGGACTACAGCTGCTCTTCAATAACAAAAACCACAGGAAGCCCACATACACATAAAAGCTGAACAATGCTTTACCCAATGATTCCTTGATTCTTCCTTGGTCAGGGAAGAAATAAACAAATGAAATACTTTTTAGAATTTAATGAAAGTGAAGGCACAACATACTAAAACTTATGGGACACAATGAAAGCAGGGCCAAGAGAAAAACTCACAGCTCTGAGTGCCTCCAAATACAAACTAGAGAGAGAATCCATTAGCAGGTTGACAGTACACTTAAAAGCTCTAGAACAAAAAGGAGCAAATAAACCCAAGAGGAGCAGAAGGCAGGAAATAATCACACTCAGGGCTGAAAGAAACCAAGTAGAGACAAAAAGAACTATACAAAGAATCAATAAAACCAGGAGCTTGTTCTTTGAGGAAATCAACAAGATAAACCCTTAGCCAAACTAATCAGGAGGCACAGAAAGAGGTTCCAAATTAACACAATCAGAAATGAAAAGGGAAACATAATAACAGAAACTGAGGAAACTCAAAAAATCATCAGATACTACTATAAAAGCCTATACTCAACCAATCTAGAAACTCTAGATGAAATGGATGATGTTTCAGACCAACATGTACTAAAGTCAAATCAAGAGCAGGCAGGCTATCTACAATGGCCCATATCCCATAAGTAAATAAAAGAAGTTATTAAAAACCTCACAACCAAAAGAAGCCAAGGGTCACATGGATTTAGTACCAAATTCTACCAGACCTTCAAAGAAGACCTGATACCAATATTCCTCAAAATATTCCATGAAACTGAAACAGAAGGAACACTACCTAATTTATTCTATAAAAGCACAATCACTCTAATACCCAAACCACACAAAGACCCAACAAAAAAAAACCTTCAGAAAAATCTCACTTATGAATATTGATGCAAAAATACTCAATAAAATTCCTGCAAACCAAACCTAAGAACATGTCAAACCATCATTCACCAGGATCAAGTAGGCTTCCTTCCAGGGATGCAAGGATAGTTCAATATATGAAAATCCATTAACATAATCCACCATATAAACAAAAACAAAGAAAAATCACATGATCATCTCCTTAGATACTGAAAAACCACTTGAAAATACAACACCCAATCATGTAAAAATTATTGGAGAGATCAGGAATTCAAGGCCCATACATAACAATAATAAAAGCAATTTACTACAAAACAACAGTCAATGTCAAATTAAATGGATAGATACTTGAAATAATCCCACTAATATCGGGGACAAGACAAGGTGTCCACTTTCCCCATAACTATTCAATATAGTACTGGAAGTGCTAGTTAGAACAAGACAACCAAAAGGTATCAAAGGGATGCAAACTAGCAAAGAAAAAAAAAGGTAACACGATTTGCAGATGATATGATAGTATACATAAGCAGTCCAAAATTCTACCAGAGAATTTCTCCAGCTGATGAACAACTTCAGCAAAGTGGCCAGATATAAAATTAAATCAAATAGATCAGTACCCTTCCTTTATACAAATGATAAAGAAGCTGAGAAAGTAATTAGGGAAACAAGTCTCTTCACAATAACCACTAATAATATAAATTATCTTGGGGTAACTCTAACCAAACAAAGGAAAGATCTGTATGACAATAACTTCAATTTCTCAAGAAAGAAATCAAAGATCACAGAAAATAGAGAGATCTGCCCCATTCATGGATTGGCAGAATTAACATAGTAAAATGGTCATCCTACCAAAGACAATCTACAGATTCAATGCAATCCCCATCAAAATCCCAACACAATTCTTCAAAGACATGGAAAAAAGCAATTCTCAATTGTGTATGGAAAAACAAAAATCCAGGATAGAGAAAACAATTCTTAACAGTAAAAGAACTGGAGGAATCACCATCCCTGACCTCAAGCTGTACTACAGAGCAACAGTGATAAAAATTGCATGGTATTGGTACAGAGACTGAGAGGTTGATCAATGGAATAAAAATTGACCCCAGTATATAAAGCCACACATTTATACACACTTGGTCTTTGACAAAGTAGCCAAAAATATACAATGGAAAAAGAAAGCATCTTCAATAAAGGGTGCTGGTCTAACTGGCTGACTGTATGTAGAAAATGAAAATAGACCCATATTTGTCACACCTTGCACAAAGCTGAAGTCCAAGTGGATCAAAAACCATGACATAAAATCAGATACATTCAATTTAATAGAAGAGAAAGTGGGAAAGAGCCGTGAAGTCATTGGCACGGGGGAAATTATCTAAATAGAACTCCAATGGCTCAAGTTCTAGGATCCCAGAATGGGACCTCATGAACCTGAAAAGCTCCTGTAAGGCAAAGGACATAGTCAATAAGACAAACCAGCAACCTACAGGTTGGGGGTAAAATCTTCACTAAACCCACATCCAGTAGAGGGCTAAGATCGAAAATATATAAAGAACACAAGAAGCTAACCACCAAAGGGGGGAGGGGAGACAATCCAATCAAAAAATGGGGCAAAGAAGTAAACTGAGAATTTACTACAGAGGAATCTCGAATCCCTGAGAAGCACCTAAAGTCCTTAGTGATCAGCAAAGTGCAATTCAAAACGGCCCTGAGATTCCACCTTACACCAATCAGAATGGCTAAGATCAAAACCTCAGGTGACAACACATGTTGGCTAGGATCTGGAGAAAGAGAGATACTTCTCCATTGCTGGTGGAATTTGCAAAACTGGTACAACCACTTTGGAAATCAATTTAGAGGTTCCTCAGAAAATTAGAAACAAACCTACCTGGAGACCCATCTATAAATACAACTTGGAAATGTACCCAAAAGATTCCCCACATTCCACAGGGGTACATGCTCCACTATGTTCACAGTGGCCTTTTTTGTGATATCCAGAAGCTGGAAGTAACCCAGATGTCCCACAACACAGAATGAATACAAAAAAGTGGTTCATTTACACAAGGGAGTACTACTCAGCTATTAAGAACAATGGCATCCTGAGTTTTGCAGGCAAAGGATGGAATTAGAAAAATATCATTCTGAGTGAGGTAACTCATACCCAAAAGAACACACATGGTATATACTCATTAATGAGTGGATATTAGCCAAAAAAAAAAAAGGCACAGAATACCTGAGATACAGACAACGGAACTCAAAAAATGTCAACATGCTGAAGAGCCCAAGTGAGGACACTTCAGTCCCACTTGAAAGGGACAAGAAAGCAACCACAAGGGGAGGGAGGGGAGGGAGGGAGGGGACATGAGGGGAATGGGAACAGGGAGCATGGAGGGAAGAGGGGAACATGATCTGGCATTGGGTGTGGTGAAAGGACTGAAACCTGAGAGTCAGCAGAAGCAATGGACACAGGCAACCTTGGGAGGTAGGAGGTTGGGAGGACCCTACAGAATATACCAGAGACCTGGGAAATGAGAGAATCTCAGAACTCAAAGGGGGAGACCCTAGATGAAAAACCATACAGTGGGGAGAGGGAACTTGTAGAGCCCACCCCCAGCAGAAAGACAGGGCATCAAGTGAGGGATGGGGTTGCTATCCCACAGTCAAAACTCTGACCGACAATTGTTCCTGTCTAAAAGAACTGCAGGGATGGAAATGGAGAAGTGCCTGGGGAAAGGAGGGTCCAGTGGCAGGCCCAAAGTGAGATCCAGCTCAAGGGGAGGCCCCTAGCCCTGACACCATTGCTGAGACTCTGAACCACTCACAAAAAGGGACCCCCAACAAGCAGCTGAAAGAGTCAGATGCAGATATCTGCACCCAACCAATGAACAGAAGCTGCTGTTCCCTCTGACTGAATTACGGGAAAGCTAGAAGAACCTAAGGAGGAGGGTGACCCTGTAGGGGAATCAGCAGTCACAATTAACCTAGATCCCTGAGATCTCTCACACACTGGATCACCAACCAGGCAGTATATACCACCTGATATGAGGCCCCCAACACATATACAGCAGAGGACTGCTGGGTCTGGGTTCAGTCAGAGTAGATGTACCTAACCCTCAAGAGACTGGAGGCCCCAGGGTGTTTAGAAGTCTGGTGGGGGGTGGGGACATCCTCATGGAGAAAGGGGAGCTGGGAAGAAGGTATGGGATATGGAACAGTCTGAGAGTGGACCTGGAGGGGAGTAAATTCTGGAGTATTAAAAAAAAGAAAGAGTAATAAATTATGACAATAATTTAAAAGATAAAATTCACCCACCACACATCAAAGCACTTAATATACAGAACAACCAAAAATATTAAAATTCAGACCTACCAGAATTACAATAAATTTCTGAATGGAGACTTTAAAAGCGAAAAGGGCCTTGGCAGATGTCTTGCAGACTCTAAGAAAGAACAGACCTCAGCCCAGAAAACTATAGCCAGAAAAAAGTTTCAATCATCATAGGTAAACAAAACAAGATATTCTGTGACAAAACCAAATTTATACAATATCTAAATACAAATATAACCCTACAGAAGATACTAGTAAGAAAACTGTTATCCAGGGAGGCAAGTATACCCAAGAAAGCACAGGAAATAAATAACCCCACAGCAGTAAACCACAGGAAGGGAAGTACACACACGCGCGCGCGCGCGCACGCGCGCACACACACACACACACACACACACACACACCACACACTACCATCACCAATGTCAAAATATCTCTCAAAAACAATGGACTCGATTCCCCAATTAAAAACACACAAAAAAAAAAAGAAAAGAAAAGAAAAGAAAAAACGGGCTAGGCAAGATTTCAAGATGGCAGTGCCTGTGTGGTTGACCAAGAGGCAGAGGTGAAGGCCCCTTCACAGAAAGTAGTCAGGACCACCTGTTAGTCGCTCTCACCATCCAAGGAGCCTTGCACTGGTTCTTTTTTCAAATGAAGAAGTAAATCATATAAATTGCCAACATGGGGGGGAAGATCAATATCCTCCTCGAAGAGTGGGAAGTTTATGAACCCCACAGACCAAGCCAAAAGGAAGCCCAAAAAAAAGAATTGGAAAAGAACAAAAAACAGTGCATGACGGTCCGAGCTCTGTTTTTTTGAAGGTTAAGGTTGCAAACAGATTATCCGGGACTTGGAGAAATTGAATGAAACAGTTTAATCCAGTTCAACAGCCACAGTTGAATGAGAAAATACTGAAAGACAAATGGAAAAAGGTGCGGGAAAACTTTGAATGAATTCCACGACTTTATGAAAAAGAAAACCCAGATATTTATGAAGAGTTGAGAAAGCTAGACGTAGCTTATGAACAGAAGAGAGCTCAACTGAGCCAATGCTTTGATGCCATCAGCAATGCTCACCTTGTGGACGTAGAGCATTCCTTGGCCAGACATGCCGCATGCTCCTTCCAACATCTTGATCCAGGGCATTCCTCTTCCTGCTGCCCTGCCACCCTCCATCCTGAAGGAAACCTCAGCATATGGGCCTCCAACTCAAGCAGTTTTGATCCTTCCTCTACTGGGACATGGTGTTCCACATTTGCCCCCTGATAGAAAACTGCACTGCCCTCTACGTGGCCCACCTCCTCCTCTGCAGATGCATGGCCAAAGACCGGGCTTTGCTCTAGATCTTCCCCTCGGAGGTGAGAGGAAGACATGCTGTACAGTGCAGAGCTTGCTCAGCGGGTCATGACGATGACATGTCCAGTACCAGTGAGGACAATGGCTATCCTGAGGACATGGATCAGGATAAGCGGGATGACAATACTGAGGACGGTGACACGGACAGATTGGCCACAGAGAGTGATGGAGATGAGGTGGGCACCACGATGTCAGTGAGCCCGACAACTCTGAGGAGGAGAAGTCAGGTCTGAGCATCTGATTTACAGATATGCCTGGGAAACCAAGGGAGAAGAATATGAAGGAGCGGACTCCTCTTCAGGCCATGATGCTGCAAATGGCAGGTCAGGAAATCCCTGAGGAAGGACGGGAAGTGGAGGAGTTTTCAGAGGAGGATAACAATGAAGACGGATGATTCTGACAGAGAAGCAATCACAAAGCAGCGTAAAGATTCCCACTCTGGTGGCTCCTCTGCTCCCTCTTCACAGCAGCAGGCTCCTCCCCAGTCCGTCCCTCCTCCTCACACACAAGCACCTCCCATGCCAGGACCACCACGCCTTGACAACCACCTGTCCCACCCTTTGTGGCCTCCTGGACCACCCACGGGCCTTCCTCTTGGGCCACCCCAGAGGCTCCTCCATTCCTAGAACCCTCTGGAATGCCAGGAATCTGAGGGCCTTTACCACAGCTTTTACCTCCACCAGGACCACCACCAGACCAAACTCCTGATCCTCCCCCAGGCCCACCTCCTGGCCTGCCCCCTGGTTCCTCCTCAAGACCCCCGTCAAGGCTACTTCCTCCCACACCTTGTCCTCATCCTGGCATGATGCGCCCACCCTTGCTGCCCCCTATTGCACCTACTCTACCTGGCCTTTTCCCACCAGCTCCCTTGCCCAGCCCAAAGTGTTGAGTTTCCTGCCCGCCTTCACTCACGAACAAAAGGCATATGATGCAAGTGCAGCCACCATTGAGAAGAAGCCACAGCAACCATGAGTGCCAAGTCCCAGATCACCAATCCCAAGGCAGAGGTCACACAGGTTTGTGCCCACTGCACTGAGGGTTCCCCATGAGAGTAAGAGGGCTACTGTTGTTCCCCAAAGACGGTCAGAGGATGACTCTGCTGTGCCTGTTGCCAAAGCAGCCCCCAGATCTGGTCCTTCAGCTACTGTCTCAGTCCAAACTAAGGACGATGTGTATGAAGCATTTCTGAAAGAGATGGAAGGGCTGCTGTGACAGATTCTCCTGCCAGTGCAGGCTTCTGTTCAGAGGACTGGTTTATAAAACGAGAGGTTCTTGTTAAGTGAAGAGCTATGTTCACTCTCAGGTGTTTTCCAAGTCCGGTTCCAGGAGCCTACTGATGTTTGCCTGCTGGGATCCCCTGCCTCCCAGAACAAGGTGTTTCTTTATAATAGACCAGGATGTGAAACAGTGCTGCTGACCCGTGTTCCCTCTGACACCACCATCTCCTCTCTCTCTTCCCCTCTACATTTTGGGAATTCTGTCAGAAAAGGTCTTAGCTATTTGTTTTGACTCAAGTGCCATGGACACTGAGGTAGGGAATTCTGGAGGGAAAAAAAAGTTTATTTGATCTTGACTTTTGCATTTGAGTTACTTTTACTATTTTCCTGTAAATATTTTGTAGTGTTCTCCTTGTAGTGAAATGGATGATAATATCATTTCCTAATTCAAATCCAGGATATGTGGGAAGAAAATACACAATTCTAGGGTTAACATTCTTTCCCACAAGCTAAACACTCTTTGAGTGTTTCTCGGAGAAATAAAATGCTTCATAAGGAGAAAACCAAACAGGCTGACAGAATGGACTTGAAAACAGATCCATCATTCCGGTGCATAATGAAAACACACCTGTGAAACAAAGACAGCCATTACCAACGAGTAAAGGGCTGGAAAAGGTTCTTCAAGGTTCTTCTACTGCACCCTATACTCAGGCTGCAGTAGCAAATCTAACAATTAATAAAAATAAAACTTCAACCCAAAATGATCAAAAGAGTTAAGGAAGACGCCTCAAATGAAAATTCCACAAAGACAACTTTTCGATTCTAAACATCTATGCCCCAAGTGAAAGGGCACCCACACTCATAAAAAAAAGCATCACTAAAGCTTAACTCACACGTCAAACCCCACATTGTTAATGGTGGGAGACTCTTCAACACCCAGCTCTCACCAATGGACAGGTCATCAAGACAGAATCTAAACAGAGAAATAATGAAATTAATAGTTGTTATGAATGAAATGGACCTAACAGGTATCTACAGACCATTTCACCAACACACAAAAGAGTATACCTTCTTCTCAGCAGCTCATGGAATGTTCTCCAAAATTGGCCACATAGCTGGTCACAAAGCAAGCCTCAACAGATAAAACAAAGTTGAAATAACCCCTTGCATCTAGTATGACCACAGGAGTTTAAAGCTGTAATTCAACAACAGAAATGACAGAAACCCTTCAAAATCATGAATAATGAACATCTCTCTACTGAATGACCACTGGGGTAGGAAAAATAAAAAGAAACTAAGAACTTTCTAGAATTCAAGGAAAATGAAAGCCCAACATACATGAATTCATGGTACAGAATGAAAGCAGTGCTAAGAAGAAAGTTCACAGCACTAAATGCCTTCACAAAGGAGAGATTTCCTCCTAGCAGCAACGTCATAGCAGACCTGAAAGTTCTAGAACAAAAAGAAGCAAAATAAGAGAAGCGGTCAATAAAAAAAAAAAATCAAACTCGATACTTAAATTATAAAAAAAAAAAAAATCAAACTCGATACTTAAATTAACACATGAGGAACAAAGAGAACCACACCAAGAACCAATGTAACCAAGGGCTGCTTCTTTCAGAAAATCAACAAGGAAGACAGAACCTTAGCCAAACTAAAGGCAGAAAGAGAACACCCAAATCAAGGAAATCAGAAATTACAAGAAAGCTAGAGCAAAGGACACTGAAGAAATACAAAGTGTCATCAGGCCTTACTTCAAAAGCCTGAATGCCACAAAATTTAAAAATCTGAATGTAATGGGCAGTTTTCTATAGACACCATTTACCAAAGGTAAATCAAGATCAGGTAAACAATTCAAACAGTCCTATAAACCCCTTAAGAAATAGAGAGTCATTGAAAGTCTCTCAAACAGAACAAACCCAGGGCAGATGGTTTTCACACAGAATTCTACCAGACTTTCACAGAAGAACTTAATAACAATACTCCCTAAACTACCTGACAAAATAGAAACAGAAGGAAAATAGCCATTCTGTGAGGCCACAGTCATAATGATACCTAAACCATACGAAGACTCAACAAAGAGAATTTCAGATGAATTACTTTTATGAACACTGATATAAAAATACATGGGAAATACATGCAAACTGGATCTACCTACATATCACAGATATCATCCACCATGATCAAGTAGACCTGATCCCAGGGATGCAAGGATGACTCAATAAATGGAATTCCACCATGGGAATCCACCGTATAAAAACACCAAAAGGAAAAACACCCCACAGGATCATCTCATTTGAGGCTGACTAATCCTTTGTCAAAATCCAGCAACACTTCATGTTAAAAAGTCATGGAGACATCAAGGATACAAAGTGCATATTTAAACATAATAAAGGCAATATACAGCAAGCCAATGGCAAACATCAAATTAGATGGAGGGGAACGTAAGCAACTCCACTTACATCAGAGACAAGACTGCCCACTCTCTTCCTATCTATTCAACATAGTACTTGAAGTTCTAGCTAGAGCAATAAGACAACTAAAGGAGATGAGGAGATACGAATTGGTAAGGAAGAAGCCAAAGTACCCTTATTTGCAGATGATATGATAGTACACATCGGTGACCACAAAAATTCTACCCAAGAACTCCTGCAGCAGAGTGCATGTAACAAACACATCAACAAAGTGGGTGGATAAAATTCACTCAAAAAATCAGTAGTCATAACTTTAATTTTTTCAAAGCTTACTTTTAATTACAATCATAAATGCTTTAATCACCATTTAGCCCACTACACACCAGAGGTAGTGGAAAAGAAAGGATACAGGGGAAGTGGACCTGTTTAGGAATGGTTCTTGGGAGCAAATCCAATCTACCTTCTCAGGAAATCAGCAGTTCACAGGTCAGCAGTGGAAGCTGGACTGATTCTCAAACACTTTCCGGATATACGAGCAGACCAGTTCGAGGCAGTATTGTCAGGATAGCAGCAGTGGTAACAGACCTTAGCAGGTATAACTAGGCCTCACTTGAATTAACACGAGGCAGCAGGAAGGATTCGGACCAGCAGGGATGCCAGGAACTGCTGTGCCTCTCTGGACAGAGTGAAGATCAGTGAAGACACAAGATAACAAGGAGTTTAGCTGTGCAAGCAATCCAAGCTCTTCTCACAGCTGTTGAATCCTATTTATACGCCCTCCAAACATCACATGACCTCCCTGGGTTTTGCCTCACCAGGTGTCTTGCCTCACCAGGTGTCTTGCCTCAGGATTTCAGTCTGTCTCAGCTGACATCACTCTGCCAATTGGTTCTCAAAAGTAGCAAGAAAACAAGCACAGGACACCACTAGAATTGGGTGAGTTTCAATCTGTGATATCCTGACAAATGGAGCTCAACTATGAAATAGAAGGTGGACCAAGGTGGACCAATACATGTGGGTTGTTAGCAAAGAGTCATTCATCATGTGGCCTCTCACAAGCTTGCTTAGGTAAACATCTTTTCAACTTTGTCTACTTCAGGGAAATGTTCCTTCACGTCTTCGCCCCAGCAAATCATCGTTGAGCGCAAATGACCTTCCAAAGAATGCTTAAGCTTCCTCATCATATCCCCCTTTCTGTTTAAGAATTATCCTTTGTTCCAACATTAACAATTTATTCACAATAGAGATAATTATAAAAAATATCACATTTTCAATAAAGGGCTTATTACAATAATCAAAAATAGGCTAACAGAACGAGTTTAAATTTCGAAGAATATAGAATGACTTAATAAAAAATATATTTCTTTCAATATAGAACACAAAAATCAAACAAACGCGTTAAATTTCACTTAATATACGAAAATTCAAACAAAACCATCTACAACCCTAGATGATAACAACCAGAACACATGCAGCGACTAAAACTACCCAGCCAACTTAAGGGACTGTGACGAGTCTTCTGTATTGGGTCAAAGAATTCCTGCTTGAGCCCCAAGGGGAAAAAATGGTTAGTCTGAATAAAGCTATGAGTAACATTTCCTGCCCAGACTTTTATTCAGTTTCTGTACTGTCCTTCCAGTCTACATATTGTCCAATCTCTGGGTTTATCCAGTCTGTGCCTGATCAATCACTTAGGCTACCCTTTGAAGCTGATTTGCTGTGAATCCCTTGGGCTATTTGCTTTGTGAAGACCTCCATGTCTCAGGTGATAAGAGGATTTCCCTGGTTTGATCTAATAAGTTTTGTTCGAAAGCATACTTTTTCATTCCCTGAAGACACAAAGGAATAACTGTGTCCCCATCGTGAAACATTTGCATGTTTCATTCGAATGTCAAGTAGTCCTTACAGAATATTGGTTGACCTTGTTTGTTCTGGCTTGAACTGCGTTCCTGATTCCTGTGGGGTGTCTGCTCTGTGCTCCAGACTGCAGCTGCATGCTCATGTTTGGTGTTTGCTAGGGGAATGGACTGAGAACAAGAACTGGAATTGCCCTAAAGAACTATTTCTGAACAGGTCCACTTCTCCATATCCCAATACCCTTGCTTTTCCACTACTTCTTGTGGGTTGTAAGCCAGAGGGGAGGTTGAACAGGATTAAAGTACATTGTGAAAAATATGTGCCTAGACAGAGATGTTCTGGGGCTCAGAAAGAAGGAACAAAACATGGACAGAATGCATTTCTGATGAATTCAACAGCATTCGAAAGAAGCAAGCAGGGAAAGGGACACAGGAGGGGCTGGTGGCTAGAAAGGGGCTGTGGCAGCCTCTCTGCTGCCAGGATTCCTTTGTGATGAGGAGGCCACAGCAGTGTGATGTGCCCTGAGCCCTCCTGACACATGTCAAACTGAGCTTTAGGACTCAGTGTCCTGGGAGCTGCTCTGCAGTTCAGAAGATGGAGAATTCTCTCCTGATGAACAGCGTGGGAGACTCAGGGATGAGCCCCAGCCCCATGGACATAGCAATGGACATGAGCATTGGGATGTGTGCGAACAGGGGGTCTTCTCCTACTAATCCCATTCTTCAAGGAGTATCCATGGACACCAACAGCCGGGTGCAAAGGGGGCATCCCAAGGAGAGCAAACATGGTTCACACACAGTGGAAATGCAGTCGATTGTTCACAACTTTACTCTCACATTCCTGAGAGAGACAAGAGTACTGACAAATGTAAGCATTTTTGGTTCTTTTAACATAAACATAAGACTACATTTGTATTTTAACCACAGGTAGGGAGTAGGGCGCTATTTCAGATTTTTCACATCAGCTGACTATGATTTCCCTCATGCTCCAGCAGGTGCGTGATTTTGGGAGCAGCAGACAGTTTCCATGTTTCTGTGACTCGGAATTCTGAGGGCTTCTCAGAGGGCATAGAAAGGACAGGGCCTCGGGAGCGTGGGGGGTTGGTGGTTGTCGGTTGTTTGCTATCGGTGGTTGGTGTTTGAGATAATTATTTGTGTGCACAGAAGAAAGAAGAAATTAGATATCCTGATGGCAAAGATCAAACTTTGCCCAAGGAATTCAATGTCCCTAATCAACAGGAAGTAGTCTAACAATACAACCCCTTTCCCAATTTTCTCTATTTACTTAATTGATTGAGAGAGTGGAAGAAAAAGGGTGGAGAAGGGTGGAAGAGTAGCAAACATTCAAACTCTAGGTACAGATAGGGGAGGGGAAATCTCTCGTCAGGGCAGCACCTCAGTCTGCAGCAAATGGCAGGTAGACCAGCGATGAGAGTGCCCCTGGGGTGACCGGTGAAGCTCTCAGACCATCTGTAGAGAGAGACAGAGAGGCTACTCAGGATGACATGGCTCCATGGACAGACTATTTCTGAGTTGGTGAGGACACAGGACAAGCTATGAGAAAAGCCATTGTCCTCTGCTCAGGGACTTGCCTACATTTGTGGTGAACTAATGTGAAGCAGGTGATGAGGCCATGGGCCTCAGATCACGGACTGAGTCTCTACTCTGAGGAAGCAGATATCACCTGAGAGCCCAGAGGCTGCTGCAGAGCTTGGGCTTGGGTAGGAGCTTCTCTGAGGAACAGTGAATGGGGACATTTGTGGTACATGTGGCACAGACAGTGCCTTCTGCTATTTCCAACAGGGCCAAAAGGAAATGTTTATACAGACTGTGAATGGGTCAAGGATGGATTAGTGGGAGCTCCCTGGGAAATAGATTTCATGCTATCCATGAGCACAGAGAGCAGGCAGATTCCCAACCAGAGGGAGTAGAGAGTCCCCAGCTCATTGGAATTGTTTGAAACTCACAGGGGTGACAGGGGGCAGAGCAAAACCAGGGAGAAAACTGCTCCTGCAAAAGGTAGGCTCCTGCTTTCCTGTGGAGAGGAATCCCATGTGGCCTGCCCCTTAGTGAGGAGATCATGAAGACAGCCATGCCCAAGGATATGAGATGAAGAAGGAAGAGGGGGCTTCTGGGAAGGACATTAAAATGAGGAATTCCCAGGTTTTGTGATAGGAGGAAGCTGTGGTTGGCCTGTGATGTGTGCTGCACACGGGAGTGTTGTTCAAGGCACTGGAGTGATCCTGTGCCCTGTATGGGGACTCCCTGGTCCCCCTTACAGCAGGGAGCTTCAGTTCTGCCAGCTGCATTTCTCTTTCAGACGCTGAACCTGAAAACCTTGCACTGTTGTAAGGAGAAAGACATGGGTTGAGGGAGGAACAAGCAAAGTGGCAATGGAAAGGTGAGGTCCTGCCATTCCCCATGCTCTATGTCCGTGCTCTGCCCTTGCACTATGATTGATGAGCATGAGAGGCCTAGCATGGGTACTCATAAGAGAGATGCCGCACTCCTGTGTGCTCTTATTCCTCGTTCTTACCCTACAGAACCATCTCCAGGGATAGATATGGTGGAAAAAACGAGGAAGAGGCCCAGGCTCCATTCACAACCTGTGAAAATGTAAGAAATCTTTGTCTTGTAGAATTTTTCACTCCATAATGTGAGCTCTGGGTCTGGGGGTCTCCATACTGAAGGTGCCATGCAGGGTGGGATTGGAACACAGCCCTATTGGATGTGACACTAGGGGATATGGGATATGGAGGCAGTGGAGGGACTCTATGGCTACAGGCGCCATATTTACACAGTCTAATGATCTTCTGCAAAGGCCTGACGCTTTTGCCTCCTGTCTCTTGCAGTCCCACAAAACAACTTTTCCACACCACAGCCTTTTTCAAACACTAATAAGAAAATGGATTATAGTCCTTTCTCTCAGCTGTTGTCCTACCTCAAGGTCGTGGAGGATCCTATACAGCTGATGTTTAGTGGACTTGTCAGGGGCATATCCTGTGTTCTCAGTCAGTTGTGGCTACTGCCCAGGCCTTCAAAAGACTTCATCATCAGGATATAAACTGTGACATTTAGTGATGCATTTGTCCCTGTCCGAGAAGTAACGAAGGCTGGAGGACCTCCAGAGATTTCCCAGGAGCAGCCACTGCATCAACCATTTGTAATTCCAAGCTTGGTTGCTGTGACTGAGGTGCAGGAACTGGAAGAACTACCAAGTTCCATACCAAACCAACACCGATTGTTTACAGAGTAGGGCCTGTGGAAGAGCTGAGCCTAGCACTGAGAGACATGCCGACCAACTGAAAACCAGCCCTGGCAAACGGACTGAATTGGAAAGGCATGACAGGTTCCAGTGAACGAAAACATGAAACAGCCATTACTCGGCACAGTGACAACTTGTCCAGGGGATCCTGCAAACTAAAACTACCAGATCACCCCCCACCATCCTGAGCATTGTCCGACACTCCACCATCATGAATAGTCACAGAATGAAGAAGACAAGGCAATTAAGGACAACAAAGAACGTCCCTCTGATTGCTCCCATCCAGTGAACTTACTTTCATTCAGGGTCAATGTCCAGCAAACACTGTGTTGTTCTAAGAACAAGCCTGAACTCTCCTATCCTGCCCAGCCCTACATCCTCAACCCCAAAAGCTACCAGTGGGGCCAGGTGACGGGGTCTGTGCTGAGAGATGCCCTCAGAAAGGCAATAGCTAAGTGTAACACACAGAACGCCTTCGATAAGAGCCTAGGTGTTAGGGACAAAGCCTAGGTGCACTTTGAGCAGCAGCCCTGGGAAGAGGCTGGAATCAGGAACCCTGCACTGAGGAAAGACCAGGTCTTCTACGTGAACCCTGCTGAGCATCGTTCCCTGCTTGACTCAAAGACTGAATGGGAGCAGGAATCAAACATCACATACCTTCCAGTGAAACGCAGAAGGAGACAACAGCTGCAGATTCCTGAGGCAAGGGATCTCATCCCACCTGCAGTTTCAGCTTCAAACCTTCCACACATTGTGTGTCCATCCTCACCCATCTGTGACTCCAAGGCTGAATATCCTCACCATCAGTGACTCCAAGCCTTAATATTAAGTATTCCCTGGCTGCCATGGATCTGAAAAATTTGCATCACCAGGACCCAGGAGGGATAAGGGGAGAAAGTGTGTCAGCTGCCAGGCTAGAGAGGGCTCTGTCTATGCACTCAGCTGCGGAGGTGCAGGACACACAAAGAGCCCCTCCACCTGCAGCCAACCATGGGCCCTCAAAGGCTCATTGAGATCCATGGCAGAGATACCTGAGCGCTAGGTTCTGTGCTTCCTGCCTCGAGACCAAATCCCAGCAGAACACGACTATCAAAGGGACTGGAAAGGCATCCTGCTACCAATACTACCCAAAATGGCCAGGATTGCAACATAGAAGAGATCAGAGGATGTGGCCTCAGGGTATATGCTCTGGAGTGAAAAAAAACTGTAGGCTCTAAAGATAGGGTCAAAACTGCAGTGGTCAAAACAAACCAATACCTGTGAGGTGAAAGGAGAGCCTCCCTGACTGGGGAGTTAGACTGGAATTCAGTAAGATTCCCAATGGCCCAACCATCAACATTAGTCGCAAGAATTTGAGTCTGCAGAGGCCAATAGGACAGGACACCTCCCAACACCTACCCCACAGCACTCATGTGACACAGCTCTAAAAACACAAGTATACAGTAAGATTGACTTGAGATCAAACAAGCAGCCCCAGACTTGGCCTGTGAGATGTCATCCAGAAGGCCCCACTACAGTACATACACCCCACCAATGTCAGCTTGCCTTCACAGCACTCTGCCCAGCTTCCAGAATACACGCCAAAAGCCCAAACTTCCCAGGCCTTAGGTGATGTTGTCAGAAGAAGACATAGGAGGGTGGAGACTCAAGAGTTCAGAGTCCCCAAGGATAAGATCAAAGTGAATGATCTCAAGGTCTTTCCATCTAGAGACGCAGAGGATTACAAGATCAAGAGGGATAAGTCAGGGAACATGTCTCGGGACAGTAAGGTCTTCTATCCCAAGCTCCACCAAGCTAGAGGATACAGCAAAGACTGGGAGTCAGTCCTCCCTATATACACCAGGAAAAGGAGAGGCTCCTACATCAATATTTCTGAAGAGCATTCAAGTACTGCTTCTAATATGGAAATCTCACCACAAAATGCAAGGGACAGGGAGATTCTTTAAGGAATGACAGCCCCCATCAGGTACTGAGCAAATACAGGAGGCTGTAACCAGAAACAAGGGCATCTACACTATGGTGGCTGAGCTGCAATCCCCTCTGAGTGTTCTGTCCAGATCCCGAAGAACACTGAAGGGTTCAAAGGTAAAAGGCTATAAAGTACAATCACTGACATCCCAACCGGGAGGCTCATCCCATTTCTCTGGTGTTTCTATCACACAAACAGAGCAGACCAGGAAGCAGAATGAGCTGGGACCATGGCAGCCCTGAGGAACACAACCATCCATTCAGATACCGGGAATTGAAAAAAATTGCAGTCAGGAGTTGAAACCCACAGACCCTTTGACCAACATCCAAAGTGACTGAAGAGAGGAAGGGGACTAGCTTCCCACTCCCAAGGGGAAAGACCATCCATGTTGGTACAGGAGAACTGGAGAGAAGCAGGAGCCAGGTCCTGCTCACCAGAGAGCCTGTGATCCAGGCCCAATTAGAATAAATATTGGAATCAGCAGCTGTCTACAAAGAAGCCCCAAGGGGCATAACCATTCACTCAGATACAAAGAAATTGGAGACAAACAGCAATCAGGAGTTGTGCATAAATCCATTGGTGCCAGCTGCCATCTAGGAGAACCCAAAACCTAGCAGGTGATCTTCCTGAGAGGATTCCCTTATGGAATGTAGAGTATGTCAGACTTGCTTCTTTAGGCCGAGAAGATTACCTTGGAGGAAAGATTCCTGCTCTTGATGGGCTTTTCAGTTATTATTAAATTTATATACAAACACTATTAGTCCACCATTTTGAGCACATTTCTGCAGAACAACGAATGTACAGTGTCTTGTAGTGATGCTATATAGGTAAATAGATTAATTCTTAATTCTTAATCATGATCATATAAGGAATTCCTACAATTATATTCAGAATTGTTAACATCTTTAATAACAGGACTGCTATTCCTACCTCATATGAAAACTGTAATGAGAACTCTACACATCCTCAAGGCTACAGAAGAGTTGATTACTTCTGAGAGAGAAAGCAGACATCTGCAACTTTGATCATATTCCAAGAGGAGTCAAAGATCATAAAAACAGAATAATCAACTTCCTATAGCTGCAAGGGCAAAAGATAAAAAACCGACTGAAATTATCTATAGAAAGCTTCGATAATAACTTAGTCACAAAAATTAAGGTGTTTTATCCTTCAATGAATCTCCTGAGTTTGTGAGAGATAATGTTTAGCCAGATGATATTCTTAAGGGACAGGCATGCAAACATTCTCTGTTGTAAACTTCTTGTTTAATTTATGATTTGAATTTGTGCATAAACTTGAGATGAATTTTAGCATGTGATCATATATTCTGAAAGGTACGTTAAGTGCTAAGGACAAAGAAAAAACAGAATCTTTTTTCTTTAGACATTTTTTAGAGAAAGTTTCAGAGAGTACAGCTTCTCAGAGAACTTTTTAGATATGGAAAATCACAGTGTGGAGGCTTCAGTCCTACAGAGAAGGGGGAAGAATTGAAAATAAAGATTACAATTCTTTACAACAGGCTGGGAGTTAGTTCTGAAAGAGTCCTGCAGAAAAGTAACAAAGGCTACCTTACTTAATGCCCTGCCTTTTTGCTATGGGTCTATATTGCCTAAGCCAGAGGCTTTTTTAACCCTCAGAATAGGCAAGAATGTTTAGGACTTTCTAGATGTTATCAGCAAGCATTCAGTATAGTCAGACAGGTAGAACATCTGGAGATCCTCAGTCTTTAAAAAGCTACACCTGCATTAGACTCGATCCAGCCATGCAGGCTCCTGGCAAATTGACCCAAAGCAAAGGACAGAGAAAGGAGTGGGATTTGGCTGCCTTACAAGTCACAAAGGAAAAGGAAAGTCCCAGTGTGGAAGGAAATGGTACCAGGTGGTAAATCAAACTTAAACAAAGAAATGGCAAAGACAGGAGTTACAGGTTCTGTGCAGAAATGAACAGACCCAAGAGGTCTTGCTGTCCTATAGAGTAAAGAAACAACATGTTCATGGGTTTCCATCATAGAGTTGTAATAAAAACAGCCATATGGCACAGAGGAGGGAAACATGTTTTGAAGCAGTTTTTCTATTTTATCAAAGCTAGATTACTACCAATCTGAAATAGTTTTGGGTACATCATTAGAGCATCTAGTAACTATGGTTACAAAATCAGCAAAATAATTAACACGATCCAATAAAGTATAGAGTATGAAAGGAATCATCTGAGAAAGAAACATGAACAGGAGGAATAAAGAAAATGGTAAAAAGAAAAAATGCAAGGCTAACCCCATCAGTGAAAAGCTGAGATCATGGACTTTAGAATAGAAGACTGAATGGGAAGGAAAGAAGGAAGGAAGGAAAGAAGGAAGGAAGGAAGGAAGGAAGGAAGGAAGGAAGGAAGGAAGGAAGGAAGGACGGACGGATGGGTAATTGCTCATCCCACTAGGACTGCCAGTAGATGTTTCATTAATATAGTACTTGAATCCATATGTTGAAAATCCCAACAAGCTCATCAAACAAAAGTAAACAAAACATATAAATTAACAAACTATTAAACAGTCTTATAGATTATTGAAAATAATATTACTATTAAAATTATGTTCCCAGCATGCTCCAGATGCATACACTATTAAATTTCAGAAAGCCTCTTAAACTTCACGAATTACTGGCCAACGATCTCGTCAGCGGAACATCATTTGCAGGTCACTGCCCTGGCAGAACACGCAGGCCAGGCCAGCCTTCACCTCTCAGTCTCCTCCTTCCCGGTGTCTAGAATCACAGATTAGGCTTTTGAAGCCTGCTAGACGGAGTGCACAAGTGTACTGGGGAAGGCTCCAGTTGTCTCTCTTCTTTAACATGTAGCAAGGTGGCTTCTCGTGCTCCTGAAAGAGAAGAACCCAGATGAGACGCAGTGTAAGATCAAACACCCAGAATTTAGGGAGTGAGCAAGGAAAACTGATTCACACTTAAAACACAAGTGGACCTAGCAGAATGGCCTCACATCTCTCCTGTTACTGTAAACATTTCCTGTGCCTCCCTCAGACTGGGCACATGAAGGACAGAGGTGTCTCTTCCTTAAAAGCCCATTTTACCATGAATTAAATCTAAATGTTTATATATATGTATATATAATTATAAATATATACATACATACACAAATACACACATACATACACACACATACACACATACATACATATACATATACATACATGCACATACATACAATACATATATACACACATACATATATATACACACATATACATATATCTATATATACATACACACACACATAATATATGGACCTGGGAATACTCCCACACCATTACACTTCACCAATGTAGACAGCTCATCGCAGAAGACAGAGCATTGTAGCAGGAAGCTGTGCACCACCCCTGGACCTCAGGCCCTGTCAGGTTTCAGGGCCAAGCTGCTATCCCTGCAAGATCTGCATAAAGTGGTAGCATACATAGCCTGTGGGTCACCACCACTCTGGGGTTGCATATCGGATATCCTGCATCAGGTAGTAACATTCTGATTCATAGCAGTAGAAGATTGCAGTTTGGAAGTAACAAAGGAGTACTTTTATGGTTGGGGTGGTCACCACAACATGTGGAACTGTATTATGGTTGCAGAGTTTGGAAGACTGAGAACCCCTGGCTTATAGGATGGAGATCAGGCAGACAGGACAAAGGAAAAGCAACTATGTCACTCCACATCGTTTTCATGATTGACTCCTGCTTACACTGAGTGAATTGCACACAGCTCCCCGTTGTATTCTAACATTCGGTCTACAGAACACAGCTTCAGACCTCAAACAGTTCCATGTGCTCCCTGGGCCCAAGAGCTGGCAGCAAGTCTCAGTGTCCACTGTGGTGTTCTCAGCCACAGTTTGGTATCCTTTGCCACAGTGGGAGGCAGGTACCTTGGAATCTGCTGAAAGGTAATCTTCTCTTCTGTCATTTAAGCATGCCCAGGAGAGTGGTAAACTCTTCCTTAAGCATGCTGAGTTTAGTGAACTCCTGTACTGAGCACACTCGGGACATGAGGGTCTTCCTCCATGGAGCATGCTCAGAAACAACCCACTTTCTACCCATAAGTTCTGGCTCCTGGAGTGAAGGCCCCATGCTTTCCTTGTTGGAGCAGGATGTGGCCACCTTACAAATAGGATGCCAATGCACTCCTCACCCCTTCAGGAAATACAACTTTCTCCTCTCCTTTGTCTCATCCCTGCTTAGTTTG
Organism: Rattus rattus; assembly: GCF_011064425.1. Classification (NCBI taxonomy): domain Eukaryota; kingdom Metazoa; phylum Chordata; class Mammalia; order Rodentia; family Muridae; genus Rattus; species Rattus rattus. The sequence continues at coordinate 68,950,218 of NC_046167.1, read as the reverse complement.
TCTTCGACTCGCTGCCATGACAGCCCTTAGACTATCAGTGTAGCCCACAGGGCAGGCATCAGCCATGCTGCTCTCTCCATTTGGTCTGCATCAGTGACGTCACAGGCAGGGCATACACAGGTGTGCCGACTTCAGGGCAGTGAAGCCCTTCAGGGAAAAGGAGTCAGAGATGGACTTACTCCTCATATTCACCTTAGCAGTCCTGGTTAGGGAGCAGGAATATGGATGGCCCTTCGTCAAGTTGTTCCGTACAGATGACAGGCGCGATGTATGTTCACCTCTCAACGCTCAGCGGAAACACTTTCACATCTTGTTCAGGAAGTTCATTGCACCATCTGCAGGGAAGAGAGGACATGACTGTTCAGCCTAATAAATGTGCAAATGGAACCAAAGGGTCCCATTTCCCATGGGTAACTCACCTGCTGCTGGTGGTCACAGATCCAGGACATGTTGCAAATACAAAGTCAGGAGCTGGGATAGGGTGCCGTGCTTGACCAGTTTGACCATGACATCATGGCTGGTGCTCCTGGAAGCTGACAGAGTGTAGAGCTAGTAGGTAAATTCCAGCCACTGGAGGAAGCCTACAGGCACTCGTACCCAGAGTCTCATTGCTGTCTGATGGTGTACAGACACACATCCCCAGGAAGCATGAGCCTGGCTCCTTCCTGAACCTCTCAGTCCTTGTCAGGATACTCCCTGCTCCCATGGTTCAACAACCACGGAGATGAGCCTCTTCTTCATCATTTGAGAGACACAGGAAAGAGTCTGTCAGAAAGGTTAAAACACCTCACTGACTCAGTACTGAGTAGCCCTGAGCTGTATCAACAGCATTCCCTAACCCATGTTGGAAATGCATTCTGGGCCAGGAAACACCATTACCCATATGGGACAGGCCAGGGAGAGGCGATAAAGCTCTCCTCTGGAATGTATATGCATGAGTAATTGTGAAGGATCGATCAGTTTGTAAAGTACAGCAACTGGGACTTTCTCCAACTGCCCACAGAGCTGTTTACCTTTCCAGGGATGTCAGGAATGCACTCAAGTATGCATTTACTCCTTGTGACCTTAATGCCCTCGGAGACTGTCTGAGACATATCAGCAGGCTCCACCCTCTGCTGTGTGTTCAATGTGACCAGCAAGTTTTCTTCTGCTTACTGAACAGAAATCACAGTGACAGTATTGAAGGCTCAAGCACATATGTGGACATAGTGCACCTTGCCACTACAGAAAGTCATGTCTGGAAAACACCTCCTTCCTACCAGTCCAAAATGATCCAAGAGATATGAGAACCAGCACGGTAAACCCTGTTGCCAACACACACAGAGACAGACAGACATGCATGCGCGCGCACACACACACACACACACACACACACACACACACACCACACACACTGCTAGCTAAGATACCCTGGTGGAAACCACCAACTTCTGCTGGCCCACTAAACTGCTAGGAATGGGGCAAATTTCCAAAACCATATAAACTTCCTGAGGAGATCATTAGCAGTCAATGAAGATGAAAGATTAATGAACAAAAAAAAAAAAAAAACCACCAAAATTCCAGGGCCAGACATATTCATGGATGATTTCTACCAGTCTTTGAAAAGATACCAATGACCCTAAAATAATTCCATAAAGTAGAAGGGAAGCGACATTTTCCAGTGTGTTCCAGAAAGACGAGGTTACCTTGGAGCCAAGAACAGACTAACAGAAAAGCACTGCTTTACTGGGTAGAGTTGCTGACCACCACACTTGATGACTCGAGTTTATTTCACCAGTCCACATGGTGGAAGTGGAGAACTGGCCTCACAATTTGTCCTCGGGCATTAACATGTGTGCAGACACACACATGCAACTAAAACTACAAGAAACCAAATATTGGGCCACTATTTTCATGTAAATGATGCAGTAGACCTTGGCGGTTCACACTAGTTCAGTGACACATGCTCATGATCAAGATCAGTTCACTCACGAACATAGGGTAAGTTTAAAGCACATAGATCCATAAATAAAAGCTTGTGAAGTGTACACAAGACAAAAAAAGCACCCAGCCTTAAGGATGACATTTTGTCATTTTCCAGCAAATGGGTGGAACAAAAGTCAATGCTGCAGGTGACAAGCCAAGTCGCTAAAGACAAATGCAGTGTGTTTACTATGCAGAATGTGCACGTTTGCAGGATCCTGGACATAAAGAAGGGACATGGGAGAGGGCAGGGCTCTGCTTCCCTGCGATGGTCCACAGGGCAGGTGCTAGGCAGGGGCCTGGGTGTCTCAGTCACCTCAGACTGCCCAGTGAGTGTTGCACAGAGTCCTGAGAGGTTCAGAATCCAGACTCCTGCAGCCCCAAGGCCTCCATTAGCTAAGTAAACACTGGAAAGAAAGGGTCAGTGCCTAGAACCCAACCAAAGTGATTCAGACAAGCTGATAAGGCGGGGTGAGGGTCTCATCTCATTAGCAAGACTAGGAAAACCAGGCTTTACCTGAGTATTGGGGAGTAGACAGGGGCCTCTTCTCCAATCATGGTCTCACAGGCTGCCTCAGAGCACTGTCTCTGCCACTGGAGTCCTGGAGTGAAATCTCAACCTCAATTATAGCAGGCCAGTTACCAACTGTCTCAGTCACCTCACACCAACTGTGACTCCTGATCTGTGTTCTATTTGGTCACATGTCCAGAACTTGGCCAATCAGACTGGCTAGCCAACAAGGACTCTCCTGAATGGTTAAGTTGAAATCACGTGACTCCTGCTCTCTAGTGAGAAGACTCACATTCAGACCATAGGGTGGGCAATAGTATTACAGCAGGGGTAAGGAAATTAATTAGCCTGCTCTGTGCTTCCTTTCAAGGGATGTGCAAGCTAGGGTGCACCTCCCCCACCCCACTGCCTCTGTCCACAGGACATTACTCGCATCTTTCTTCTGAAAGCACCAGGTCTAAACCTTACTGACAGCTTTCAGGGTAGTGTCCCTATAACTTAGCAGCCCATCTTCCTTGGTAGGATGAAGTGCATCTTGAAGGAGGAGGAGGAGGAGGAGGAGGAGGAGGAGGAGGAGGAGGAGGAGGAGGAGGAGGAGGAGGAGGAGGAGGAGGAGTAAAAGTAGAAGGGGAGTGTAGGAGTAGGAGACAAACACAAAACAAAAGAAAACTTAATGGAAAGAGTTGGCCAGAACGCCTTAACACCAGGGTCACTGAAGATGGCAGACACATTGTCCTCTGAGAAGTGAGCTGATAGGAACAAAAGTGTTCTACACACACACACACACTCACATGCACACACAGAGAGAGAGAGAGAGAGAGAGAGAGAGAGAGAGAGAGAGAGAGAGAACGAGAACAAACAAACACCCAATATTTCAACATGCAAGATGCTATGACAGTAACCAGGCAAGAGCAATATGCATTCTGTGCTGTTCTTGGTTGCATCTGGAGCTCCCCCTCAGGGCCTTTCTGCATGACCCTCAGGCTGGGGCAAATAGTGGAGTTATTGTTTACACGTTATCAAAAGCAGCAGGAACTGTCACTGTGTTCCCAGGATTTTCTGATACCTGCTTATAAGCCTGGGGTCACTTGTGTAATCCTAGTCTGCTTCCAGTAGATGTGCCCTCAGATTTAGGAACACAGCAAGATCCACATAGAGAATTCACATGCTATACACCCAGGTTCAGTGGCCTGTGAGCTGCACTAGGATTCAGAAGATGGAGAGTTTTCTCACTCTGATGAACTTAGTGAGCCTTAGTGACTCAGGGATGAGCCCCAGCTCCATGGACACAGCCATGGACCTGAACATTGCCATCCTGTGTAGAGGGAGGGGCTCTTTTTCCTACTAATCCACTTCCTGAAGGAGAGCCTAGTGTCACCACCACGTGAAAGTGCAAGCGACATCACAAAGGTGATGACAGCCTTGGTTCACACACAATGGAGCAGTGGTCTGTTGTTCAGGACTGCTACTCTCACATTTCCTAGAAAAACAGGTGTGGTGACAAATTATGCTAAATATAAGAATATGATTGTTTATTTTAATCTCAGGCATGGGGAATGGGGTGTCCTCAGATTTTCCACAGGACCTATGTTTTGCCTCGTTTTCAAGCAGGAGCATGATTCTGCCAGCAGAAGACAGTTTAATTGTTGTGTCTTTTGGAATTCTGGGAAATTTCAGAAGGCGTATAAATGCTAGATCCTTGAGAAGCATGGTGGGTTGTTGGTTCTTGTGGGCAGCTATCCTTTGCTGGTGTTTGCGGATTGTAAATTGGACATGTGCAGGGAAGAAAGCAGATATCCTGACAGTCAAGATCAATCTTGCCCCAAGGAACTCACCCCCCCAATCACAAGAAAATAGTCTATCAATAATGTGTCCTCCTTTCCCAAACTCTACCTTTTTTCCGTATTTAGTGTTAGGGGATAGATTAGGTAGAAGGATGGAAAGAAGGTATCTAAAATCTAGCGGCACACAGGTCAGAGAACTTCTCCAGAAAGAGTCTGCAGGGGTTGGCAGGCAGGAGGTGGCAGTGGCCCTAAGGTTTATGTCTGATTCTCTTAGACCATCTGTACAAGGAGGCAGAGAGGTCTTCAGTGACTACTGTGGCTCCATAGACAAACTATTTCTGAGTTGGTGGGGGCACAGGACAAGCTCAGAGAAAGACCATCTCTCCTCTTTTAGGCGATTGCTTTTGTTTGGGTTGAGCTGAGGTGAAGCAGGTGATGAGACCAGGGGCTTCAGATCAGGGCTTGAGTCTCCTATGGTCTGAGGAAGCAGATATCACCTGACAGCCCAGAGGCAGCTGCAGAGAGCAGCCTTAGGTAGGAGGATCCTGTCTGAGGAACACTGACTGAGGACAGCCCCCTTTCCTGCCTTTCCAACAAGGAAATAAAGAATAGGGTTCATGCAGTATGAAGAGGCAAGGAGGGACGAGAGACAGCTCCTCCCTGGGAAACTAAGATTTCGTGTACTAGAGGACTGAAGAGAGCAGGAAGCTTGTTAACGTCAGTGAGGAAGAAGGGACCCCAGCTAATTTGTGTTGTTTCTAAATGGCAATATGTGAGGAGAAGGCAGAGCAAGACCAGGAAAAAAGTTTCTACTGTAAAAGGTAGGCTTCTGCTTTCCAGGGGTGAGATATTAAATCTGCCCTGGCCCTCAGTGACCAGGGTCAGGATGAGAGCTATGCTTCCAAAGACATGATATGCTGGACAGAAGAGGGGCTTCAGGGAAGGAACATAGATTCAGGGAATACCCAGGTTTTGTGTTAGAAAGAAGCTGTGGTTGGCCTGAGATGGGTGTCCCATGTGGGAGTGTTGTTGTTCAAGGCACCGGAGTGATACTGTGCCCCTTATGGGGGAATCCCACCCCTACCTGACAGCAGGGAGCTTCAAATCTCCCAGCTGCATTTCTCTTTCATATAAATGATCCTGTGGCCCTTGCAGTATTTTAAGTGGAATGGTATGGGTGGAGGGAGGGCCATGAGACTGTACATGGAGAGATGAACTTTTTCCATTCCTCTTACTCAGTGTTCTGTCCTTGCCTTGCTGGGCATTAGAGTCCTAGCATGGTTGGGTCATAAGAGAGATGCTTCATTCCTGCATGTTCTCATTCCTCATCCTTACTCTACATAACTATCTCCAGGATATAGAGATAGAAGAAATGTGGGAGACCCAGACCCCATCACAGCCTGTGAAAATGTAAGAAATCTCTGCCTTATGAAATGTTTCATGCCAGAATGTGACCTCAGGGTCTGAGGCTGTTCATACTGAAGATGCTAAGCAGGGTGGGATGGGAAGACAGCCCTGTTGGATGTCAGACTAATGAACACGTGATATGGAGGCAGTGGAGGGATGATAGAGCTACACGGTGCCATATTTACACAGACTGATAGACCTATTGTTCTTCTGCTTAGGGCTGATGTACTGCCGTCTGTCTTTTACAGCCCCACCAAGCAATTTCTCCAGGACTCCCCACCACAACACTAGTGGAAATGTAGTCGGAAAATGGATCACTTTCCTCTCTTTCAGCTGTTGTCTTAACCTCAAGGTCTTGGAGGATCTTGTATAGAAGGAATTTAGTCCAATTTTCTGGGGCATATCCTCTTTATTCTGAGTCCATTGTTGCTACTGCCCATGTTTTCAGATGTCTTTGACAGAACATAAAACCATGCAGTTCTATGATTCCTGTGATCCTGTCCAACCTTTATCTTAGGAAAACCTGTGGAGGTTCTTGAGCCTATCTCAACCACTGCCTCCTCCACTTGGGACACCAAGCTTGGTAGGTGTGACATCAAATCAAACACCTCCTTGTTTCAACGGTAGGGCCTATATAACAGAATGCCCTACCGCTGAGAGCACAGCACAGATATACCTACAACCGGAAAACCAGTCATGGCAGCATACACTGGATTGTAACACCACCAAAAGTTATCATACCCAAAAACATCAAGAAGCCATTTGTTGCAGATGATATAGTGACCCCAAAGGTTCCACCAGAGAACCACTAAGCCTGATAAACTTGAACAAACTGGCTGGGTATAAAATTATCTCAAGCAAATCAGTAGCCTTCCTAGTTTATCAAAGGATAAACAGGCTGAGAAAGAAATTAGGGAAATGACACCCTACACAATAATCACAAATATGTTGTTGTAAAAATATAAAAATTTTAAAAAGTAGGGTTGTCTTTTACCTCGCTGGGTCCGCACCTCAGTGCCCCAAGATATCTGTTAGATATCTTGGCAGAAACACAGCCTAACTCCGCAGCAGCCCAGTGTCTCTTGCCACCACACACCTTCCTACACTCAAACTGTCACATAAAAGAACACACAACACAATAATCTTTGACCCAATTGATAAGATATAATTGCCCACTTAAACATACAAAGCCTGGTACCATCCATCCCTTAGGAACAGTAATAACCTGTAAATACACAGAGCAGAATCTTAACATCACCTGCCATGGCTTCTCCCCATCTCCTCTGTCCTGTCTCTCCTTTCTGTTCTAGTCTCCTCCTCTTCCTTCAAACTTCTCTCCCACCCATCCTTCCTTCTCCTCCAATGACAGGCCTGTATGTTTAAGTGGGCAATGACAGGTGTTCTATCCTGTACCTGCCCCTCACCTGTACTTTACAAATTCAATGGGGTGGTGGTTCTGGTGAAGTCACCTGAGTTCTGAGTAGGTGACTAGGCAGCTGTCCTTGGGGCAGTGGAATTAGCATCAAAATACAGATAACTTCAGGGTAAACCACAACACAAATACCATAAAATAACTCAGTGTGACTTTAACCAAGCAAGTGAAAATCTGTATGACAAGAACTTTAAGTCTCTGAAGAAAGAAATTGAATAAGATCTCAGAAGATGGAAAGATCTCCCATGCTCATGGATTGCCAGATTTAATATAGTAAAAATGGCCATTTTGCCAAAAGCAATCTACAGATTAAATGCAATCCGATCAAAATTCCAACTCAATTCTTCATAGAGTTAGAAAGAGCAATTTGCAGATTAATTTGGAATAACAAAAAACCCAGGATAGTGAAAACTATTATCAACAATAAAAGAATTTCTCGGGGAATCACCATCCCATGGCCTCAAAGAGTATCACAGAGTAATAGTGATAAAAACTGTATGGTATTGGTACAGAGACAGGCAGGTAGATCAGTGAAATAGAATTGAAGACCCAGAAATGAACACACACCCCTATGGTCACTTGATATTTGACAAAGGAGCTAAAAGCATCCAATGGCCATTCTAATATTGAATAAAATTGACTTTCAACCAAAAGTCATTAAAAAAGAGAAGGAAGGACACTTCATATTCAAAGGAAAAATTCGCCAAGATGAACTCTTAATCCTAAATCCTATGCTCCAAATGCAAGGGCACCTACATACATAAAAGAAACCTTACTAAAGTTCAAAGCACACATTGTACCTCACACCATAATAGATTTCAACACCCCATTCTCATCAATGGACAGATCATGGAAACAGAAATTAAACAGAGACATAGAGAAACTAACAAGTTATGAACCAAATGGACTTAACAGATATTTATAGAACATTACATCCTAAAACAAAAGGATTTACCTTCTTCTCAGCACCTCTTGGTGTTGTGGTTTGCCCTGAAGCTATCTGTATTTTGATGCTATTCCACTGCCTCAAGGACAGCTGCCTAGTCACATACTCAGGACTCAGGTGACTTCTCCAGAAACACCTCTCCATTGAATTTGTAAAGTACAGGTGAGGGGCAGGTACAGGATAGAAGGAGGCCTGTCATTGGAGGAGAAGGAAGGATGGGTGGGAGAGAAGTTTGAAGGAAGAGGACGAGACAGGAGCCAGGAGCAAGAGAGGGGCTGAGAAGCCATGGCAGGAAAGATGGCAGGTGATGTTAAGATTCTGCTCTGTATTTACAGGTTGTTATTGTTCTCAAGGGATGGATAGTACCGGGCATTGTGTGTTTAAGTGGGCAATTATATCTTACCAATTGGATCTAAGATTATTGTGTTGTGTGTTCTTTTATGTGAGGGTTTGAGTGTAGGAAAGTGTGCGGCTGGGATGTGTTTCCGCCAAGATATCTAGCAGATATCTGGGGCACCCCCAGTGCAGACGCAGTGGGGTAATAGACAACATTACTCTTTTCTATTTTATATATTTTTACAACAACATCATGGTACCTTCTCCAAAACTGACCATATAATCAGTCACGAAACATGCCTCAACAGATAAAGGAAGACTGAAATAGTCCCATGCATCCTAAGATCCCCAAGGACTAAAGCTGGTCTTCAATAACAGTAACAACAGAAAGCCCACATATACATGGAAGTTGAACAACGCTCTGCTCAATGACAACTTGGTCAAGGAAGAAATAAAGAAAAATTAAAGACTTCTTAGAATTTAATGAAAATGAAGATACAACATAACCAAACTTATGGGACACAATGAAAGCTGTGCTAAGAGGGAAACTCATAGCTCTGAGTGCCTGCAGAAGGAAACAGGAGAGAGCATATATCAGCAGCTTGACAGCACACCTTAAAGCTCTAGAACAAAAAGAATTAATAAACCTAAGAGGAGTAGAAGGCAGGAAATAATCAAACTCAGGGTTGAAATCAACCAAGCAGAAACGAAAAGGACAAAACCAGGAGCTGGTTCTTTGAGAAAAATCAACAAGGCAGATAAACCCAGACTAACCAGAGGTCACAGAGAGTGTATCCAAATTAACAAAACTAAAAATGAAAAGGGAGACATAATAGAATCTGAGGAAATTCACAAAATCATCAGATCCTACTGCAAAAGTCTATATTCAACAAAACTGGAAAATCTGGAGGAAATGGACAATTTTCTAGACAGATACCAGGTACCAAAGTTAAATCAGGAACAAATAAACCATCTAAACAACCCCATAACTCCTAAAGAAATAGAAGCAGTTATTAAAAGTCTCCCAACCAAAAAGAGCCCAGGTCCAGATGGATTTAGTGCAGAATTCTATCAGACCTTCATAGAAGACCTCATACCAATACTGTCCAAACTATTCAACAAAATAGAAACAAGTGGAGCACTACCAAACTCCTTCTATGAAGCCACAGTTACTCTTATAACAAAAGCACACAAAGACCCAACAAAGAAAGAGAACTTCATACCAATTTCCCTTCTGAATATTGATAGAAAAATACTCAATAAAATTCTTGCAAACCTCATCCAAGAATACATCAAAAGGATCGTCCATCATGATCAAGTAAGTTTCATGCCATGGATGCAGGGATGGTCTAATATATGGAAATCTATCAATGTAATACACTATATAAACAAACTCAAAGATAAGAACCACATGATCATCTCATTAAATGCTGAGAAAGCATTTGACAAAATTGAACATACCTTCATGATAAAAGTCCTGGAAAGATCAGGAATTCAAGCCCCATATCTAAACATAGTAAAAGCAATGTACAGTAAACCAGTAGCTAACATCAAACTAAATGGAGAGAAACTTGAAGCAATCCCACTAAAATCAGGGATTGGAAAAGGCTGCCCACTCTCTCCCTACTAATTCAATATAGTACTCGAAGTCCTAGCCAGAGCAATCAGACAAGAAAAGGACGTCAAAGGGATACAAATTGGAAGGGAAGAAATCAAAATATCACTATTTGCAAATGATAGGATAATGTACTTAAGTGACCCCAAAAGTTCCACCAGAGAACTACTTAACCTGATAAACAACTTCAGCAAAGTGTTGGGGTATAAAATTAATTTTAAAAAAATCAATAGCCTTCCTCTACTCAAAGGATAAACAGGCTAAGAAAGAAATTAGGGAAATTACACCCTTCACAATAGTCACAAATAATATAAAATATCGTGGGGTGACTTTAACCAAGCAAGTGAAATATCTGTATGACAAGAACTTAAGGTCTCTGAAGAAAGAAATTGAGGAAGATGTCAGAAGATGGAAAGATCTCCTATGCTCATGAATTGGCAGGATTAATATAGTAAAAATGGCCATTTAGCCAAAAGCAATCTACAGATTCAATGGAATCCCCATCAAAAATTTCTACCCAATTCTTTATAGAGATAGAAAGAGCAATTTGCAAATTCATTCGGAATAACAAAAAACCCAGGATATCGAAACTATCCTCAACAATAAACCAACTTGGAGAATCAACATCCCTGACCTCAAGCAGTATTTCAGAGCCAACAGTCATAAAAACGTTATGTTATTGGTACAGAAACAGGCAGATAGATCAGTGGAACAGAATTGAAGACCCAGAAATGAACCTACACACCTATGGTCACTTGATCTTTGACAAAGGAGCTAAAACCATTGATGGAAGAAGATAGCATTTTCAACAAATGGTGCTGGTTAAACTGGAGGTCAGCATGTAGAAGAATCCAAATTGATCATTTCTTATCACCATGTAAAAGCTTAAGTCCAAGTGGATCAAGGACCTCTACATCAAACCAGATACACTCAAACTAATAGAAGAAAAACTAGGGCAGCATCTGAAACACATGGGCACTGGAAAAAATTTCCTGAACAAAACACCAATGGCTTATGCTCTAAGATCAAGAATCGACAAATGGGATCTCATAAAACTGCAAAGCTTCTGTAAGGCAAAGGACACTGTGGTTAGGACAAAACAGCAACCAACAGATTGGGAAAAGATCTTTACCAATCCTACAACAGATAGAGGGCTTATATCCAAAATATACAAAGAACTCAAGAAGGTAGACCGCAGGGAGTCAAATAACCCTATTAAAAAATAGAGTTCAGAGCTAAACAAAGAATTCACAGCTGAGGAATGCCGAATGGCTGAGAAACATCTAAAGAAATGTTCAACATCTTTAGTCATAAGGGAAATGCAAATCAAAACAACCCTGAGATTCCACCTCACACCATTCATAATGGCTAAGATCAAAAACTCATGTGACAGCCGATGCTGGTGAGGACATGGAGAAAGAAGAAAACTCCATTGTTGGTGGGATTGCAGATGGGTACAAACATTCTGGGAATCAGACTGGAGGTTCCTTAGAAAATTGGACATTGAACTACCTGAGGACCCAGCTATACCTCTCTTGGGCATATACCTAAAAGATGCCCCAACATATAACAAAGATACATGCTCGACTATGTTCCTAGCAGCCTTATTTATAATAGCCAGAAGCTGGAAAGAACCCAGATGCCCTTCAGCAGAGGAATAGATACAGATAATGTGGTACATCTACACAATGGAATATTACTCAGCTGTCAAAAACAATGACTTCATGAAATTCATAGGCAAATGGAATGAACTAGAAAATATCATCCTAAGTGAAGTAACCCAATCACACAAAAACACACTTGGTATGCACTCATTGGTATTTCAGGTAATTCAAAAGCTTGAATTACCCAAGATGCATTCCACAGACCACATGAAGCTCAAGAAGGATGCGGATGCTCCCATTCCTTCTTAAAAAGGGAAAGAAATATACACAGGAGGGAATATGGAGGCAAACTTTAGGGCAGTGATTCAAGGAATGGCCATTCAGAGCCTGCCCCATATGTGGCGCATATATATATACATATATATATATATATATATATATATATATATATATATATACACACACACACACACACACACACACACACACACACACACACAGCGCCACCAAATCTAGATAAGATTGAAGAAGCTAAAAAGTGCATGCTGAAAGGGGCTGATATAGATCTCTACTGAGAGACATATCCAGAGCATGTCAAATACAGAGCTCAATGCTAGCAGCAAAACACCAAACTGAGAACAGGACCCCCTTTGGGGGAACTAGAGGAAGGATTGAAAGAACTGAAGGGGCTTGCAACCCCATAAGAACAACAATGCCAACCAACCAGAGCTTCCAGGGACTAAACCACTACCAAAAGACTATACATGGACTGACCCAGGGCTCCAACTGCATATGTAGCAGAGAATAGCCTTGTTGGTGCACCATTGGAAGGGGAAGCCCTTGGTCCTGCCAAGGTTGTATTCCCAGTGCAGGGGAATGTTGGGGGGCAGGTGTAATGGGGGTGGATTTGGGATGAACATCTGTATGGGGGAGGGAGAAGGGATGGGAAATTATGGACAGGAAACTGGGGAAGGGAATAATATTTGAAATGTAAATAAAGGAATGTATCTAATATAAAAGGTGGGGGAAAGTCATTCAATGGAAAAAAGATAGCATTTTCAACAAATGGTGCTGGTTCAACTGGAGGGTAGCATGTAGAATGCAAATCAATCTATTCTTACCACCCTGTACAAAGCACAAGTCCAAGTGGATCAAGGATCTCCACATCAAACCAGATACACTCAAACTAATAGAAAAAAACTTGGGGCTGGAGAGATGGCTCAGTGGTTAAGAGTGCCGACTGCTCTTTCAAAGGTCATGAGTTCAAATCCCAGCAACCACATCATGGCTCACAACCATCTGTAATGGGGGACAACTACAGTGTACTCATATATAATAAATAAAATCTTTAAAAAAGGGGGGGGCTGGAGAGATGGCTCAGCGGTTAAGAGCACCCGACTGCTCTTCCAGAGGTCATGAGTTCAATTCCCAGCAACCACATGGTGGCTCACAACCATCTGTAAAGAGATCTGATGCCCTCTTCTGGTGTATCTGAAGACAGCTACAGTGTACTTATATATAATAAATAAATAAATCTTAAAAAAAAAAAACTTGGGAGGAATCTTGAATACATGGGCATTGGGGAAATTTTCCTGAACAAAACACCAATAAGATCAAGAATCAATAAATGGGACCTCGTAAAACTGCAAAGCTCAAATTACCCAAGATACAATCCACAGACCACATGAAGTTTAAGAAGAAGGATGACCAAAATGTGGATGCTTCACTCCTTCTTAAAAGGGGAAACAAAAATATTCATAGGAGAGGATATGGAGGCAAAGTTTAGAGCAGAGACTTAAGGAATGGCCATTTAGAGCCTGTCCCATACATGGCTCATATATATACAGCCACCAAAACTAGGTAAGAATGATGAAGCTAAAAAATGCATGATGACAAGAACCTGATATAGATCTCTCTGGAGAGACACAGCCAGAGCATGTCAAATACAGAGGCAAATGCTGGCAGCAAACCACTGAACCAAGGACAGGACTGCCATTGGAGGAATTAGAGAAAGGGTTGAAAGAGCTGAAGGGCTTGCAACCCCATGAAAACAATGACAACCAACCAGAGCTTCTAGGGACTAAACCACTACTCTAAAACTATACATGGTCTGACCCATGTCTCTTGTCTTAGTCAGGGTTTCTATTCCTGCACAAACATTATGACCAAAAAGGGTTTATTCAGCTTACACTTCCACGTTGCTGACCAGACGAAGTCAGGACTGGAACTCAAGCAGGTCAGGAAGCAGGAGCTGATGTAGAGGTCATGGAAGGATGTTTCTTACTGACTTGCTTCCCCTGGCTTGCTCAGCTTGCTCTCTTATAGAACCCAAGACCACGAGCCCAGGGATGGCACCACCCACAATGGGCTGGGTCCTCCCACCTTGACCACTAGTTGAGAAAATGCCTTACAGCTGGGTTTCATGAAGGCATTTCAACAACTGAGTTTCCTTTTCTGTGATAACTCCAGCTTGTGTCAAGTTAAGACACAAAACTAGCCAGTACAACTGACCCCTGGTTACCTTGACACAGAAGCACATCACAATTAAGCTTCAACCCTTACTTTCTTATTCATCCCCAAGATCTAAATAACTTTTGAGTCTCACAATCTTTACATATTAAAAGTTCAACCCCTTTAAAATAGCCAATATCTTTTAAAATTCATAGTCATTTTGAAATTCAAAGTCTCTTAACTATGAACTCCACTAAAATACTTTCTTCCTTCAAAAGGGAAAAATATCAGGGCACAGTCACAATCAAAAGCAAAATTAAACTCTTAACTGTTCAATGTCTGGGATCCACCAAAGATCTTCCAGGCTCCTCCAAGGGCTTGGGTCACTTCTCCAGCTCTGCCCTTTGTAGCACACCCCTTGTCTACTAGGCTCCAGCTGCCTGTACTCCACTGCTGCTGCTGCTCTTGATGGTCATCTCATGGCACTGGCATCTCCAAAATGCTGCTGTCTTCCACTGCAACTAGGCTTCACCAATAGCCTTTCACAGGCTCTCTTCATGGTGCCAGGCTTCAACTCCTTTGTATGACCCCTTCAGTCCTGGGCCATTAACTGCAACTGAGGCTGCACCTTCACCAATGGCCTTCCATGGCCTCTCACAGTGCCCAGCCTCAGCTGCTCTTCATGACCCCTTCCTGCCTTCAAAACCAGTACCACCTGGGTGACTCTTACACATTACCAAGTCCAGCCACAGCACAAGGTACAACCTTGACTATCTCTAGAACACAGCCTCTTTGTGCTCTCAGAAACACTTTCCAGAAGATTTCACCTCAGTGATGCTGGTCTCTTCTTAATCACCACTAATTTCTTAGCTCCAGCTGACCAGCATCAATAGTCCCAGTAACGCAAAGGTTCACTTTGGTAGTTCTGGTATCTTGTTAATCACAGCTGATTCTTCAGCCCCCAGATAACAAAAACCACAGAATCTTCACAATCAAAACAACATGGCCCTGAAAAGGGTCTTTAATCTTCTCTGAAATTTCACAAGCCAGGCCTCCATCTTCTGCACTGTTCTCAACATTATCTTCCATTCTCCTACAGAAGCTCTTAACATCACAATAATTCTTCTAGCTCAAAGTTCCACAGTCCTCCCCAAAACATGGTCAAGTTGTCATAGGAATACCCCCACTATGCTGGTACAAATTTGTCTTATTCAGGATTCCTATTCCTGCACAAAACATCATGACCAGGGAGGAAAGGGTTTATTTAGCTTACACTTCCATGTTGCTGTTCATCACCAAAGGAAGTCAGGACAGAAACTCAGGAAGGTCAGGAGGCAGGAGCTGATGCAGAGGCCATTGAAGGATGTTACTTACTGGCTTGCTTCCCCTGGCTTGCTCAGCTTGCTCTCTTATAGAACCCAAGACCATCAGCCCAGGGACAGCACCACCCACAATGGGCTGGGTCATCCCCCCTTGATCACTAATTGAGAAAATACCTTACAGCTGGGCCTCATGGAGACATTTCCTCAACTGAGGCTCCTTTTCTGTGATAACTCCAGCTTGTATCAAGTTGACACACAAAACAGGCCAATAGAGGTTCCAATTGCATATGTAGGAGAGAATGGCCTTGTTGGGCACCAATGGGAGGAGAAGCCCTTGGTCCTGCCAAGTTGGACCCCCTAGTGTAGGGGAATGTCTGGGGGCACAGGAAGGAGTGCTGGATGGGGAGGGGAACACCCATATAGAAGAAGGGGAGGGGAGGGGAGGGGGGGCTTATGGACAGGAAATCAGGAAAGGGACTAACATTTGAAATGTAAATAAAGAAATATCCCATTAAAAAAGGAAAAACACGGGGTTGGGGATTTAGCTCAGCGGTAGAGCGCTTGCTAGCGAGCGCAAGGCCCTGGGTTCGGTCCCCAGCTCCGAAAAAAAGAAAAAAAGAGAAAAAAAAAAGGAAAAACACAAAAAAAGAAGCCATTTGTAAGCCCACTCAGAACTTGTCCAGGGCACCCTGCAAAATAAAGCCATCAGGCCACCATCTATCCTTGCTGAGCATTGTCAGATGGTCCATAACAATAAGGAGCCACAGAATGACGACAGGGCAACTAATGTGGGACAACAAGAAGGAACTGCCACCAGATTCCTGCCATACTGGAAGTTGACACAGCTTCAGGGAGATCTCCCATCAAACAGTGATCATTGAAGAGCAGGCCTCAACTCGCCCTGCCTGACCAGCCCTCCATCCTCAACCCCAAAAGGGGACTGCATTCCTTAAGGATACCCTTAAGGAAGGTCATAGAAAAGTGTGATATACATAACACCATCAAGAAGGGCATTAGTCTTTGATAGCTGAGTAGTATTCCATTGTGTAGATGTACCGCATTTTCTGTATCCATTCCTCTGTTGAAGGACATCTGGGTTCTTTTCAGCTCTGGCTATTATAAATAAGGCTGCTATGAACATAGTGGAGCATGTATCTTTGTTATGTTTTGGGGCATCTTTTGGGTATATGCCCAAGAGAGGTATAGCTGGGTCCTCAGGTAGTTCAATGATCAATTTTCTGAGGAACCTCCAGACTGATTTCCAGAATGGTTGTACCAGTCTCAATCCCACCAACAATGGAGGAGTGTTCCTCTTTCTCCACATCTTCACCAGCGTCTGCCGTCACCTGAGTTTTTGATCTTAGCCATTCTGACTGGTATGAGGCGGAATCTCAGGGTCATTTTGATTTGCATCTCCCTTATGACTAAGGATGTTGAACATTTCTTTAGGTGTTTCTCAGCCATTCGGCATTCCTCAGCTGTGAATTCTTTGTTTAGCTCTGAACCCCATTTTTTAAATAGGGTTATTTGTCTCCCTGCAGTCTAACTTCATAATTTCTTTGTATATTTTGGATATTAGCCCTCTATCAGTTGGAGGATTGGATGGACTGACCCTGGGCTCCAACCGCACAGGTAGCAAGAGCCTAGTAAGAGCACCAGTGGAAGGGTAAGACCTTGGTCCTGCCAAGACTGAACCCCCAGTGAACGTGATTGTTGGGGGAGGGCAGTAATGGGGGAGGATAGGGAGGAGAACACACATATAGAAGGGAGGGGGGAGGGTTAGGGGGATGTTGACCAGGAAACTGGGAAAGGGAATAACAATTGAAATGTAAATAAGAATTATCCAAGTTAATAAAGATGGAGAAAAAAATGAAAGAAGGGGGGGCATTAGTCTAGGGTGCAAAGACCTGCCTTGCGCTTCAATCAGTACTCCTGAGAAGGGGCTGAAACACTGCTGATGATCATTCCTTCCTTAACTCAAAAACTGAAAGGAAGCTGGAATTTAACATCACAGAATTTCCAGTGAAATGCAGAAGAAGACCATATCTGCAGATCCTTGAGACAAGGGATCAAACCCCACCTGGGGTTCCAGCCTCAAACCTTCTCCATGTCCTGTTTCCCTCCTCCCCCATCTGTGATTCCAAGGAGGAGTACTATTCCAAGGCTGCCATGATCCTGGAAAATTTGCATCACCAGGACCCAGGAGGGACAAGGGTAGAAAGTGCGTCAGCTGCCAGGCTAGAGAGTGCTCTGTGTATGCACTCAGCTGCAGAGGTGCAAGAGAACCAAAGAGCCCCTCAACCTGATACCAGTCATTGTAGGGCACCCTCCTGTGGTGAACAGCAGTACTGTGCATGCGCGGGTTTTGCACCTGGCGTCAGTTGGCCGGGACATTAATATGCTAATGAGGGATTCATGCTCCACCAATCCCTGGAGGACAAGTAGCAGGGGTGATAGTGGGGTGATAGTGGAGTGATAGTGGGGTGATTTGTGCTCCGCCAATCCCTGAAAGACAATTAGCATAGCCCCAGCCTGTTGTGTATATAAGGCGAGCGCTTTTGTTGCTCGAGGTCTCCATATCAGCAGAGGTGGTCCTGCAATAAAGGCTGTTGAGAAGAATCCGACCGTGTTGCGTCTTCATTGCCGGTCAAGATGGACGCTACAACTGGTGGCCCGTACGGGGACCCGAGGACATTCTCGTGGATTCAGAACTCTTCAGTTTCAGGACGGCAACGTCGGTAAAGTTCCTGGATAAGGGATGATAAGGTTCTCTGGAGGTAAGCAGAGACGATGAAAGCCTTGGTATAGAGGCCAAAAGGTTTGTGAACTAAGGCAATGTTGTTTCCAACTGATCCTTTGTGGGTAGGGCTTGTAATTTTGTTTCTTTTTTTCTTTGTGTGGGATAGAGAAGCCACAGAGGGCAAGCTTAAGCCGGGACCAAAACCTCTTTGGCGAATGATCCGTGCCTGCTTAGAGGATAAACGATGTGAGGAAGCCATTAGAGCCATTAGGACAGGTCAGAGGGTCCTTGCAGAGCAACAAGAATGTATGTCAAAGGGAGAAAAGGTCTCGAAAGAAAAAAAGAAAAGAAAAGGAGATAAAAGGAACAGAGAGAAGGCAGAGATAAAAAAAAGAGGATAATCAGGACCAGGAAACAAATAAGATATATTCTTCTTTAAAAGCCTTGACCTTAGAAATGTCAGACAATCTAGAAAGCATCGCCGACAGCTTAGAGAAAGTGAAACTAAAGGTAGAACCATTGGGTCCGGGGCCGCCCCGCAGAGCAACAAAAGGAAGCGCAGGACTCGACCTCAGTTCCACCACCAGACTCATATTGACCCCTCAAATGGGAACTCAGGTGGTGGATACAGATTTTAAAGGCCCCAGTAAGCAGAATTCAGAAGGATTGCAGAAATTGAAAGCATGTGCAAAGATAAAGATTTGGGGTAGTGGTAGTGGTCAAACGGGGACAAGGTAAAATGTTTTTGTGTATGTGTTCTTTTAGAGTTATGTTAATCTAGAGAAGCAAAGTTGATTCTCATAGATGGTTTTAGTCTTTGGACCCTGACTAGAGACAGTTTACACCCTAGACAAGAGAGAGAATGGGGTTGAGAAAAACAGTGCTCCCAAACTCTCCACAGATGCTTTGGCAAAAGAAGGAAATGAGCTTAAGTTTTTTGAAGCTCTCCTGGAGACAGAAGGAGATGGGAGACGTCTTGCCTCCTTGCTGGCTCCTATTGGAGAAGTGCTTATTTCTGGTTCTGGGTTCTTTAGGTAGGATGTCTGGGTCCCTTTGGTGGAACACCATCTAGTTCTTTTCCTCTGTGTCTATTGTCTGTCCTTGGTGCACCAAGCTGTCCATGTATGTCAATTTATGTCTGGGTTTTGCTTCTCGTTGCTTGAATGTTTTGTGTTTCATGTTTAAAAGAAAAGGTTAAAATTTTAAATGCTGGTTGATTCACCCATTGATGTAGCTTTAACTCCTTTCAAGAAAGGAACAAATAAATAAAAAGTTTCAATTGGCTTTTGGAGCCTGCATCTGTAGCTAGAAGCCTAAGTCGGCTGGGCAAGCTCCCCAGGAGGCTGGCTAAATGTTTATACTAGCCGATCCTAAAGACACCAGGAGCTTCACAGCTTCTAAGGTAATGGAACTTATGGCTGTTTCTCTTAGAAAAATCTTTGACTGTGAGTATTGGACTCAACAGGTGACAAGGTGTTTCTCTTAAAACTACAGCTAGAAAAAGTAAAAATGGTGATTGATTTAAATATTAAAGGTATGTGTAGCCACTTCAATTTTGTTTCTGATTGGTTTTAAATGTATAAATATTCTCTACATGCCTTGGTTATGGACTATTGACTTTTAAGTTATTGGATATGGTTTAAAAAAAATGTAACATTGGTAACAGAAAGTTGACATAAAACTGGTAAATTTGGATGGAGTCATTCTAGACAACATGTGGCATGAGCCAATCTAGGGAAACAAGTCTAAATTGGGATGATATTTTTATGGAAATCTTATCCTAGAAACCAGGCTTCTAAAAGATTTTAAGGCAATGTCTCTTTGTTGAGGTATTGGAGACCGCATCATCATGCGTTCATATGTAAGAATTGGCAGTCAAACCTTGTAGCATGAAGAATAGACTCTGTGTTTTGGAGACTGGATTTTGGGATGATGAGGCTGATCTCGAGGAAGAGGCTGCTCAGTGTGAGAGGGAGAGATATGATCCAGACTGGCCACACGCTAGTGCCACGTGGCAACGAGGCAGACAATTAGGCAAGAAAGTGGTTAAGAAGGTACAAGGAAAAGGAGGATCTGCTTTTGTGTATACTGAGAACCTTTCGTCAGCCTACATGAGTGCTATGGCAACAGGGACCACTTCTTTGGATTTATCCCCATACTTCTCCTAATAAGATCCTTGAATGTTACCCTTCTGCTGTTGCACAGCTTGCTGTATTAGACATTAAATCTTGTATTCAGCATTTTGGTATTTTACCCAAGAAAATTATTATACCATATACTACAGCTCAGATAGAAACATTGTGTGCCTTGATAGATGATTAGGCCATATTACACTGTAGTTTTGATGGAGAGTTTGACAATCATTATCCTAAGGATCCTTTGCTACAATTTTTCATTGAACATCTAGTGATTTTTCCAAAGGTCACTGCCTCAGAGCCTTTGTCAGGAGCGTTAGGTATTTATACAGATGGCTCCAAAACAGGTGTAGGTGCCTATATGGTTGATTCTCAAGAACCAGTTTTAATTCAATACAGTCCAGGCACCCCCCAAATTATGGATGTCACACACATACCTCAATTTGGAAATTTAAAATATGCTCATGTTTCTGTTGATACCTGTTCCAGTATTATACACACTACTCTGATGACTGGTGAAAAGACTCGTAATGCCATTAGTCATTGCTTAGAGGCATGGGCGGCCTGGGGAAAGCCTGATAGTCTCAAGACAGACAATGGGCCTGCCTACACAGCAAAGTCCTTTCAGGCATTTTGCCAGACAATGCAGGTCGGTCATACTACAGGATTACCATACAATCCCCAGGGTCAAGGAATTGTGGAAAGAGCACATCATACTTTAAAAGAGCTTATACAAGGCACCCAAATCCCGTGGGAGGGAGAGCTAACCTTCAGAGAGGCAGACACACCTGCGAAACCAGAAGAGACTGCACTCTGCACACATTACTGATTCCAGAGGAAAACACCAAACTCCATCTGGAACCCTGGTGCACGGAGGCTCCCGGAAAGGGCGGCGCAGATCTTCCTGGTTGCTGCCGCCGCGGAGAGCCCGTGGGCAGCACCCCGCGAGCAAACTTGAGCCTCGGGACCACAGGTAAGACCAACATTTCTGCTGCAAGTGACCTGCCTGGTGAACTCAAGACACAGGTCCACAGGAACAGCTGAAGACCTGTAGAGAGGAAAAACTACATGCCCGAAAGCAGAACACTCTGTCCCCATAACTGACTGTAAGAAAAGAGGAAAACAGGTCTACAGCACTCCTGACACACAGGCTTATAGGACAGTTTAGCCACTGTCAGAAATAGCAGAACATAGGAACACTAGAGATAATCTGATGGCGAGAGGCAAGCGCAGGAACCCAAGCAACAGAAACCAAGACTACATGGCACCATCGGAGCCCAATTCTCCCATCAAAACAAACATAGAATATCCAAACACACAAGAAAAGCAAGATCTAGTTTCAAAATCATATTTGACCATGATGCTGGAGGACTTCAAGAAAGACGTGAAGAACTCCCTTGGAGAACAAGTAGAAGCCTACAGAGAGGAATTGCAAAAATGCCTGAAAGAATTCCAGGAAAACATAAACAAGTAGAAGCCCATAGAGAGGAGACACAAAAATCCCTGAAAGAATTCCAGGAAAACACAATCAAACAGTTGAAGGAATTAAAAATGGAAATAGAAGCAATCAAGAAAGAACACATGGAAACAATCCTGGATATAGAAAACCAAAAGAAGAGACAAGGAGCTGTAGATACAAGCTTCACCAACAGAATACAAGAGATGGAAGAGAGAATCTCAGGAGCAGAAGATTCCATAGAAATCATTGACTCAACTGTCAAAGATAATGTAAAGCGGAAAAGCTACTGGTCCAAAACATACAGGAAATCCAGGACTCAATGAGAAGATCAAACCTAAGGATAATAGGTATAGAAGAGAGTGAAGACTCCCAGCTCAAAGGACCAGTAAATATCTTCAACAAAATCATAGAAGAAAACTTCTCTAACCTAAAAAAAGAGATACCCATAGGCATACAAGAAGCCTACAGAACTCCAAATAGATTGGACCAGAAAAGAAACACCTCCCGTCACATAATAGTCAAAACACCAAACGCACAAAATAAAGAAAGAATATTAAAAGCAACAAGGGAAAAAGGTCAAGTAACATATAAAGGCAGACCTATCAGAATCACACCAGACTTTTCGCCAAAAACTATGAAGGCCAGAAGATCCTGGACTGATGTCCTACAGACCCTAAGAGAACACAAATGCCAGCCCAGGCTACTGTATCCTGCAAAACTCTCAATTAACATAGATGGAGAAACCAAGATATTCCATGACAAAACCAAATTTACACAATATCTTTCTACAAATCCAGCACTACAAAGGATAATAAATGGTAAAGCCCAACATAAGGAGGCAAGCTATACCCTAGAAGAGGCAAGAAACTAATCGGCTTGGCAACAAAACAAAGAGAAGAAAAGCACAC
This sequence comes from Rattus rattus, assembly GCF_011064425.1. NCBI lineage: Eukaryota > Metazoa > Chordata > Mammalia > Rodentia > Muridae > Rattus > Rattus rattus. The sequence goes on along the minus strand of NC_046167.1, from coordinate 68,927,606 downwards.
AAACATAACCTCACATCCAAATATGAATATAACAGGAAGCAATAATCACTATTCCTTAATATCTCTCAACATCAATGGCCTCAACTCCCCAATAAAAAGACATAGATTAACAAACTGATATGCAACGAGGACCCTGCATTCTGCTGCCTACAGGAAACACACCTCAGAGACAAAGACAGACACTACCTCAGAGTGAAAGGCTGGGAAACAACTTTCCAAGCAAATGGTCAGAAGAAGCAAGCTGGAGTAGCCATTCTAATATCAAATAAAATCAATTTTTCAACTAAAACTCATCAAAAAAGATAAGGAAGGACACTTTATATTCATCAAAGGAAAAATCCACCAAGATGAACTCTCAATCTTAATATCTATGCCCCAAATACAAGGGCACCTACATACGTAAAAGAAACCTTACTAAAGCTCAAAACACACATTGCACCTCACACAATAATAGTAGGAGATTTCAACACCCCACTCTCATCAATGGACAGATCATGGAAACAGAAATTAAACAGAGACGTAGACAGACTAAGAGAAGTCATGAGCCAAATGGACTTAACGGATATTTATAGAACGTTCTACCCTAAAGCAAAAGGATATACCTTCTCAGCTCCTCATGGTACTTTCTCCAAAATTGACCATATAATTGGTCAAAAAACGGGCCTCAACAGGTACAGAAAGATAGAAATAATCCCATGCGTGCTATCGGACCACCACGGCCTAAAGCTGGTCTTCAATAACAATAAGGGAAGAATGCCCACATATACATGGAAATTGAACAATGCTCTACTCAATGATAACCTGGTCAAGGAAGAAATAAAGAAAGAAATTAAAACTTTTAGAATTTAATGAAAATGAAGGTACAACATACCCAAACTTATGGGACACAATGAAAGCTGTGCTAAGAGGAAAACTCATAGCGCTGAGTGCCTGCAGAAAGAAAACAGGAAAGAGCATATGTCAGCAGCTTGACAGCACACCTAAAAAGCTCTAGAACAAAAAGAAGCAAATACACCCAGGAGGAGTAGAAGGCAGGAAATAATCAAACTCAGTGCTGAAATCAACCAAGTAGAAACAAAAAGAACCATAGAAAGAATCAACAGAACCAAAAGTTGGTTCTTTGAGAAAATCAACAAGATAGATAAACCCTTAGCCAGACTAACGAGAGGACACAGAGAGTGTGTCCAAATTAACAAAATCAGAAATGAAAAGGGAGACATAACTACAGATTCAGAGGAAATTCAAAAATCATCAGATCTTACTATAAAAGCCTATATTCAAAAAACTTGAAAATCTGCAGGAAATGGACAATTTCCTAGACAGATACCAGGTACCGAAGTTAAATCAGGAACAGATAAACCAGTTAAACAACCCCATCACTCCTAAGGAAATAGAGGCAGTCATTAAAGGTCTCCCAACCAAAAAGAGCCCAGGTCCAGACGGGTTTAGTGCAGAATTCTATCAGACCTTCATAGAAGACCTCATACCAATATTATCCAAACTATTCCACAAAATTGAAACAGATGGAGCACTACCGAACTCCTTCTATGAAGCCACAATTACTCTTATACCTAAACCACACAAAGATCCAACAAAGAAAGAGAACTTCAGACCAATTTCCCTTATGAACATCGACACAAAAATACTCAACAAAATTCTGGCAAACCGAATCCAAGAGCACATCAAAACAATCATCCACCATGATCAAGTAGGCTTCATCCCAGGCATGCAGGGATGGTTTAATATACGGAAAACCATCAACGTGATCCATTATATAAACAAACTGAAAGAACAAAACCACATGATCATTTCATTAGATGCTGAGAAAGCATTTGACAAAATTCAACACCCCTTCATGATAAAAGTCCTGGAAAGAATAGGAATTCAAGGCCCATACCTAAACATAGTAAAAGCCATATACAGCAAAACCAGTTGCTAACATTAAACTAAATGGAGAGAAACTTGAAGCAATCCCACTAAAATCAGGGACTAGACAAGGCTGCCCACTCTCTCCTACTTATTCAATATAGTTCTTGAAGTTCTAGCCAGAGCAATCAGACAACAAAAAGGAGGTCAAGGGATACAGATCGAAAAGAAGAAGTCAAAATATCACTATTTGCAGATGATATGATAGTATATTTAAGTGATCCCAAAAGTTCCACAGAGAACTACTAAAGCTGATAAACAACTTCAGCAAAGTGGCTGGGTATAAAATTAACTCAAATAAATCAGTAGCCTTCCTCTATACAAAAGAGAAACAAGCCGAGAAAGAAATTAGGGAAACGACACCCTTCATAATAGACCCAAATAATATAAAGTACCTCGGTGTGACTTTAACCAAGCAAGTAAAAGATCTGTACAATAAGAACTTCAAGACACTGAAGAAAGAAATCGAAGAAGACCTCAGAAGGTGGAAAGATCTCCCATGCTCATGGATTGGCAGGATTAATATAGTAAAATGGCCATTTTACCAAAAGCGATCTACAGATTCAATGCAATCCCCATCAAAATACCAATCCAATTCTTCAAAGAGTTAGACAGAACAATTTGCAAATTCATCTGAATAACAAAAACCCAGGATAGCTAAAACTATCCTCAACAATAAAAGGACTTCAGGGGAATCACTATCCCTGAACTCAAGCAGTATTACAGAGCAATGGATAAAAACTGCATGGTATTGGTACAGAGACAGACAGATAGACCAATGGAATAGAATTGAAGACCCAGAAATGAACCCACACACCTATGGTCACTTGATTTTTTTTTTGACAAAGGAGCCAAATCCATCCAATGGAAAAAAGATAGCATTTTCAGCAAATGGTGCTGGTTCAACTGGAGGTCAACATGTAGAAGAATGCAGATCGATCCATGCTTATCACCCTGTACAAAGCTTAAGTCCAAGTGGATCAAGGACCTCCACATCAAACCAGACACACTCAAACTAATAGAAGAAAAACTAGAGAAGCATCTGGAACAAATGGGCACTGGAAAAAATTTCCTGAACAAAACACCAATGGCTTATGCTCTAAGATCAAGAATCGACAAATGGGATCTCATAAAACTACAAAGCTTCTGTAAGGCAAAGGACACTGTGGTTAGGACAAAACGGCAACCAACAGATTGGGAAAAGATCTTTACCAATCCTACAACAGATAGAGGGCTTATATCCAAAATATACAAAGAACTCAAAAAGTTAGACCGCAGGGAGACAAATAACCCTATTAAAAAATGGGGTTCAGAGCTAAACAAAGAATTCACAGCTGAGGAATGCCAAATGGCTGAGAAACACCTAAAGAAATGTTCAACATCTTTAGTCATAAGGGAAATGCAAATCAAAACAACCCTGAGATTTCACCTCACACCAGTGAGAATGGCTAAGATCAAAAACTCAGGTGACAGCAAATGCTGGCGAGGATCACGGAGAAAGAGGAACACTCCTCCATTGTTGGTGGGGTTGCAGACTGGTACAACCATTCTGGAAATCAGTCTGAGGTTCCTCAGAAAATTGGACATTGAACTGCCTGAGGATCCAGCTATACCTCTCTTGGGCATATACCCAAAAGATGCCCCAACATATAAAAAAAGACACGGCTCCACTATGTTCATCGCAGCCTTATTTATAATAGCCAGAAGCTGGAAAAGAACCCAGATGCCCTTCAACAGAGGAATGGATACAGAAAATGTGGTACATCTACACAATGGAATATTACTCAGCTATCAAAAAACAACGACTTTATGAAATTCGTGAGGCAAATGGTTGGAACTGGAAAATATCATCCTGAGTGAGCTAACCCAATCACAGAAAGACATACATGGTATGCACTCATTGATAAGTGGCTATTAGCCCAAATGCTTGAATTACCCTAGATGCCTAGAACAAATGAAACTCAAGACGGATGATCAAAATGTGAATGCTTCACTCCTTCTTTAAAAGGGGAACAAGAATACCCTTGGCAGGGAAGAGAGAGGCAAAGATTAAAACAGAGACTGAAGGAACACCCATTCAGAGCCTGCCCCACATGTGGCCCATACATATACAGCCACCCAATTAGACAAGATGGATGAAGCAAAGAAGTGCAGGCCGACAGGAGCCGGATGTAGATGGCTCCTGAGAGACACAGCCAGAATACAGCAAATACATAGGCGAATGCCAGCAGGAAACCACTGAACTGAGAATGGGACCCCCATTGAAGGAATCAGAGAAAGAACTGGAAGAGCTTGATGGGGCTCGAGACCCCATATGTACAACAATGCCAAGCAACCAGAGCTTCCAGGGACTAAGCCACTACCTAAAGACTATACTACCTAAAGACTATACCCTGGACTCTGACCTCATAGGTAGCAATGAATATCCTAGTAAGAGCACCAGTGGAAGGGGAAGCCCTGGGTCCTGCTAAGACTGAACCCCCAGTGAACTAGACTGTTGGGGGGAGGGCGGCAATGGGGGGAGGATGGGGAGGGGAACACCCATAAGGAAGGGGAGGGAGGAAGGGGATGTTTGCCCGAAAACCGGGAAAGGGAATAACACTCGAAATGTATATAATAAATATTCAAGTTAATAAAAATAAATAAATAAATAAATAAAAAGAGCTTATACAAAAACAAAAAGAGGGAATTGCCAGTGGCCTAACACCAAAAGAACAACTTTCTTTAGCTCTTTTTACTCTAAATTTTTTAATTTTGGATGCGCGTGGCAGCTCTGCCACGGCTCGCCATGCTGCTACTACACCTATGACTAACACAGAAATAAAGTGGAAGGATGTATTAACTGGTGAATAGTGTGGCCCAGATCCCATGATTTCGAGATCTAGGGGAGCTGTTTGTGTCTTTCTGCAGAATCAAGAAAATCCAATTTGGGTACCTGAGCGCTTGACTCGAAAATTGCCTTCTGCTCTTCCTGAAGATGAGACAACGAACCCTACTATTATTGGGAATGGTAATCCAGGTTGATTCACTCATCTTGTGGGCTGTTGCCAGATCCTGGCCAGTACCCATGCCAGTTCATAGCAATTCTACTGTTTTGCCAACCTTTTCTCTACCTCCTATTTGTGTGATGTTCCCTGTATAGTGCCAGATGGAGAAATGCCCCAACGGTATGCCGCCACTAACTTTTCTCTGTCGCATACCTTATGTTTTACTGTTAAGAACTCTTCCCTGCCCTGCATTTGGTTGCGTAGAGCCACGTTTCAATATTCAATATAATATAAGCTCTAATATGAGCAATGTACTCATTTAGCATCTGGCTTTCTATTAGCTAATCAAAGGATAGATTTAGTTCAAGAACAAATTGAAGCACTGTGTCTTATGACGCAGCTTTCCTGCGTTTCCTCCTTTAGAGTTAATGCATTATTCCTTTGCGAGCTAACTTTTCTCAGCATTCTCAACAGAGCAAAGAAATCTCGAATTATCTGAAAGGAAACTGGTCCATGAAAGCAGAGCAACTATCAAGACAATTGCTGATGCAGATCGCTGTCCTCAAGAGCACTAGGTTGGACCCCATCACAATTGAAGATTTTACCTCATGGATTGCCAATGCTTTCTCCCTTTTTAAGGAGTGGGCGGGCATGTTTGCCTGGGGAGCTATTGTCCTCCTGGGATGCAGAGTAGGTCTCTGGCTTATTGGCCGTTTAAAAAGAGAACATGCCAGACACAAAGTGGTTGTTTACCAGGCTATGACCACCATTAAAATGGTGCTTCTCCCAACATATGGCTGGCCTCTTTGAAAGATTAAGAGTTCGCCCTAGATCATTTTTGTCATGGTCATGTGGAGTCATTGTATCCAGAGACGGGCAACTTTCCTTGAGCTCGGACCAACCTAAGACATGGGGCCCAGTGGCGATAGGGTAACTCTATGACGGGTAAGGCCGAGTTTGGATGAGAACGACCTAAGACAGGAGCAATGACAAGATTGACACCCAGATCTAGACCATTCATTTTATTAAACAAAAAAGGGGGAGATGTAGGGCACCCTCCTGTGGTGAACAGCAGTACTGCGCATGCACGGGTTTTGCACCTGGCGTCAGTTGGCCAGGACGTTAATATGCTAATGAGGGATTCATGCTCCACCAAACCCTGGAGGATAAGTAGCAGGGGTGATAGTGGGGTGATAGTGGGGTGATAGTGGGATTCAATCCCTGATAGTGTCTTTCAATCCCTGAAAGACAATTAGCATAGCCCCAGCCTGTTGTGTATATAAGGCGAGCGCTTTTGCTGCTCGAGGTCCCCGTATCAGCAGAGGTGGTCCTGCAATAAATGCTGTTGAGAAGAATCCAACCGTGTTGCGTCTTCCTTGCCAGCCGAGGTGGGCGCGACAAGTCATGGGCCCTCAAAAGCTCATCCAGATCCATTTTAGGGATATCTGAGTATTCAGCAAACTGACTTTCACCTCCAGACAAAACCATAGCAGACCAGGACTATCCAAAGAATGGAAAGAGGCAGTGTGCAAACAAATTTGGCCCAAAAATGGCCAAGCATCCACCTAGGAGGAGGTTTCAGCATGTGGACTCAGCTAATCCCTTCTGGCGTGTGATAGTGCTTGGCCAGGATGAAACCGTCCCACCCTCAGGAGCCAAATAAAGCAATATGGTGGGTGTGATAGAAGAGCCATCTGCATGGACAGTGAGTCTGGAATCCAGTGAGAGTCACAATGGGCAAGCCATCATGATCAGTCCCAGGGACTTTGGGTCTTTAGAGGCCAACAAAAAACCCAGGCCGTCTCCAAACACCTACCCTATAGCATGAACAGGACACAGGTCTAAAATCACAGACATATAGTCAGATTGACTTGAAATCAAAGTACAAACAAAAAAAGGGCTGTGGCTGCCTTACACGTCCCAAAAGGACTTACAAGTCCAGTCAATCACACGGGAACTGACTGCTCCTGGCCTTCAGCCACAGCCCTGGCCTGTGAAACACGATCCAGATGTCCCCAGTACAGTACACACTGCCAAGGTCAGCTTGCCTTCAAAACACCGGATGCTTAGCTTCCAGAATACGTGCCAAAATCCCATAACTTCCCAGGGCTTTGGTGATGTCTTCATGAGGAGACACTCGAGGGTAGAAACTGGAGAGATATGTGTCCCTAAGGAAAAATTTGAAGTGAAAGATTTCAAGGGGTTCCATGCCCATGAAGAGAAGGAGATTACTCTAAGATCTAGAGCCATAAGCCAGGAGAAAGGCTCAGGAAAGTAAGTCCTTCCATCCCAAGCTCCACCCAGTTCAGGGATACAACCAAGACTTGGATTCCAGGGGAAGAGGAGGCTACTTCTAAAAGCTCTTGGAATAACATCACAAGGACTGCTTCAAAATATGGAAACTTCATCACAAAATACTTAGGGCAGGGGGATTCCATAGAGAATATTCTCCCTACATCAGGTACTGGGCAAATACAGGAGGTTGTAACAAGGAACAAGGTCATCTTCAATTGTAGCTGAAATACAATCACTTGTGAATGCTCTCGTCCAGATCTTGGAAAACACTGAAGGGTACCCATCAAAGGTACTAGGGTGTAAAGTAGACTCACTGACATCCCACTCTCCTGTGGGTCTGCATGACACAATTCATAGCAGAGCAGCAAGCAGATTACGCTGTGGCCATGTCAGCCCTGAGATCAATAGCTATCCCTTCACATATACGGGAATTGAAGACAAACCACAGTCAGATATTGAAGCCCAGAGAGCCTGTGACCAACTTCCAACTCAAGTGAAGAGGGGGATGGGCTTTAAGTAGCTCCACACGCCCAAGGAGAATGAACTTCCATGTGGGTACAGGGGAACTAGAGACAAGCAGGGGCCAGGTATTGCTGACTAGAGAGCATGTGACCCAGGTAAAACTACAACAAAAACTAGAATCAGTCACAGTCTTCAAAATCAGCCCTGTGAGACAGAATCATTCACATGGATACTGAGAAATTAGAGGAACAGCAGTCAGGTACTGATCGTTCAGTCCCTGAACCACATTAAAGTTCCATGGCTGCCTTACAAGTCCCAAAGGGAACCATCCAGTCAACCACACGGGAACTGACTGCTTAAGGACTTCAGTAGCTGCCCAGCAAGCATCTGACACCAGGTAGACCTGACCAGGACAGGGCAAGGTGCAGGTGGCTCTGGCCATCCTTGCCTTCACACCAGGATTTTCTAGAAGATGTCCCATCTGCCCAGCCATTGTGTCCCCCATGCTTCCTGGTAATAAACTTGATTTTGTCCCTGCAAAGAAAGGTTGTTCCTTCTGGAGCTCTTCCTCCTGAGCTCACGGCTCCTTCCCAGATGGGAGCTGCTTCCTGGTAAACATTCCTGTCTTTCAGGACAGTGGTTCCTGTCTCACAGTGATGGAGCAGGGGAAGGTCAGCATTGCTCCTGCCTCAGTGCAGTTTATGGAGAGACAGGGCAGGTGGGAAGGCACAGTCACTTTCAGGTGTCACCTTCACACACGCCCTTTGCTGTGCAGTTAGTAATAATCTTTCTGTCATTACAGAGACAACAAAAGGCTACACTTTTTCAGGATGGCCAACCCTGTGAAGACCCCACCCAGGTCTGTGGCTCAATGTGTCCCCTTACTGCCCCACCTTTATGTTTTTGTCACTATACAGAATGATGTGCTGAGACAATAATCACAAAGATATCATCCCCATTTCAAAAGTAGGAGAATTTGTACGTACATTTCAAAGACAGACGTAGAAAACACCTATCCCAGGAGTCCCTACCTGCATTTCCAGGACAGACATAGAGAACACCTATCCCAGGAGCTCCTCTTCACCTTGATGCGGACAGACCCTATCACTACTCATCTAAGCCTGTGTGATGGGTCAGTGATCATCACCAGTCTGTCTTCTTCTATGACTATAGCTTGATCCAGAATAGAGCGCAGTGTGTGACCATGGATAGTTACTGAGGGCCACGTCACACAGGCCTGCCTAGTAACACAGGAAATCCTGCAGAGAAACCACAGACATCCCCAGTGTTCTCCCTGGAGACATGGATATATCCTCCACTTCCTCCCCAAGCCATCACCATGGAGACATGCAGCTCATATGATGCTGCACCAGTGCCACTCTGGAGTAGTCAATGTCTGTCAGTTGTAGACTGTTTCCTGGTGAAGATTATTATGCAGATAATTTGGAAGCCTACATTCCTACTTTACCACCCCTCTGAGCTCTGTGGAGACCAAACACCCTATCTGCATCCACTGTCTGGTAGAGTTCCATCTCTGCTCTCTCCTCCCATAATTTTCTTTCAATTCTGCATCCCTCCTGCAAGCCCCGAAGGAAACAATCCATTTTTCCTCCCCAACTGCTTCACCAGATCTCATCTCCACTTCCTCTTTTGCATTTTCTTCATATATTTGTTTTTAGTGTAAAATAAGGAAAACATAACAAAACATATATGGGATGTTAAGTCATTAGTATAAAACTAACATGGGCACGAACACCCAGGGTCAAAATACAGGATGCTGTCAACCCCTCAAAGCTTATGTGCTCCTCTGTCATCACCCCTCCCCTCTGCAAGGGAAGCCCTTGCTTCAGGAGCTTCCTCTTCCTCTTCCTCACATAGAAGTAGAGTCTTGACACCCCGAGCTTGTATTGCTCATCTCAGGGACTCTGTCTGCCATCGTCCCTTTAACACTGTAGCATAGGATGATGCATCCCTGCTCACAGGACCCACATCTGAATCATTTAGCACTTTCACCTTATTTTAATGTACCCAGATTTCTCTATCCAATCCAAAGTGGACAGATGTTTACATCCCCATTTAATTGATGACTGCCCTGGAAACTGCTTCCTCCCTGCATGATGCTAGTAATAGCTTGTGTGCTTCTAGGGCTCCTGCTTTGGTGTACAGAGGTCCCACTGGCACAAGGGTCGGTTTGCTTGTGGCTGCTTCAGGCCTCTTTTCCCAGTCGCGCTCACTTGAGTAACTACAGGGTTAACGGATGGGTTTTGAGACTTCGGTTTCCTTGGTGCTGTTCATGGTTCTGTTTTCTTACCTGCAGCCATGCCAGTCTCACTCTTCCTTTCTCCTCACTGATTGATAGAAAGGTATATTCTGGATGTGAGCATTTCACTGGTTATATCTTGGCAGGAAATTATTCCATGTGAAGAACTTTCCCCTGGAGATTGGCTTACACATGGCTGGGAGCTACCATGTGAGTGCTAGGAATTGAACCTGGTCCTGTCCAAGGCAGCCACTGCTTTTAACTACTGAGGCAACTCTCCAGTCCCACAGGTCCTAATACTATGAGAAAACACTTTCACTACTTCATCCATCAAAAGGATTTTATTTTGCCCCTTTTATTTCTGTATAGCTGTCAAATATTAAGGAGAAAATACATAAAATCTATCATTATATTGAATTCTCATTTTCATTAAATTATAATATATCATTTATAATAGACATTACCATTATTTAACTGATTCTTTTAAATGATGAAGATGATATTACTATTTTAAGTTTAGGATGATTAAATGTATCTTTTCATAATCTTGTAAAACTTTACCTTCAAGGCTTTCCTACTTTTATTAGATACTTTGCTAAGTGCAAGTCCATGTTTTAAAATTATAACCTCTAGACCACCATAATCTGGTGGGCTTTGTTTTGTTTTCCTTAAGATAAAAATATGAAGTTGTGTGGGTAGTGAGGGAGAAATTTGGGAAAAGTTGGAGAAAGGAAAGAATATGACCCATATATATTGTAACAAATACAAAATAAAACAATAGTTGGGAAAATGAACCCCATTCAAATAAAGGCAACTAAGACTTCTTTTCATACCTGGAAACACACTCTATCGCTGCACACTGACCTGCTAACCGGCTACTTGGCTCACTTCCCAGAGCTTTCCTCTCTCTTCATTTTCCTATAATGTGTGCCTTTAGGAACGTCATGTGCTATCCCTGATCCAGCCCACTTCACACACAAATTCTATTCCCTCCTGAGATGGGCTTTGGGGCATAACTAGGTTATTAAGAGCATGGATACCCTTGTCCATAGAAACAGAGAACTTCCAAGTGCACTATCATCTATGTGTGGTGTGTGTGTGTGTGTGTGTGTGTGTGTGTTGTTTATGGTGTGTGGTGTGTGTGTGTGTGTGGTGTGTGGTGTGTGTGTGTGTTGTTTATGGTGTGTGTGTGTGTGTTGTGTGGTGTGTGTGTGTTGTTTATGGTGTGGTGTGTGTGTGTGTGTGTGTGTGTGTGTGTGTGTGTGTGTGTGTGTGTGTGTTTATATGAGTGTGGACCTTTCTCTTTTTTTCCTTGGTGGGTGGGTGTACAAATACAAGAGGCTCATCTGCAAACCAGAAAGGGTCCTCACTACAAACAAATCATGTATGCAACACCTTGATAATTGAACTTGGCCTTGGAATGGGGCCAGGGCAGAGTAGGGGAGGGACCTCCATGTATGTAGGAATGTGGAAGATGTCAGCCTCACTTGGTACTAACTTTTTTCTGGTACAACTTGACAGGGAGGACACATGTACCTTTGCAGGTAACCCCTAACCTCTGCTCTGTAAGTGAGCCCTTATTAGCTCATTGATTCCCAGATCGGGTCCTGTCCGAGTGTGTCACTGGGACCTTAGGAAGAAGGGTAGAAGTTAAGTCTGCTGCAAAAAAAAAAAAAAAAACAAAAAACAAACAAACAAACAAAAAAACCTTCTATTGACTCATAAGCTGATAACCTTTAACTTCCTTTCTTATGTCAGGACCCTGAATCTAGCAGGGCCAATGGAAGGTGGTGAGGTGTCCTGCAGGACCTGATACCTATTCCTGTATCTCAGGTGGCACTGGGGTCAGAGGGGTTGTCTAGCTGGTTCTGGAACCTGGCACTGTATATGCCACAGTAGAAGAGATACTATCTAGGCAGGACTGATATCTAGAAATCTATATGGTGACTGTTCTAAGGTTCCTTAAATAACAATATCTGTACTTTGTTAACAGGTTATGTGAGGTTCGTGTTCACCACATTTGTAAGACCTTGGTTATCAGAAAATGTTGCATACAACATCCCAAAGCACCTGCCAATACAATGCTGTGATCAGTTCCAGCTGGAGAGCCTCCCTGCCACACACAGTACATTGGGAATCTGGCCTCAGCACAGCACACACTGCACCATCACTAGGCTTGAACGTCTCTCCAGAGGTGACTTTGATGGCCAAATTCACACAGTTAGATGCTGCTGTGTGCAATGCTGTTCTCACTGCTCAGTGAACTGAATATATCTGTTCACATCTGTGTGAAGAGGGGCTGAGCCTGTACTGCCTGTAGATGGCCGACCTTCTCAATGAGGCTCACCAGATCTCCCTCAGCAGCCGTCCCAGCACCACACACATACGTTTTCCCATTATGAGGGGGAACAGCTGCATTATATTTGGATGACCTAGAAGATTGACTCAGTCATTTTCTCCCCCATTTCCTGGACCCTGAAAGTGTCCTACGCCTCCTGTAGAGGAGGCACAGCTTGGGAAAGCTGCCTTTCTGTGCCAAGGGTCCTGAAGGTGATAAGATCGTGTGAAATGGACACATTTTGGAGGATCTAACCCCAGTTCCAGCTTCACTGCTGCCTGCTCTCTTCACTTGCTGGCAGGTTGCTCGGCAATTCCCATGCTAACACCAGCTGACTAAACACTGAGATGAAAACCATGATACTGCACTCAAGAGAAGCAGGATGGGAGGAAGCTGTATGGCTCTCAGTTCCCACATGGGTAAGTGAGAGAGAGGTGAGATGGCCCCACAGTGTGCTTCAGGGTCACAGAAAAATAATACACAAAACCCCAAAGCAGCCGCTGATAAACAGCTGAAGGTGAGAGCTGAACCTAACCAGACCATAATGAACAATGGGGAAAAGGCATGGTCCTTGGAAAGGAGAGAGGAAACTGAGGCAGCATTCCCGAATCTAACAAAATGAGAAGATACAGAGTAAAAGGAGACACAAATGAAATACAGTAGCAGATACAGCAAGGCTCTAAGAACATTAAGACAGGGCCAGAGAGATGGCTGAGGAGATAAGAGATGGCTCACCACCATCTGTAATAGGATCCGATGCCCTCTGCTGGTGTGTCTGAAGAGAGCAGATGTGTAACTTAAATAAAATAAATAAATAATCTAAAAACAACAGCCTTTAAAACAGATCTAAGAATCTATGGGACAGACATACAGCCAACAATTGTGAAACGGAGATATTGGCAAATTTCTAAATACATAAAAATGCATGAATATATCAATACCAGGCAATGAAATTGAAAGATTAATAAACAAAACAAATACTCGAAATGCCCAAGACCAGAAATATTTGTGGATGAAATCTCCCTGACTTTTAAAAAACACTAATGTTCTTAAAATAATTCCGTAAAGTGGAGAAGGGACGCTTCCCAGTGCGCTCCACAAAGCCGATCCCTGTCATCCAAGCCACACAAAGTGAAAATAACTCAGTGAGCGGCACTGCTCACTGACAGAGCAGATGAGCCAGGTCTAGTTCTTGAACCCACATGATGGAGGGATAGAACTGGCTCCACAATTTGTCCTTTGACCTCCGCATGTGTGCAGACACACACAATTAAAACTACAATAAACCAAATACTATGTCAATATATTCATGGGGAAAATTCGAAAATCTCAATGAAAGTTACTTCTTTATTTATTTGTTTGTTTATTTACTTATTTACTTATGGCTTTAGCTGCTGTTTATTGACATTCAGGTGGGCACTATAGCAACAGTGAGGAAACTGGTCAGTGAGCCCTTTACAAAGACAGCACAACGTGCTAGAAGGATCAGTAATGAAGACAGTGGCTCATGAAATCCGATCACTAGGAAGGCGTTTTCCGAATGTATCGGTGGAGAAAACAGCCCTGCAGACTAAAGCCAGTTAGGGATATCTCTTACTAGGGACCTCAGGTGCTATCTCACAGTCTTAGCTTGGGATATACTTAAGGCAGTTTCAAGAGGAAATTTTATAGCAATGTATGCATGCATTAATCTCCACTCCCCATCCCACCCCCCCAAAAGAAATACAACCAAAATCTCAAATCAACGACCTAATGATGCATCCTGAGGTCTTAGAAAAACAAAGTGAGCTGGCACCCAGTACAAGCAGGACATTTCAAGAATAATACTCATAGGGGCAAAAGCAACTATAATAGAGACTAAAGGATAATATAAACAATAAGTTAAACGAGACTTAGTTCTTAGAAAATAAGTAGGATTGGAAACCTCCTACCTGAATTAATCAAAGATGTAGAGTCCCAGATAGCAAAATTAGAGATGATAGGAGAGATGCTACAGCACATTCAGAATACATCCAAAGGATTGTTGGGGGAACACATTGAAGATACATAGAAGAAAACAAAAAAAACTTAATATAGAATAAATAGAAAACCCACTGTAACATATGAAAGTAATTAGAGGCCAAGCATGGTGGAGCCTGCCTTTAATATCAGTAGTAGTTTGGATGCAAAGAACGCAAGTCTCTGTGAGTGTGAAGACAGCCTGGTTTACATAGTGAGTTCCAAGGCACCAGTGCTCTAGTGATCCACAGTGAAATCCTTCCAAAATCTAAAGACTGGAGAGAGCATTCAGTGGTTAAGATTACGTCTACTTCCTGTTCTTGCATAACAGCCAGACTCTATCACCTACAGCAAACAGCTCACAACTGCCTGTGAGTCCAGCTGTAATATAGACACACAAATGTTCAACATGATTAAAGGATGAAAATCTCTCACCAATTATGAGTTGACAGAACATGCTTGAATGTAATAAAGGCTTTATGTGAGAGACTTAAGAACAACTTTATATCAAACACTGCAAACCTCAGAGTATGTACATTAAGATCTGCAGTGAGACAAGGGTATCTACATTCTATATACTTAACCACTTAGAGCCAAAGGACAAAAAGGTGACCTTAAATCAAAACATATAAAGATGATACAGACCTGTAGAAAGGAGATTAATAAATGCCTTAAGAAATATAGGAAAATGAAATCACACATGTGAAAAAAAATGCATAAAACTGCCAACAACCTGAAATCAGAAATAAAAGTAACAAAGAAAACAAAAACTGAGTGAATCATGGAGTTTGAAAACCAAGGGAAGGAACAGGAGCTACAGAGGTGAACATCACCAACAGAATATAAGAGATGGAGGGGAGGGATTCAGGCATAGAAGGTATGATATGAAGAAATCGATAGAATGAAGAAAAGACCAAATATAAAAAGTCATGACAGCTTCGAAGAAATCAGGGACACTATGAAAAGACCAAACCTAAGAAATATAGGAGCAGAAGAAAGAGAAGGTTCCCAGGTACAAGGCCAGAAGATATTTTCAACAAAATCATAGAAGTAAATTTCAGCAACCTAAAAATAGACATGCCTATATACATACAGGAATCTTACCAAACATGAAATAGATTGGATCAAAAAAGAAAATCCTGCCACCACACAAAAATCAAAGCACTATATATACAGAATCCCCAAAAGGAGAAAAAGGCAAGGTAACATGAAAGTCAGACCTACCAGAATTACACCAAATTGCTCATCAGAGACTTTAAAAGTCAGAAGGGCCTTGGCAAGTGTGCTGAAATGGCAGACTTCAGTCCAGAATACTGTAGCTAGCAAAACTTTCAATCACCTTAGATGGAGAAAACAAGATATTCCATGACAAAACCAAGTTTAAACAATATCTAAATTAAAATACAGACCTACAGAACAACTCTAACCTAAGGAGGCTACCTACACCCAAGAAAGCACAGGAAATAAATAACACCACACCAGAAAACCACAGGAAGGGAAGCACGCAAACATACAGACACACACACACACGCATGCACAATCACCACCAAAGTCAAATTGACTGGAATTCACAGTCATAGGTCAGTAATATCTCTCAACATCAAGGGAATCAATTTCCCAACAAAAACAAACAAGCCAACAGAATGGATGGGAAAACAGGATCCATCATACTGGTGCATAACGAAAATACACCTCTGAAACACAATAATCATAACAAAAGGCTAAAGGGCTGAACAAATGTTCTTCAAGCAACCATACCCAATAAGCAAGCAGGATAGCAATTCTAATATCTAATAAAATGGAATTTCAAACAAGAATAATCAAAAGATATGACGAAGAATACATCATATTCATCAAAGGAAAAATGCCTCAAATGAAAGGGCACCCACACTCATAAAAGAAACATGACTAAAACTTAAATCACCCATCAAACCCCCATGTTAATAGTGGGAGACTTCAACACCCAGCTCTCACCAATGTACAGGCCATCAAGACAGAAAATACATGGAGACATAATGCAATCAATAGACATTATGATTCCAAATGACCTAACAGGTTATCCAACCAACCACAAAAGAATAGACTACCATCTTCTCACCATCTTACTGAACCTTCCCAAAAATTGGCCATATACTTGTCACAAAGCATGCCTCAACAGATAAAACAAAACTGAAATGACCCCTTGCATCTTATCACACAACAATAGGTAAAAGCTGAAATTCAACAACAGAAACAAAAGCAAGTCTACAAATGCATGGAAACAGGACAATTGTCTACTGAATGAAAATTGAGAAAGGAAAGAAAGAAATTTTGGACATCCCAGAATTCAGTGAAAATGAAGGCAGAACATACATAAACTTATAGCACACAATGAGAGCAGTGCTAAGAGGAGAGTTCAGAGAACAAAATGCCTTCAGGAAGGAGAGATCTCCTCCTAGGAATGCCAAAGCACACCTGAAAGCTTCAGAACAAAAAGAAGCAAATGTACGAGAAGTCGACAGTAAAAACATAATCAAACTCGGGACAGGAGTCAACAAATGAGGAACAGAGAGAACTATACAGAGGACCAAAGAAACAAAGTGCTAGTTCTTTGGGGGGGAAAATCAACAAGAAAGACAAACTCTTAGCCAAATTAATGAAAAAGCAGGAAGAATATACCCAAGTCAGGAAAATCAGAAATTAAAAGCAGAATGTAGCAACAGACACGGGGAAATCCAAAGAATAATGTGGACTGACTTCAAAGTCCGAATGCCATAAAATTAAACCATCTAAATGTCAGGAACAATTCTTTTTTTTTCCCCCATCTTTATTAACTTGAGTATTTCTTATTTACATTTCGATTGTTATTCCCCTTCCCAGTTTCACTGGCAACATCCCTCTAACCCCTCCCACTCCCCTTCTGTATGGGTGTTACCCTCCCCATCCCCCCCATTACCACCCTCCCCCCCAACAATCACATTCACTGGGGGGTCAGTCTTAGCAGGACCAAGGGCTTCCCCTTCCACTGGTGCTCTTACTAGGCTATTCATTGCTACCTATGAGGTTGGAGCCCAGGGTCAGTCCATGTATAGTCTTTGGGCAGTGGCTTAGTCCCTGGAAGTTCTGGTTGGTTGGCATTGTTGTTCATATGGGATCTCAAGCCCCTTCAAGCTCTTTCAGTTCTTTCTAAGATTGTCAGGAACAATTCTACAGATACCTTTCCCCATAGTTAAAGCGAAAAGAGGTAAACAATTCAAACGGTCCTATAAACTTCTAAGGAAATAGAAATAAAACAAACCCAGGGCCAGATGGTTTTCACACAGAGCTCCACCAGACTTTCAAAGAAGAGCTAATGCCAATACTCCTTAAACTATTTGAGGAAATAGAAACAGAAGAAACAATGTGAAAGTCATTGTATGAAGCTACAATGACCCTGATAGGTAAACCACATGAAGACTCAAGAAAGGGAATTTCAGACCAATTCAGCAGGAGGGATTCAGACCAGCAGGGATGCCAGGAGCTGCTATGCCTCTCTGGACTGAGTGAACATCAGTGAAGACACAAAGCCAAGAAGAGTTTAGCTGTGTGAGCAATGCAATCTCTTCTCACAGCTGTTGAATCCTATTTACCCTCCTCCAAGCATCATATGCCCTCCCTGGTTTTGCCTCACCAGGTGTCTTGCCTCAGGATGTGAGTCTCCCTCAGTGGACACCACTCTGCCAATTGGCTCAGTCCTCAAAAGGGCAAGAAATGCAGCATAGCACACCACCGGAAAATTTTGGTGATTTTCTCTCTATGGAGTCCTGACAAATGAAACTCAAGTAAAAATGTAAGTCAGACCAATCGATACTAGTTGTTAACAGAGAATCGTTCATCACATGGCCTCTCGCATGCTTGCTTTGGCAAAACATCCTTTCACCTCTGTCTACTTCAGGAAACTCTTCCTTCACATTGTCACCCCAGCAAAACACTACCCAGAAGAAATGACTTTCCAAAGAACCCTTAAGGTTCCTCTTCACATCCCCCTCTCTGTTTAAGAATTGTCCTTTTCTCTAACATCAATAATCTTTTCACAATAGAAATAATTACAGAAATCATCACTTTTCAATAAAGGGCTTATTAAGTACAATATTGTCATGGTCTAAAAAACAAGCTCAAATGCCTATGAATAGAGAATGACTAAACATAATCCTTTCATGTCTTTCGATATAGAGCACAATAATTAAACCAAAACCTTAAATTTCTATTAATATACAAATTCAAACACTAGAGAATAACAACCGTAACACATCCAGTGACTAAAACTACCTAGTCAACTTAAGGGATTGGGGCGAGAGTCTTCTTTTCTTGATGCATTGTGATGAAGAATTCCTGTTTAGGGCCCCAGAGGGAAATGGTTAGTCTGAATAAAGCTAGCTGCATCATTTATTGCCCAGACTCTGGGTTTATACAGTTGCTGAACTGTCTGTTGTTTGGTCCCCAAGGAAAAGTGGTTAGTCTGAAAACAGTGGGCTGGATCATTTATTGTCCAGTCTCTGTGTTTATCCATTTTCTGTATTGTCCTTCCAGTCTATATTATACAGTCCCTGTGTGATTGGTCACAAGGGCCCTCTGAAGTTGATTTGCATGCATTTTTAAGGATTCATACATTGAGACAGTCTGTGAATAACTTTGGCTATTTGCTTCATGAAGACATCCAGGTCTCCAGTGATAGGAATATTCCCTGGTCCTATCTGATCTCTGATCTTTTTATGTTTTGCTGGTAGCCATATTTTTTGAGCACCTGTACATACATAAGCATTACCATGTCCCCATCTTAAAGCTAATGCAGATTGACATTCTAAAGTCAACACACCCTTACAGTATATTGGTTGACCTAGTTTGTTCAGGATTGAACTGCCCTTCCTGATTCCTGTGTGGTGTCTGCTCAGTGCTCTAGACTGCAGCTGCTGATTCATATTTGGTGTTTGCTCTGGGTTTGGACTGAGAACAACAGAGATTGGAATTGCCCAAATGAAATATTTCTAAACAGGTCCACTTCCCATATCCTAATAATCCTCCTTTTCAACTACCTCTGGTGGATGTTGGACTGGGGAGAGGTTGAACTATATTAAAGTAGGTTGTGAAAAATATGGGCCTACACAGAGAAATATTGGGGCTCAGGGATATGGAACAAAACATGGACAGAATCTACTTGAGACTGATTCACAAGCAGGATGTGGATGGAGGGCGCAGGGAAAGGGCACAGAGGGGCTGGCTGGGCTGGAGCCTGGCAAGGGGCTGTGGCAGCCTCTCTACTGCCAGGATCCCTTTGTGATGAGGAGGCCACAGCAGTGTGATGTGCCCTGAGCCCTCCTGACACATGTCAAACTGAGCTTCAGGACTCAGTGTCCTAGGAGCTGCACTGCAATTCAGAAGATGGTGAATTCCCTTCTTCTAATGAATAACGTTAAGAGATTCGTGGATGAGCCCCAGCTCCATGGACATAGCAATGGACAGGAGCATTGGGATGTGTGCGAGGAGGGGATAGTTTTCCTACTATTCCCATCCTTCACTGAGTATCCACTGTCACCACCATCTGGAAGCATAGGGGACATCCCAAAGATGAGCAAAGACACGGTTCACACACAGTGGAGCAGCAGTCTCTAATCATAACCTTTAATCTCCCATTCCCTTGAAAGGCAGGTGTACTGACAAAGTTTAGCATTTTTATTCTTTTTAAAAACATAAATATAAGAATATTTTTGTGGTTTTTGTTTTAATCTTGGGGGTGGTAATATGGTGTACCTTAAGATTTTCCACATCAACTGACTATGATTTGCCTCATGCTCTAGCATGTGAGTGATTTTGCCAGCAGCAGATAGTTTCCGCATTTCTCTGGTTCCTGTAACTCTGTGGTCTTTTCAGAGGGTATAAAAATGACAGGGCCTTGGGAGGCATGGTGGGTTGTTGGTGGGCTGTGTTTCCTATCAGTGGTTGGTGTTTGTGTTTTGATACATAGTCGTGTGCACAGAAACAAGACGAAGTTGGATATCCTGATGGAAAGGTCAAACTTGGCCCAAGGAACTCAACCCCCCTAAATCAGCAGGAGTTAGTCTAACAATAACATCACCCCCTTTCTACTCCATCATTGTTCTCTCCTATGTAGTGCTAAGTAGTTGAAAGGGTGGAAGAAAAGGGGTGGAGAAGGCTGGAAGAGAGGAAAACATTCAAACTCTAACTACAGATACATAAGGGACAAACTCTAAAGAGCAGCACTTCCGTCTGCAGCAACAGACAGGTAGACCAGCGGTGAGAGTGCCCCTGAGGTGACTGACTGAAGCTCTCAGACCATCTGTAGAGAGAGACAGAGAGGGTACTCAGGATGACATGGCGCCATGGACACACTATTTCTGAGTTGGTGAGGACACAGGACAAGCTATGAGAAAAGCCGTTGTCCTCTGCTCAGGGACTTGCCTACGTTTGTGGTGAACTAATGTGCAGCAGGTGATGAGGCCATGGGCCTCAGATCACGGACTGAGTCTCTGCTCTGAGGAAGCAAATATCACCTGAGAGCCCAGAATCAGCTGCAGAGCTTGGGCTTGAGTAGGATCCTGTCTGAGGAACACTGATTGAGGCACATGTGGAACCTGAGGCACAGACAGTGCCTTCTGCTATTTCCAACAGGGCTAAAAGAAAATGTGTTTATACACCATGTGAATGGGTCAAGGATGGATGAGACAGAGCTCTCTGGGAAATGCATTTCATTGTTATTCATGAGCACAGAGAACAGGAAGGTTGTCTACCAGAGTGAGTAAAGCAAGTCCCCAGCTCATTTGTATTGTTTGGAACTCAAAGGGGCTGAAGAGGGGCAGAGCAAGACCAGGAAGAAAACTGCTGCTGTAAAAGGTAGGCTCCTGCTTTCCTGTGGAGAGGAATTCCATCTGGCCCTCACCTCGTTGATGAGGATCATGGTGACAGCCATGCTTTTTGAACATGAGATGCAGAGCTCCAAGAAGGAAGGGGGGCTGCTGGGAAGGAAATCAGGGACAGGAAATCCCCAGGATTTGTGACACAACAAAGCTGCGATTAGCCTTGATGGGTGCTACACTTGGGAGTGTAGTTTGAGCACTGGAGTGATATTGTGGACTCCCAGGTCCACCTGACAACATATAGCTTCAATTCTCCTAGCTGCAATTCTCTCTCAGAGAACAGGTCCTGTGCCCCTTGCTATATTGTAAGGGGAATGACAGGAGTGGAAGGAAGAGCAAGGAAAGTATAAATGGAGAGATGAGGTCCCTCATTCCCCTGGCTCACAGTGCTGTCCTTGCACAATGGTGCTTGAGCATTAGAGTCCTAGCATGGGTTGTCATAAGAGAGATGTCTCACTAATCTGTGTTATCGTTCCTTGTCCTTATCTTACATAGCTATCTCCAGGGTTGGAGATGGCAGAAAAACTGAGGAAGAGGCCCAGACTCCATCACAACCTGTGAATATGTAAGAAAATCTCTAAGTCTTGTGGAATTTTTCACTCCATAATGTGAGCACAGAGTCTGGGGGTCTCCATACTGAAGGTGCCATGCAGGGTGGGATTGGAACACAGCCCTATTGGATGTGACACTAGGGGATATGGGATATGGAGGCAGTGGAGGGACTCTATGGCTACAGGCGCCATATTTACACAGTCTAATGATCCTCTGCAAAGGCCTGACACTATTGCCTCCTGTCTCTTGCAGTCTGACAAAGCAACTTTTCCACACCACAGCCTTTTTCAAACACTAATAGGAAAATGGATTATAGTCCTTTCTCTCAGCTGTTGTCCTACCTCAAGGTCTTGGAGGATCCTATACAGCTGAAGTTTAGTGGACTTGTCAGGGGCATATCCTGTGTTCTCAGTCAGTTGTGGCTACTGCCCAGGCCTTCAGAAGCCCTTCATCATCAGGATATAAACTGTGACATTTAGTGATGCATTTGTCCCTGTCCGAGGACTAAAGAAGGCTGGAGAACCTCCAGAGATTTCCCAGGAGCAGCCACTGCATCAACCATTTGTAATTCCAAGCTTGGTTGCTGTGACTGAGGTGCAGGAACTGGAAGAACTACCAAGTTCCACACCAAACCAACACCGATTGTTTACAGAGTAGGGCCTGTGGAAGAGCTGAGCCTAGCACTGAGATAGACATGGTGACCAACTGAAAACCAGCCCTGGCAAACGGACTGAATTGGAAAGGCGTGACAGGTTCCAAGGAACGAAAACATGAAACAGCCATTACTCGGCACACTGACAACTTGTCCAGGGGACCCTGCAAACTAAAACTATCAGATCAGCCTCCAGCATCCTGAGCATTGTCCGACGCTCCACCATCATGAATAGTCACAGAATGAAAAAGACAGGGTAATCAAGGACAACAAGGAACGCCCTTCTCATTGCTCCCATCCAGGGAATTGATTTCCATCCAAGGTCAATGTCCAGCAAACACTGTGTTGTTCTAAGATCAAGCCTGAACTCTCCTTTCCTGCTCAGCCCCATATCCTCAACTCCAAAAGCTACCAGGTGACGGGGTCTGTGCTGAGAGATGCCCTCAGAAAGGCAATAGCTAAGTGTAACACACAGAATGCCTTCAATAAGAGCCTAGGTGTTAGGGACAAAGGCCTAACCTGCACTTTGAGCAGCAGCCCTGGGAAGAGGCTGGAGTCAGGAACCCTGCACTGAGGAAAAACCAGCTCTTCTACGTGAACCCTGCTGAGCATCTATCCCTGCTTGACTCAAAGACTGAATGGGAGCAGGAATCAAACATCACATACCTTCCAGTGAAATGCAGAAGGAGACAATAGCTGCAGATTCCTGAGGAAAGGGATCTCACCTCACCTGGGGTTTCAGTTTTAACCCTTCCCCATGTTGTGTGTACATCCTTACCCATCTGTGACTCCAAGGAGGAATACTATTCCAAGGCTGCAATGATCCTGGAAAATTTGCATCACCAGGACCCAGGAAGGATAAGGGTAAAAGTGCGTCAGCTGCCAGGCTAGAGAGGGCTCTGTCTATGCACTCAGCTGCGGAGGTGCAGGACACACAAAGAGCCCCTCCACCTGCAGCCAACCATGAACCCAAAGGCTCATTGAGATCCATGGCAGAGATACCTGAGCGCTAGGCTCTGTGCTTCCTGCCTCGAGACCAAATCCCAGCAGAACACGACTATCAAAGGGACTGGAAAAGCATCCTGCTACCAATACTACCCAAAATGGCCAGGATTGCAACATAGGAGAGATCAGAGGATGTGGCCTCAGGGTATATGCTCTGGAGTGAAAAAACTGTAGGCTCTAAAGATAGGGTCAGATCTGCAGTGGTCAAAACAAACCAATACCTGAGAGGTGAAAGGAGAGCCTCTCTGACTGGGGAGTTAGACTGGGATCCAGTATGATTCCCAATGGCCCAGCCATCAACGTGGGTCCCAAGTATTTGAGTCTGCAGAGGCCAACCAGACTTGACATCTCCCAACACCTACCCCACACACACTCTTGGGAGTCAGCTCTAAAAACACAAACATACACTGTGACTGACTCGATATCAAATAAGCATCCTCAGGCCTGGCCTGTGAGACATCGTCCAGAAGGCCCCGGTAGAGTACACACAGGCCAGATCATCTTGCCTTCACAACACTCTCTGCCCAGCTTCCAGAATACACGCCAAAACCCCAGACTTCCCAGGGCTTAGATGATTCTTCAGAAGAAGACATAGGAGGGAGGATACTCAAGAATTAAGAGTCCCCAAGGATAAGATCAATGTGAATGATCTCAATGTGTTTCATCACCATGAAGTGAGACAAAGGATTATAAGATCTAAAGGGAAAATCCAGGGAACATGTCATGGGACAGTAAGGTCTTCTATCCCATGCTTCACCCAGCTGAAAGATACAGTAAAAAAATGGGAGCCAGTCCTCCCTATATATACAGGGAAAAGGAAAAAAAGAGACTCCTACTACAATACCTCTGAGGAACATCCAAGTATGCTCAGGGATCGACTGAAACTTCTACACATACGTCAGGCTCCCAGAGTGAAGTCTTCATGCTTTACCTGTTGGAGCAGGATGTGGTCTTCCAAAATGGTTCCCAATGTTCTCTTCACCCCCTTCAGGTAATAAAACTCTTCTCTCCTTTGTCCCATCTCTGCTTAGTTTGTCTTTGACTTGAGCCACAAGAGCCCTTGGTGCATGTCTTGCACTTAGACTATCACTGTAGCCCACACAGCAGGCATCGGCCATGCTGCTCTCTCCATTTGTCCTGCATCAGTGACGTCACAGGCAGGACATACACAGGTGTGCCGACTTCAGGGCAGTGAAGCCCTTCAGGGAAAAGGAGTTAGAGATGGACTTACTCCTCATACTCATCTTAGGGAGCGGGAATATGGATGGCCCTTCCTCAAGCTGTCTCATTCAAATGACAGGCACAAAGAATGTTCACCTCAAGATTCAGCTGAAACACTTTCACATCCAGTTCAGGTAGTTTGTTTCAGTATCTACTGGGAAAGAGAGGACAGTGACTGCTCAGCCTAGTAAATGCGCAAATGAAACCAAAGAGTCCTATTCCCGTGGGTAACTCACCTGCTGCTGGTGGTCAAGGATCCAGGACATGTTTAAATACAAAGTCAGGAGCTGGGATAGGGTGCTTGACCAGTTTGACCATGACATCATGGCTGGTGCTGCTGTAAGCTGACAGAGCGTAGAGCTAGTAGGTAAATTCCAGCCACTGGAGGAAGCCTATAAGCACACATACCCAGAGTTTCATTGCTGTCTGATGGTGTACAGACACACATCCCCAGGAAGCTAGAACCTGGCTCCTTCCTGAACCTCTCAGTCCTTGTCAGGATACTCCCTGCTCCCATGGTTCAATAACCACAGAGATGAGCCTCTTCTCCTTCATCATTTGAGAGACACAGGAAAGAGTCTCTGTCAGAAAGGTTAAAACACCTCACTGACTCAGTACTGAGTAGCCCTGAGCTGTATCAACAGCATTCCCTAACCCATGTTGGAAATGCGTTCTGGGCCAGGAAACGCCATACCCATATGGGACGGGCCAGAGAGAGGTGGCAGAAGTCTCCTCCAGAGTCTGAGCATACAGGAGTAATTGTGAAGGATTGATCGGTTTGTGCAAAGGCCAGCAAGTGTGGCTTCCTCCTTCTGGTCACAGAAGCATTTTCCTTTCCAGGGAAGTCAGCAATGCAGCCAACCCTGCATTCATTCCTTGCAACCTTACATCCCTGAGAGACTGTCCAAAACATCTCACCAGATGCCACCATCTTCCATGTGCTCATTGTGTCTGTCAGCAAGTTTGCTTCTGCTTGGAGTACAGATATCAGGGTGACAGTATTGAAGGCACAAGCACATATGTGGACATCCTGCACCCTGTCACTGCCCAAAAGTCACGTCTGAAAGATACTTCTGACCAATCCAACATGACCCAGTAGATATGAGGACGAGCAGGGCACACAAACCAACACACACAGACACACACAGACACACACACACACACACACACACACACTCACAGTACTACCTATAATACTATGCTGGATAACATGATTTGTTGCTGTCCCATTACACTGCTAGGAATGGAGCTTTGAGGGAAGTAGAAGGATG
This sequence comes from Rattus rattus, assembly GCF_011064425.1. Classification (NCBI taxonomy): domain Eukaryota; kingdom Metazoa; phylum Chordata; class Mammalia; order Rodentia; family Muridae; genus Rattus; species Rattus rattus. The sequence goes on along the minus strand of NC_046167.1, from coordinate 68,901,749 downwards.
GAAGACTTGTTGGAAGATACATAAAACTCTTGAAACACAACAGTTACATAACAGAGGGCGGAGTTCTACAGTGGGAAGCCCAGGATACTCTGACAGCTGGCAGCTGATATCAGTTAGCTACTGAGATAGAGGGAGTCCAATAGGGTCTCATATGTTAGTGTACATGGGACAACATGAGCAGCTGGGGAAAGGCTGGATAGGAAGGAGTTTCTATGGGAAACAGCAGGACAATGACCAGCAGGGCTTAAAAATATACATGTGAAAAAATATATATACATGTGTGGAAATGTGTGTGCAATGATTGGAAAAATGGTAACATGTATCACTACAGCCTGTCTTCCACACTGTGTGTATGGGGTAGGTACAGTAGGACCTGACACTATGCACAGCACAGTGGTGGGAGGAGGAGGGGTGTCCTGTGTGTCCCGATTCCTAGCAGAGTATGGGAGTTGAGGGGTCTCATAGGGTGTGAGACTTAGGTATGTGGGGTGAAACATACTGGGTTTACCAGCAGAATCTGGAACATAGAAGCATCTTTATGGATGATGTGAGGGAATATGTCCAGCACAGTTAGATACACAGCCCAATAGTATGGCTAGGGTCCCGGTAGCATCTGTTTTGTAACAGTGTACCTAAGACTACAGAGTGGTCTCTAGCAGGTCCTAGAATGTACCAGTTTATGTGGGGTAGGGCCCAGGAGGACACCATTTCTACAGGTTTGTATGTGCCATGGGATATGCTGCAAGGGTTGATAGCTTGATGTATGTGAGCAGCCCCACTGCCCATGTTGCTGCCCTAAATACAATGTTAATTTTCAAGCATGGTTGGACACACTCTCCTTGAACCCCATACAATCTTTGTTGTGCGAGGGCACTGAAAAATACATCCGAGGGGTTACACCACTTACGATACTGGGTAATAGACATTATGAGACCATGTGAATACTTCCTTGCTGCTATCTGAAAAGCACAACCAAGTTATCAGACTCCACACCTTGTCCCCTGACAAAGACTCCCATACACTGCCATTTTCAGAACCTTCTAGACATTCTCCACCACCCACACCACATTCACTGAGGTTTGAAGCCCTCTAGGACGTCACCTCCACTACCACAGACAACTGCTAGGCACTAGGTCATTCTGCACTTGACTTCCCTCATTCCCACAGCCTTAAATACACTGCTTTTATCACGCCATGCTGGATGCCTGATAATTTATGATGTAGTAGGTGCTGATGAGGCTCATGTCTAACAGAGTCCTGACACCCAGCAGTACACGTGGGCATCATTAGTGTGTGGCCGACAAGCAAGTCCTGCACACAGCAGTGTGCTGTGCATACAGGGGAGGGGAGGATCCAGCATGGCCTGATGACTGTCAGTTATTGTGAGGTTTCTCAGGGATCATTTAGGACCCGATATCCAGAACTAATGTGATGTAGATGTTGGGGGTCTGTTCAGCATGGCCCAATACCTACCAGTCAATGTGGTGTTTGCTGGGAAGCCATGCATTGCCCAATACTTAGGAGTGCATTTGAGGCACGGGGCTGTGGTACAGCAATGCCTACAAACTCGCTGCACAAGTGCTGTCTCACAGTGCAATACCCCTGAGGTATATGCCAGGCCAGAGGTGTCCAGCCTGATCTGAATGTAGCAGGACACGAGGGTCAATGACAGGAGGTGGAATGTCCAGCAGACCTGATGCCTTTCCCAGTATCTCTAGTGGCAATGTAGTCGGAGATATCTAGGAGTGTCTGGTACCTGGCATTGCATATGCGGCAGCATACAATAGGCTGCCTAGCCAGGAGTGATATCTAGAAATCTATAAGGTGAGTGTCCTACATGCCCTCAAAGTAACAATGTAAATAAGGTGTTAATGGGGTGTGGGTGCATGCACAGCACATAGGTAAGTTTCTAGGTGATCAAATCCCATTGCTCACCCCATCCCACACTACCTGACAATATAATGCTATGATCAGATCCAGCTGGAGAGCCCCTATCTCCACATATAATGTGTTGGGAATCTGGCATCACCACAACACACACTGTACCACACCACACTTGAACTTCTGTCCAGTGGTGAGTTTGATGGCCAGGCCAAAGACATACAGTTTGATGAATCTGTGTGCAATTCTGTTCTCATGGGTTAGCGAGCTGAACGCATCATCTGGGTAAAGATGTGATGAGTGTGTCCCTTCTGTAGACAGACGCCTTTCTCAGTGTGGCTCACCAGATCTCCCTCAGCAGCACATTCCTGCCACAAAGATGTGTTTTCAGGTTGATGTGGAACAGCTCCATGATGTTTGGATGGTCCAGAAGCTTAATGATGTCAGTTTCAGTCCTGTTGTCAGAGTGATTTTTCTCACCCCTTTCCAGGACCCTGACTGCAGCCTACACCTCTTTGTGGAGGTGGCACAGCCATGTAGAGCTGCCTTTGCCAAGATGTCCTGAGGTGACCCAGAGGGTCTGACCTCCAGGTCCAGCTGCATCATTGCCCACTCTCTTCAATTCCCTGCACGTTGCTTGACAATTTCCATCCTAAGACAAGCTGACAAAACAGAGAGATGAGATCCATGATATTGCACACAAGAGAAACAGGATGGAAAGTAGCTGTACAGCTCGGAGTTCCCACAGAGGAGAGTGAGAGAGAGGTGAGATGGTCCCACAGTGTGCTTCAGGGTCACAGAAAAATAACAAACAAACCCCAAAGCAGTAGCTGACAAAACACACTGAAGGTGAGAGCTGAACCTAGCCAAACAGACCATAAAGAACAATGAAAAAATGGAAGCATGGTCCTTGGAAAAGAGAGAGGAAACTGAGGCAGCATTCCCAAATCTAACGAAAGAAGATACAGAGTAAAACGAGAGGAAAAGAATGAATGAAATACAGTAGCAGATATAGCAAGGCACTAAGGACCGTTAGCACAGGGCTGGAGAGATGGCTCAACGGTTAAGAGCACTGACTGCTCTTCCAGAAGTCCTGAGTTCAATTCCCAGCGATCATATGGTGGCTCACAACCATCTGTGATGGGATCCAATGCCCTCTGCTGGTGTGTCTGAAGAGAGAAACAGTGCACTAACTTACATAAAATAAACAAATGTAAAAAGAAAAGAGCAGCCATTAGAAGAGACCTAAGAACCTATGGAACAGAGACAGGAAACCTAAAAGACAATCAGTCTCCAGGGAGAGATGGGAAATTTTCCAAATGCATATAAAATACTTGAGTAGGCCAAAAACAAGCAATGAAGGTAAAAGATGAACAAACGAAAAATCAGCCAGACGTAATCATAAATGAACTCAGCTAGACTTTTAAAGAACACCAATTTCCTAAAATAATTCCATAATACAAAAGGGAAGGGACACTTTCCAATGTGTTCCAGAAAGCCAATGTTACCCTGTACCCAAAACCAGTGCTGTTTACCACCAGACCTGATGACCCAAGTTTTAATTTTTCAAGCCCATATGGTGGAAGGAGAGAGCCGGGCCCACAATTTGTCTTCTGACTTTAACATGTGTGCAAACACACTCATAAAATTAAAACTACAATAAACCAGATACTACGTCAATGTTTTCATGTAAAAGATGTAACAAACCTTAACAAGAGTACTTGATACTTCACGCCATTTCAACGACAATAAAAAATTCATGTTCATGATCAAGATCAGTTCACTCACGAATATAAGGTGAGTTTGAAATACACAGATCCACAAATAAAAGCACGTGAAGTGTATATGAGACAAAGAAAGCGCCTAGCCTTAAGAAACAAGTGGAACTAAGGATAATGTTACACAAGATAAGAGAAGTTGCTAAAGACAAATGTGGTGTTTTCTCCCCTAAGCAGAATGTGCACATTTGCAGGATCCTGGACATAAAAAGGGGACGTCAAAGAGGGCAGGGCTCTGCTTCCCTGGAGTGGCCCAAAGGACATGTCCTGGGCAGGGGCGTGGGTGTCTCAGTCACCACTGACTGTCCAGTGAGGGCTGCACAGAGTCCTAGGAGAGTCATAGACTCCTGCAGACTAAACACCTCCATTAGCCAGGCGGTGGGAAGAGAGGGTCAGTGCCTACAACCCAACCAAAGTGGATCTGACAAGCAGAGAAGTCAGGGTGAGGGACCCACTTCATTAGCAAGACTAGGAAGAGCAGGCTGTACCTGGGTGTTTGAGGAGTAGACATGAGCCGCTCTCCTCTAATCATGGTGTCACACACTGCCTCAGCATACTGTCTCTGCCTCTGGAGTCCCAGAGTGAAACCTTAACCTCAATGATAGCAGGCCACTTACCAACTGTCTCAGCCACCCTGCACCAACTGTAACTCCTCATCTATGACTTAATTGGTCACATGTCCACAACTTGGCCAGTCAGACTGGCTAGCCAACCAGGACTCTCCTGAATGGTCATGTTGAAATCATGTGACTCCTGCTCTCTAGTGAGAAGACTCACATTCAGACCATAGGGTGGGCAATAGTATTACAGCAGGGGTAAGGAAAGTAATTAGCCTGCTCTGTGCTTCCTTTCCAGAGATGTGACAGCTAGGGTGCACCTCCCCCAATCCCACCTCCTACCTCAGCAGGACAAGTCAGGATTGCAAGTCCTGAAATACTGATTTATTTCCTAAGGTCAGATTTTGGGTTTGCTCCCAGCTGTGTGTCCTCCCTAGTACAAGGGACTTCAGTTAGGTATTCAGTCCATGATTGTTCAGTTTTCACTAGGGATCACCTTTGGGTTCAGAGGGCAACAAGACTGAAGGAATTCCTGTCCTCAGGAAGCACACGGTCTAAAATAATGAGTGAGTCTCTTTCAAGCAGTGTCTATGTCTGGAGTGTGTACAGCCTTTACCTCAGAGAGGGGCTCTTCCTTAATGCCTGTGCTTCCCTGCGTGCTAACACCATTAGTTAGTGAACTCCAAAGTGAACTCCATCGTAAAATAGTCGAGGCTTCTCATACTTGATTTTCCTCTCAAAATATCTTAAAATTAAATGACATTTTCCTCTGTCTTTTTTTTAACTTTCCTTGCAATAACTTTGTGATGCATAATTTTTTTTTTTTTTTGGAATTGAGGACCGAACCCAGGGCCTTGCGCTTGCTAGGCAAGCGCTCTACCACTGAGCTAAATCCCCAAGGGATAATTTTTTAACTGGATATTTTATTTACATTTCAAATGTTATCCCCACTCCTGTTATACCTTCAGGAAACCCCCTATCCCATCCTCCCTGCTCTTGCTTCTATATGGGTGCTTCCCCACTCCTGCCTCCTCACTCTGGCATTTCCCTACACTGAGGCATTGAGCCTTCCCAGGACCAAAGGCCTCTCCTCCAATTGATGTCCAACAAGACCATCCTCTGCTACATATGCGGCAGGAGCCATGGGTCCCTCTATGTGTACTCTTTGGTTGGTGGTTTAATCCCAGGGAGCTTTGGGGTGTCCGGTTGGTTGCTACTGTTGTTCTTCCTATGGGTTTTAAAGAACTTCCGCTCCTTCAGTCCTTTCTCTTACTCCTCCATTGGGGCCCCCATGTTGGATAATTTCAATCCACAAATTTTTGTCGGTATTTGCAACTTCCCCATTTTTTTTCATGATTTCTCCAGTACTTTGGAAAATACTCTCAATCAGTTCCTAATTAGACCTCACAGTACTTAAGCACTTTCTAACTTTCCTCCAAAACTTTTTTTCTTTTTCAATTTTTTCACCCATATCCTAATAACATTCCTCTTTCACTGGTAGGTAGAGGGTGAGAAGGGAGGGTGAAATCTTATAAAAGTAGGTTGAGCAAAACATATGCCTACACCGAGAAATACTGGTGCTCAGAAAGAAGGAACAAAATATGGACAGAGGTCTATTTGTGCCTGATACAGCAACAGGATTAGGAAGAAGGGAAAGGGAAAAGACACAGCAGGTAACCCTGCCATGGAGGCTGGGAAGGGGCAGTGGCACCCTCTCCCCTGGCAGGAGCCCTTTGTGATGAGGAGACCACAGCTGTGTGATGTGGCCTGAGCCCCCTTGAAAAGTCACATGCTATACAGCACAGGTCAGTGGCCTGTGAGCTGCACTGAGATTCAGAAGATGGAGAGATTTATCAACCTGATGAATAGCATTATTTACTCATGGGTGAGCCCCTGCACCATAGATTTAGCAATGGACATGAGCATTGCCGTACTGTGTGGAGCTGGGCTCTATTTCCTACTGACCCCCTTCCTGAAGAACCTCCCTGTGTCAACATGTGAAAGTGAAATGGACATCACAGAGGTGAGGAAAGCCTTGGTTCACATAGAATAGAGAAGCGGTCTGTTGTTCAAAACTGCTAATCTAACTTTTCATAGAGATACAGGTGTAGTGACAATTCTGGTATTAAAAAAACCATAAATATGAAAATTTATTTTTTAAACTCAGGTGGGTGATAAGGGGCTGCTTCAGATTGTCCACAGTAACTGTATTGTCACATGATCAAGGAGGAGCATGAATTTGTCAACAGCAGATAGTTTCACTGTTCTTGTGAATTTGGAATTTAGGGAATTTTTCAGAGGATATATAAAATCTAAGTCATTGAGGGGCATAGGGGTTGTCGTTTGTTGGGGGTTGCTATTCCATGCTGGTTTTTGTGGTTTGGTAACTAGTTGTGTGAACAGAAGAAAGAAGAAGAAGTTTTCCTGAATATCCTGACAGTAAAGGTCAAACTTTCACCAAGGACATCATCCCTGTAATCAACAAAAACAGTCTAAAAATAAAGTCTCCCCCTTAACCCTCTACCTTCTTCTTCCGTATCTGGTCTTAGGGGATAGAATGGGTGGGAGAAAAAGGGTGGAGAAGGATGGAAGAAAGAAGAACCAACAAATTAGCTAAAATCTAGCTACAGACAGGAAATGGGAAATCTCCAGAAAGAGTCTGAATGGGTTAGCAGGAAGGGCATAGGAGAGTGTGGCCCTGAGGTGTCTGCCTGAAGCTCTCACACCATTGGTAAGAGGATGCAGACAAGGCACTAAGTACGACTCTGGCTATATGGACAGACTGCATTTCTGAGTTGCTAAGGATGCAGGACAAGCTCAGCACAAGGCAATCTGTCCTCTGCTCAGGTGCTTGGTTTAAATTGTGTTGAGCTGATGTGAAGCAGGTGATAACACCAAGGCCTCAGATCAGGGCTTGAGTCTCCTCTCCTCTGAGGAAGCAGATTATCAGACCAGAGCCAGCTGCATAGTCTGAGGAACCCTGACTGAGGACATCCCTGGTAACTGTGGCATAGGAAGCCCCTTTTGCTGCCTTTGCAACAGGGTAATAAGGAGATGGATTTATGTACAGTGTTGAAGAGGCAAAGAGGGATGAAAGAGATCTCCCTGGGAAATTAAAATTTCATGTACTAAAGGACTGAAGAGAGAAGGCAGCTTGGTAACGGCAGTGAGGAAAGGGACCCCAGCTAATTTGTGTGGTTTATAAATGGCAGGATGTGAAGAGGAGGCAGAGAAAGACCAGGAAGAAAACTGCTACTCTAAAAGGTAGGCTACAGTTTCTCAGGGTTGAGATATTAAATCTACCTGCCCCTGAGTAACCAGGGTCATGGTGAGAGACATGCTCCCAAAGACATGATATGCAGCACGGAAGAGTGGCTGCAGGGAAGGAACATAGATTCAGAAAATACCCAGGATTTGTGAGAGAATGAAGCTGTGGTTGGCCTGGGATGGGTGCTGCACATGGGAATGTTGTTCAAGGCACTGGAGTGATTCTGTGCCCCTTATGGGGGAATCCCACTTCCACATGACAGCAGGGAGCTTCAGTTCTCCGAGCTGTAAGTCCCTTTCACATAACTGAACCTGTGACCCTAACTTATTGTAACAGGAATGGCAGGAGTGGAGGGGGAAGGAAATTGTAAATGGGCAGATACACTCCATCCATTCCCCTTGTGCTCTCAGTGTTCTGTCCTTGCACTATGGGAGTTGAGCATTCCATTCTTAGCATGGGGAGTCATGAGAGACGCCTCAGTCCTGGGTGTTCTCATTCCTCATATTTTTTACATGACCATCTCCAGGTTGCAGGGAAGATGGAAAGAATGTGGAAGAGACCAAGACTCCATCACAACCTATGAACATGTAAGAAGTATTTGTCCTGTGGAATTTTTCATGCCAAAATGTGGGAGGAAGTTTTGGGCATCTTCATACTGAAGATGTAATGCAGGTTGGGATGGGAAGACAGTCCTCTTGGATATCACATAAGAGACAGGGCTTATGGAGGCGATGAGGCCCTATATGGCTATAGATGTCCTATTTATACAGAGTTGTGGACCTCTTGTACTTCTGATGGGGGCTGATGCTTTTGCGTCCTTTCTTTTGCACTTCTAGGGAGCAACTTCTCCAGGACTCCACACCACATCCCTGGTGGAACCCTCTTCAGAAAATCGATCATCTTCCTCTCTTTCATGTGTTGTCTTATGTCAAGTTCTTGGAGTATCTTATACACAAGGAATTTAGTCACATTTTCTGGGGCATATCCACTCTGTTCTCTGAGTCAGTCGTGGCTACTGCCCACGCCGTCAGAAGCCCTTCCTTAGCAGAACAAAAAACCGTGAGGTTTCGTGATGCCTATCGCAGTGGCCAAGCTCCTTCCCAGGCTCAAGGACCTCCAGAGTGTTCCCAAGAACAGCCATTGCCTGTACAACTTGTGACACCAAGCTTGTTAGCTATGACAAAGGCCCAACTAATGCAAATCTTTCCAAGCTCTACACCAATCAAAACACCTCCTTGTTTCAAGAGGCAGGCCTTTGGAAAAGCACGTCCTACCAGTGATAAAGGTATACAGGTATCCCTATCAACAGAAAACCATGCCTGGCAACATGGACAGTATTGGAACCCCACCGAAGGTGATGATATCCAAAAACATCAGGCAGCCTTGATGAAACCCACTCAAAACTTGACCCTACACAGTGAGGCTGTCAGGTCAGGCTCCATCCCTTGGGAGCAAGGGCAGATGGCCCACAAGAATGAGGGGCCACAGAATGAAGAAAAGGAAACTAATATTGAACAAGAACAAGGAACCCCCATCACATTCCTCCCATCCTGGAGGCTGGCCCAGCTTCAGGGACATTTTCCAACATACAGTTATTATTGCAAGAGCAGGCCTCTACTCTGCCAATCTGTCCAGTCCTCCATCCTCGACCACAAAAGGTACACGTGGATCAAAATGACGGGGACTAAGCCCATGGAGGTCCCCTTAAGGGAGATCATAGAAAAGAGTGAAAAACATACCACCATCAAGAAGGGCATTGGTCTGGGGAGCAAGCATCTGCCTTGCGCTTCAAGCAGCACCCATAGAAAGGGGCTGAATCCTAGGATTCCCACACCAAGGTCAGACGAGCTGTCTGACATGAACGCTACTGATGATGATTCTCTGCATGACTCAAACACTGAAAGGAAGCTGGCATTAAATATCACAGAACTTCCAGTCAAACGTAGAAGGAAACCATATCTGCAGATCCTTGAGGCAAGGGATCTCACCCCACCTGGGAGTCTAGCCTCAAACATTCCCCAGGTTGTGTTTCCCTCCTCCCCCATCTTTGATTCCAAGGAGGAGTACTACTCCAAGGCTGCCATGATCCTGGAAAATTTGCATCACCAGGACCCAGGAGGGACAAGGGTAGAAAGTGCGTCAGCTGCCAGGCTAGAGAGTGCTCTGTGTATGCACTCAGCTGCAGAGGTGCAGGAGAACCAAAGAGCCCCTCAACCTGATGCCAGTCATGGGCCCTCAAAAGCTCATCCAGATCCACTGAAGAGACACCTGAGTAGTCAGCAACCTGATTTCTGCCTCCAGGCTCAACCCCAGCAGAACCGGACCATCCAAGGAAGTGAAACAGGCAGTCTCCAACAAAATACAAGCACAAAAATTGACAAGTATCTACCATGGAAGGGGTTTCAGTATGTGGACTCATCTCAACCCTGCTGTCGGGTGATAGTGCTTGGTCAGGATGAAACCGGCCCACCCTCAGCAGCCAAACCAAGCAACAGAGTGGAGGTGAAAGAAGAGCCATCTGCATGGACGGTGAGTCTGGGATCCAGTGAGAGTCCCAATGGCCCAGCTATCGGTATCAGTGCCAGGGACATTGCGTCTTTACAGCCCAACAAACATCCTGGTCATCTGCAAACACCTACCCTACAGCCCTCAGAGGACTCGGTCCAAAAACCACAATCACACAGTAAGATAGACCTGAAATCAAAGGACCAGGCACAGCCCTGGCCTGTGAGTCACGATCCAGATGTCCCCAGTACAGTACACCTTGCCAAGGTCAGCTTGCCTTCAAAACACTGGATGCATAGCCTCCAGAATACATGCCAAAACCCCGTAAATACCCTGGGTTTAGATGATGTTTCCATGAGGAGACATGACAGGGTAGAAACTAGAGAGATATGTGTCCCAGAGGAAAAACTCGAAGTGAAAGATTTCAAGGGGTCCCATCCCCATGAAGAGAAGCAGATTACTATAAGATCTAGAGCCATAAGCCAGGGAGAAAAGCTCGGGAGAGTAAGTCCTTCCATCCCAAGCTCCACCCAGATCAAGGACACAACCAAGACTTGGATACCAGGGAAAGGGGAGGTTACTTCGAAGAGTTCTTGGAATAAAATCACAAAGAATGCTTCAAAATATGGAAAGGTCAGCAAAAAATACTTAGGGCAAGGGGATTCCTTAGAGAATGTTCTCCAAACATCAGGTACTGAGCAAATACAGGAGGCTGTAACAAAAAACAAGGTCCTCTACAATACAGTAACTCAAATACAATCACTTGTGAATGCTCTGGCCCAGATCCTAGAAAACACTGAAGAGTACCGATCAAAGGTACTAGGGTGTAAAGTGGAATCCCTGACATCCCAGCTGGATGACCCATCCCACACTCCTGTGGGTATGCATGATACAACCCACAGCAGAGCAGTAAACAGACTGAGCTGTGGCCATGTCAGCCCTGAGGTCAATAATTATCCCTTCACATATATGGGGATTGAAGACCAACTACAGTCAGGGATTGATGCCCAGAGAGCCTGTGATCAAGATCTGAACCAAGGAGGGACAGCGATCGGTTTTGACCAGCTCCCCATGCCCAAGGGGAATGACCTTCCTTCTGAGTACAGGGGAATTGGAGACAAGCAGGAGTCAGATCTTGCTGACTATGACCCAGATAAAATCACAACAAATGTTGGAATGGGCTGCTGGCCACATAGCAGCCTCGAGGGGCACAACCATTCCTTCGGACACAGAGAAATTGGAGGCAAACAGCTGCCAGGCATTGCCCATAAAGCCTTTGACCCTCATCAAAGTACAAAGAAAGGAACCGGTCATGACTGCTTTCTGCGTCCCAAGAAGAACCATCCAGTCAAGCACAGGGCAAATGACTGCTTAAGGACTTCTGCCCAGCAAGCCTCTGACACCACGTAGACCTCACCAAGACAGGGCAAAGAGCAGGTGACATGGGCCATCCTTGCCTTCACAGCAGGATTTCTAGATGTTGTCCCATCTGCCCAGCTATTGTATCCCCCATGCCTCCTGGTCATAAACTTGGTTTTATCCCTGCAAAGGAAGGTGTTTCTTTCTGGAGCTCTTGGTTCCTTCCCAGAAAGGAGGTACTTTCTGGTAAACACTCCTGCCTTTCACCACAGTGGTTTCTTTCTTACAGTGATGGAGCAGGGAAAGGTCAGCATTGCTTTGGCCTCAGTACAGTTTATGGAGAGACAGGGCACATGGGAAGGCATGGTCACTTTGTGGTGTCATCTACACACAGTCTCATCAGTGTGCAGTTAGCCTTAACTAAAACACTATGCAGTGTTTCAGGATGAGCCAACCCCATAAAGACCCCACCCAGGTCTAGGTCCCAATGTGTTCCCTTCATTTTCCCACCTTGATGATTGTGTCACTGTACACAGGATGTACAGAGACAGCAACCACAAACATTTCATCCTTGCTACAAAGGTAGGAAAAGCTCTCCCTGAATTCCCAGGACAGACATAGAGAATACCTATCCCAGGAGTCCTTACTCACCTTGATGTAGGCCGAGCCCATATCAGTACTTATTACAGCCTGTTCAATAGGTCAGTAACTGTCCATAGACTGCCTTCTTCTGTGACTAGAGCCAGAGCCAGAATAGAACATGCAGTCTGTGACCATAGGTGGTTACTGAAGGCCATGTCACACAGTCCTGCTCAGTAACACAGGAAAGACTGCAGAGAAACCAGAGACATCCCAGTCAGTCCCCTCAGTGCCCTCTCTGGAGACCTGGAATCATTCTGCCCAGGCCATCGCCTTGCTGACATGTGGACATTCAGGTCATATGATGCTGCACCAGTGCCAACCTGGGGTAGACAATGTCTGTCAGTTGTAGATTGTTTCCTGGTAGAAGAATTCTATGTGAATAATTTGGAAACCTACATTCATAGTTTATGGTGCTTCTGGATCTGTCGAGACCCAAGGTCCTATCTGCATCCATTTTCTAGCAGAGTTCAATCTCCCCTCTCTCCTCCCATAATGGTCTTTCAATTCTGCATCACTCCTGCAAGCCCTGAATGAAACAATCCATTTTTCATCTCCCACTGCTTCATCAGATCTCATTTACACTACTACTTTTGCATTTTCTTCATATATTTGTTTTTAGTATACAATAAAGGATATAGACCACACCCAGAGGAAGCTAACTTGCCTAGGATCACACATCAGGAGGACACAACATCTGTCCCAACACCCAGAGTGACTGGGTCTCCCGGGATCCAGGGATGTAAGAACCCCTACCCAGCCAGCCACAGTGGTTCCTTCCAGTCTGAACTTGTGCCCTGAATAAACCTTGGGCACTAGTCCCACACTCAGTCCCACAACACTCAGAGGAATCCCATCACCCAGGTGTTCTAACATACCCAGGATCAGAGGAACACAGGATCACAGAGGAAGCTCAACTCCCAAGAGTTGACACATGCAGGAGCACTGGAGCTCTGACACAGTCAAGATCACAGTTGAGGAAACAACTTGTTCCCCACCACCCAGCATAACTGGGACCTACACAGAAACCATGGAAACACAAACCTCATCCACCCAGAGGCACAGGTTCCTCCCAGGTTTTATCTGTGCTCTCAGCAATCTCAGGGCTCTGGACTCCACTCACCCACTTCTGTAAGACCCAGAAAAAGCTTGACTCACAGAAGCTTGGACAAAACAGGACCCTCAGGAGCTTGGTCTCACGAGGACTTCAGTATTTCAGAGGCAGCTTGACTCCCAGAATCTCTGACACAGTCAGGATTCCAGGATCCCAGGATCAGAAAGACACCTGAACTCTGAGGAGTTCTGACACAACCAAAACCACAGTAGGGACAGGCTCCAGTCAGGGACACCTAGGGCAGGACTAGAGAAAACCAGATAGTGAGATGCAAGCACAAAACAAAAGCAACAGAAACCAAGACTACTTCTCACCATCAGAATCCAGTTATCTCACTACAGCAAGTCCTGAATACTCCCATCACATCTGAAAAGCAAGATTTGAAGTTAAAATATCTCACGATGATGATAGAGGACTTTAAGAAGGACATGAATAACTCCCTTAAAGAACACAACCAAACAGGTAAAGGAATTGAACAAAAACAAACAGGATATAAAAATGGAAATAGAAACAATAAAGAAATCACAGCCCTGGAGACAGAAAACCTAGGGGAGAGATCAAGAATCAACAATGCAAGCATCACCAATAGAATACGAGAGATAGAAAAGAAAGTCTCAGGAACAGACGATACCATAGAAAACATAGACACAACAATCAAAAAACATGCAAAGTGAAAAAAGGTCCTAACCCAAACCATTCAGGACATCAGGGACACAGTGAGAAGACCAACCTTACGGATAATAGGTATAGAAGAGAGTGAAGATTCCCAACTTAAATATCTTCAACTAATTATAGATGGAAACTTCCTTAAACTAAGAAAATAAAGAGATGCCCATGAAGATACAAGAAGCCTACAGAACTCCAGATAGACTAGACCACAAAAATTCCTCCCGCCACATAATAGTCAAAACACAAAATGCACAAAACAAAAAAAAGAACATTAAAAGCAGTAAGGGAAAAAGGTCAAGTAACATATAAAGGCAGATTATCAGAATTACACCACACATTTCATCAGAGACCATGGAAGCCAGAAGATCCTAGACAAATATTATTCAGACCCTAAGAGAACACAAATGCCAGCCCAGGCTACTATATCCAGCAAAACTCTCAATTAACATATATGGCTAAACCAAAATATTCCATGACAAAACCAAATTTATGCAATATCTTTCCACAAATCCAGCCCTACAAAGGATAATAGATGGAAGATTACAACACAATGAGGGAAACTACACCCTAGGAAAAGCAAGACAGTCATTGTCTTGCAACAAGCCCAAAAGAAGATAGCCATAGAAACATAATTCCACCTCTAACAACAAAACTAATAGTAAACAACAATCACTATTACTTAATATCTCTTAACATCAATGGGCTCAATTCTTTAATAAAAAGACATAGACTAACAGACGGGATATGTAAACAGGACCCAGCATTTTGTTGCTTACAGGAAATGCACCTCAGTGACAAAGACAGACACTACCTCAGAGTAAAAGGCTGGAAAACATTTTTCCACACGAGGGTTCCAAGAAACAAGCTGGGGTAGCCATTCTAATATCCAATAAACTTTACTTTCAACCAGAATTTATCAAAAAGAATAAGGAAGGGCACTTCATATTCACCAAAATAATAATCCACCAAGATGAACTCTCTATTCAGAATATCTATGCTCCAAAAGCAAGGGCACCCACATTCATGAAAGAACATTTACTAAAGCTCAAAGCATACATTGTACCACACACAATAAAACTGGGAGACTTCAACACGCCACTCTCATCAATGGACAGATCATGGAAACAGAAACTAAACAGAGACACAGAGAACCTAACAGAAGTTATGAACCAAATGGATTTAACAGTTATCTATAGAACATTTCATCCTAAAACAAAAGAATACACCTTCTTCTTTACATGACATGGTACCTTCTCCAAAATTGGTCATACAATTGTGTAGAGAGCTGCGACGTGCCACGCCTCAAAGATGGCACTGGTTTCCACCTTCCACCCACCCAACAGTGAGCGCTCCTTGCAGTAAACAAATCCTTATTTGGCTATGTCTGCCTGGCCCGATAGCTTCTGCATAGTGACAGCCTATCTACATGACCCACATGGCTTGCTAGGACTGGCCAGTGCTAGCTATTTAAGTGTGGTGCAGGGTGTTCCCCGAAGAGAGAGAGAGAGAGAGAGAGAGTCAGAAGAGAGAGAGTCAGAGAGAGAGAGTCAGAAGAGAGAAAGGGAGAGAGAAGAGAGAGAGTCAGAGGAGAGAGAGTCAGAGGAGAGAGAGTCAGAAGAGATAGAGGTTAGAAGATTGTATCAAGGTTCCTGAGTAAAACTGCTTGAAGAAGATCTCCTGTGGTCATGTCTTCCTTGCTGGTCGAGGTTGGGCGCGGCAAGTGGTAGCCCGTACGGAGAATCCTCGAATCCACCGTAAAGGGACTCAACTCTCTCCGAGATCAGAACTTCTTGCAGTCAGGGCAGCACCGGAAAGTTCCCAGGATAAGGTGGGACAATAAGGACCACAGGAAATAAGCAGGTATAAAGTCTCAGGGTAGTGAGCAAGTAAAGTTCGCGGTAATGGCGAACCGAAAGTAAAGTTCGCGGTAGCAGCGAACCGAAAGGAGACAATAAAGTTCCCAGGTTTTGGGACGAGGGTTAAGTTCTCAGATTGAGACAATAAGGTTCCCAGGTTTTGGGACGAGGGTTAAGTTCCAGGACTGAGACAATAAGGTTCCCGGTTTTGGGACAAGTCGCAAAGCTCTCGGATTGAGACTATAAGGTTCCTGGTTTTGGGACAAGTTAAGAGGGACGTAGCTTACACCCAGAAATCTGGAGAGTTTTTTATTTGCTCCAGGAACAAGCAGATATTATGATGGGAGTGACTTTGAGTTTTATGGTTATATTATTACTCTGGGAGAGAGTACAAGATACAAGCTTTTCCGGTTTCAGACTAAGGAACACAGTATTTTGGGAGAAAGATTTTGTCTTTGTGCTTTTAAAAGGTGTGATTAGGCTCTGGAAACCTCACAGAGTCATACTGATCAGATTTGATAGAGGTAGACTGCCTGAAAACTTTATTCAGAAGCAGCGAACCGAAAGTAAGTTCGCGGTAGCAGGGAACCGAAAGTAAAGTTCAAGGTAGCAGCGAACGGAAAGTAGCAAGACGCGCAGTGAATTTAGCTGTAGCAGCATAGAAAGTTTTTGTCATGGGGACCTCACAGTCTCGTCCAATTTTTCTGGCTCTTCAAGAGCTGTTTGAGCGAAAGAAACTAAAAATAAAAAGAAGCATCATAGAGAGATTTTTGAGTGAATGCGATGCCATTGCACCCTGGTTCGCAGCCTCTGGTAATCTCACGGTGGCGAGCTGGGACAAGTTAGGGAAAGACCTTGATTTTGCCCGGGAACAGGGAACTCTAAGACCTGGGGTCCGTCCAGTATGGTGCTTAGTGCGTAGCTGCCTTGAGGATCAGAAATGTTGTCAGGCAGCTATAAAGAAGGGGCAAGCTGGGGTTGGGGAATTAGCTCAGCGGTAGAGCGCTTGCCTCGAAAGCGCAAGGCCCTGGGTTCGGTCCCCAGCTCTGGAGAAAAAAAAAAGAATAGGGAGAAGGGGCAAGCTGCCCTAGAAAGCTTCAAGAGGAGAGGTCAGAAAAGCAGGGAAGCGCAAAGGAGACAGACTCAGAAAAGACAGATACAGAGGAGGAAACAGACGAAACAGATTCAGAAGAAGAGTTACAAGAGTTGATAGATCAAATGCGGAAACAGTCTCTAAGGAATAGACAGAAGAAGAATAGGAAGAAGCCTAAAATGGTGGAGGAACCTCCTGGGCAGTTCCCCTCGCTCCTCCTCCCTGCAATGTTGTAGAGGAAGGAAGTAGAGTTTCAGGTAGTACATTCTGCCCAGAAGTGTGGAAGGCAGTCTGCACAGAACTACATCTGGCCTATCCTGTTATGTGGATGCTAATCAACAAAGGTATCATGAGCCTTTAGACTTTAAGGTGATCAAGTCCCTGGCGGAATCAGTCAGGACATATGGTATCACTGCCTCCCTTACTATTGCTCAGTAGAAGCTCTGCACAGATTTTGCATGACTTCTAGTGATTGGACCACCCTGGTGTGAGCGTGCCTCAGACCAGGGCAGTATCTACATTGGAGAGCTTTTCTAATTGAATATGCCAATGAACAGGCTGCTGCCAATTTTCAGTGTTCCCAAGACCCATGCCGATACGTCATGACCTTTAAGCCCACTCCTCTAATTTGTCTAAACAGTTGTCAAGTTATTTTTTAGGTAATTGAACTGGAGAATTCGATTTCTTAATGGATCAGCTACATGTAGCCATCGTGACCGTGAACTCCACATGTGCAGATGCTAGACTGGCTACAGGATTGTCATCTTGGATTGCTGCTGTTATGAATCATCTTAGAGAGTGGGTGGGTATGGGAGCCCTAGCTGAATTCTTGCTGCTGGTCTCCCTAGTGAGCCTGTGGTGTCTCTGTAGAATGAGGTTTGTTACTCCTCCATTGTTGGTGGGGTTGCAGACTGCTGCAACCATTCTGGAAATCAGTCTGGAGGTTCCTCAGAAAATTGGACATTGAACTGCCTGAGGATCCAGCTATACCTCTCCTGGGCATATACCCAAAAGATGCCCCAACATATAAAAAAGACACGTGCTCCACTATGTTCATCATAGCCTTATTTATAATAGCCAGAAGCTGGAAAGAACCCAGATGCCCTTCAACAGAGGAATGGATACAGAAAATGTGGTACATCTACACAATGGAATATTACTCAGCTATCAAAAACAATGACTTTGGAAATTCGTAGGCAAATGGTTGGAACTGGAAACTATCATCCTGGGTGAGCTAACCCAATCACAGAAAGACATACATGGTATGTACTCATTGATAAGTGGCTATTAGCCCAAATGCTTGATTACCTAGATGCCTAGAACAAATGAAACTCAAGGCGGATGATCAAAATGTGAATGCAGATCGCTCATGAGAGACACAGCCAGAATACAGCAAATACAGAGGCGTATGCCAGCAGGAAACCACTGAACTGAGAACAGGACCCCTGTTGAACAATCAGAGAAAGAACTGGAAGAGCTTGAAGGAGCTCGAGACCCCATATGTACAGCAATGCCAACCAACCAGAGTTTCCAGGGACTAAGCCACTACCCAAAGACTATACATGGACTGACCCTGGACTCTGACCTCGTAGGTTGCAATGAATATCCTAGTAAGAGCACCAGTGGAAGGAAGCCCTGGGCTAAGACTGAACCTAGTGAACTAGACTGTTGGGGAGAGGGGCAGCAATGGGGGAGGGTGGGAGGAACACCCATAAGGAAGGGGGGGGGGGGGGATGTTTGCCCCTAAACCGGGAAAGGGAATAACATTCGAAATGTATATAAGAAATACTCAAGTTAATAATAAAAAAAATAAAATAAAAAAAAAAAAAAAAAGAATGAGGTTTGTTCAGAGGCGGCACGAGGCTTTGATGGTACAGACATTTATAGCCATAGAAGGAGGACAGTCCCCTCAAGCCTGGCTTACGGTCATTCAGAAGACCTAGTTGCACCTCGCCCCTGAGTATATGTGAGTGACCTTGCCCAGCGACGGGCAACTTCCCTTCTACCTAAGGCATGGAACATTGTGGGACGGTGTCCTCGATGGGTTTAATGAAGGATGATCCTAAGACAGGGGGTCACCACGCTCAGTGTGTGCCTTTGCCTGTGATTAATTAAACAAAAAGGGGGAACTGTGAGAGCTGCGGCGTGCTGCGCCTCAAAGATGGCGCTGGTTTCCGCCTTCCACCCTCCCAATGGTGGCGCTCCTTGCAGTAAACAAGTCCTTATTTGGCTATGTCTGCCTGGCCCGATAGCTGCCGCATAGTGACAGCCTATCTACATGGCCCACGTGGCTTGCTAGGACTGGCCAGTGCTAGCTATTTAAGTGTGGGGCAGGGCGTTCCCCGGAAAAAAAAAGAGAAAGAGAGAGAGAGAGAGAGAGAGAGAGAGAGAGAGAGAGAGAGAGTGTCAGTCAGAGGAGAGAGAGTCAGAGAGAGAGAGAATCAGAAGAGAGAGAGTCAGAAGAGAGAAAGGGAGAGAGTCAGAAGAGAGAGAGTCAGAGGAGAGAGAGTCAGAAGAGAGAGAGTCAGAAGAGAGAGAGTCAGAAGAGATAGAGGTCAGAAGAGAGAGAGTCAGAAGAGAGAGAGTCAGAGGAGAGAGAGTCAGAAGAGAGAGAGTCAGAGGAGATAGAGGTCAGAAGAGAGAGAGTCAGAAGAGAGAGAGTCAGAAGAGAGAGAGAGAGTCAGAAGGAGAGAGAGTCAGAAGAGATAGAGGTTAAAAGATCGTATCAAGGTTCCTGAGTAAAACTGCTTGAAGAAGATCTCCTGTGGTCGTGTCTTCCTTGCTGGTCGAGGTTGGGTGCGGCATAATTGGTCACCAAACAGGCCTCAATAGATACAAGAAGATTGGAATAATCCCATGCATCCTATCAGATCATATCCCGGACTATGGCTGCTCTTCAATAACAACACAACAGAAGGCCACATACACATGAAGTTGAATACTGCTCAACTCAATGATTACTTGGTCAAGGAAGAAACAAAGAAAAAATTAAAGGCCTTTTAGAATTTAATGAAAATGAAGGCACAACATACCAAAACTTATGGCACACAATGAAAGCAATGCTAAAATGAAAACTCAGCTCTGAGTGCCTCCAAAAAGTCACTGGTCAGAGCATACATCAGCAGCTTGACAGCACACCCGAAAGCTCTAGAACAAAATGAATCAAATTCACCCAAGAGGAGTAGAAGTTAGGAAATAATCAAACTCAGTGCTGAAATCAACCAAGTAGAAACAAAAAGAAGTATACAAACAATCAACAGAACCAGGAGATGGTTCTTAGAAAAAAAATCAACCAGATAGGTAAACACTTAGACTAACCAGAGGGCATAGAGGGACTATCCAAATTAACAAAATCAGGAATGGAAAGGGAGATATATCAACAGAAACTGGGGAAATTCAAAAAGTCATCATATCCTATTACAAAAGCCTATATTCAACAAAACTGGAAAATCTGGATGAAATGGAAATTTTTCTAGACAGACACCAGGTACCAAAGTTAAATCAGGATCAGATAAACCATCTAAACAGTCCCATAACTCCTAAAGAAATAGAAGCAGTCATTAAAAATCTCCCAACCAAAAAAAAAGCCCAGGGCCAGATGGGTTAGTGCAGAATTCTATCAGACCTTCATAGAAGACCTCAAACCAATACTGTCCAAACTATTCCACAAAATAGAAACAGAAGGAATACTACCATATTCCTTCTATGAAGCCACAAGCATGCTTATACCAAAACCACACAAAGACCCAACAAAGAATGAGAACTTCACACCAATTTCCCTTCTGAATATCAATGCAAAAATACTCAATAAAATTCTTGCAAACTGAATCCAAGAACACATCAAAATGATTATCCATAATGATCAAGTAGTCTTCACCACAGGGATGCGGGGATGGTTCAATATATAGAAATCCATCAACATAATCCACTATATAATCAAACTCAAAGAAAAAACACATGATCATCTCATTAGATGCTGAGAAAGCATTTGACAAAATTCAACACCCCTTCATGTTAAAAAGTCTTGAAAGATCAGGAATTTAAGACCCATACCTAAACATAGTAAAAACAATATACAGCAAACCAATAGCCAACATCAAACTAAATGGAGAGAAACTTGAAGCAATCCCACTAAAATCAGGGACTAGACAAGGCTGCCCACTCTCTCCCTACTTATTCAATATAGCACTTGAAGTCCTAGCCAGAGCAATCAGACAACAAAAGGAGGTCAAAGGGATACAAATTGGACAGGAAGAAGTCAAAATATCACTATTTGCAGATGATAAGATAGTATACTTAAGTGACCCCAAAATTCCACCAGAGAACTTCTACAGTTGAAAAACAACTTCAGCAAAGTGGCTGGGTATAAAATTAACTCAAACAAATCAGTAGTGTTCCTCTACTCAAAGGATAATCAGATTGAGAACGAGATTAGGGAAATCACACCCTTCACAAGAGTCACAAACAATATAAAATACTTTGGTGTGACTCTAATCAAGCAAGTGAAAGGTCTGATGACAAGAACATCAAGTCTCTGAAGAAAGAAACTGAAGATCTCAGAAGATGGAAAGATCTCTCATGTGCATAGATTGGCAGGATTAATATAGTAAAAATGGCCATCTTTCTGAAAGCAATCTACAGATTCAATGCAATCTCAATCAAAATCCCAACTCAATTTTTCATAGAGTTAGAAAGAGCAATTTGCAAATTCATTTGGAATAACAAAAAACCCAGGATAGCAATAAAAGAACTCATGGGAGAAATCACCATCACTGACCTTAAGCTGTATTACAGAACAATAGTGGAAAAAAAACTGTATGGTATTGGTACAGAAACAGGCAGATAGATTGATGGAATAGAATTGAAGACCCAGAAATGAACCCACACACAGATGATCATTTGATCATTGGCAAAGGAGTTAAAACCATCCAGTGGTAAAAAGATAGCATTTTCAACAAATGGTGCTGGTTCAACTAGAGGTCAGCATGTAGAAGAATGCAGATTGATCCATGCTTATCTCCTTGTACAAAGCTTAAGTCCAAGTGGATCAAGGACCTCCACATCAAACCAGATACTCTCAAACTAATAGAAGAAAAAGTGGGGAATAGCCTTGAACACATGGGCACTGAGGCTTGGACACACACACACACACACACACACACACACACACACACAGAGAGAGAGAGACAGACAGACAGACACACACACAGACACACGGACACAGAAAAGCACACACAGAGACAGAGGGTGGTACACAAGTACCTGGCAGCTATTGGTGGGCGCCCCATCCCCTAGGTGAGTAGGGCCAGGCTCTGCCCTTGCCACAAGGCCCCGCCTCCCACTTGCACCTGGACAGTTGAGTCCTGTGGTGTTGGTTGCCTGGACAGCAGTTAGGTAGTCACAGTTCTCTGTGCCTTGGTGGCTGGTGTTCGATGGCGGCTGTGGTAAAGAGTGGGGCCGACAGGTGAGACACGCATGGGGCCAGGTTACACCTGAAATATTTTGACCAGTAGCTGTATGCAGAAATCAGTCTATAAACTCCAAGTGAATGGAGATCTTCAGACTCTTTAGTGTGCAGCTGTCCACTCTGTCCCTACTGGGGAACATCAGTAAGGATCAGTTTCATCTTATTCCTTCTAGACTTTGATACTTGGTGTGGTGTAGACCAGGCTGACCTTGACCCCCTGATCCTCCTGCTTCTGCTTTCAAACTGCTGCCACCCTTTCAACATCATTTTCTCAAACCAAATCTAAGGTTTAAGTTTTTAGGCAGGGTTTTACTGCTGTGAACAGACACCATGACCAAAGCAACTTGTATATGGACAACATTTCACTGGGGCTGGCTTACAGGAGCATGGCAGGATCCAGGTAGGCAGAACTAAGAGCTCTACATCTATCTGAAACTGCTAGCAGAATACTGGCTTCCAGGCAGCTAGGGTTTGGGTCTTAAAGCCCACACCCACTCTAACAAGGCCACTCCCAGGGCTGAGCATACACAAACCATCACATTTCACTACCTGGCCCCCATAGGCTTGTTCAAACACATGAGTCTATGGGGGCCATAATTAAACATAGCATAATGTAAAATACATTTAATCCAACTTCAGAAGTCCCCATAGGCTATAGCAGTCTCAACAATGTTAAAAGTCGAAAGTTCAAGGTCTCTTCTGAGATTCATCCAATCACTTAACTGCAATCCACAGACAAGACAGGAAACCAGCTGGGCAAACTCCAAACTCTGCATCTTCATGTCTGATGTCAAAGCAATCCTCATCTGTGCTGACTTCAAGAAACTTCTTTCCCCTGGGTGGGTTCCGCTAACTATCAGCAGCTTTCCTTAGCGTCTTGGGGGTCTCCAAGGCAACGTCAATTGTTACAGCTTCTTGTTTTGGTGTCTGGATCCATACATGATCTTCTGGGCTCCTCCAAAGGGTTGGTGTCACTTCTGCAGCTCTGCCCTCTGTAGCACTCTAAGCTCAGGGTGATCCACAACACTGTTGTTCTTGGTGATCATCCTATGATACTGGCATCTCAATACACTGTGTGTGTGGGGGGGGTGTTCTGCTACAACTTGGCTTCACCAATAGCCTCTTATAGGTCCTCTTTGCCAAGCCTCAACTCCTTTGCATGAATCCTTCAATCCCGGGGTCCACACTCTGCCTGAACAGGAATCCAAACAGGAATACATTCTGAGAAATCACAGACCCTAACAACTGTTCAAATCCCATCCAGCCACCTCTTAAGACTAGTGGAGTCATCAGAAAGAAAACAAAATAAAAAACAAAAAAATAAAAAATAAAAAATAAAAAACTCAGCAAGACGTCCTTAACAACCTACAGAAAACAGAGTACCAAGTCCACCCTCAGCACCTGCTTGACAAAATGCCCTACTACCTCTCTTCAAAATCACTTGACAAGAAAGGTCTGGGTGTCTAACTTACTGCTAAAGCATTTGCTAGAATACACAAGACCCTTGGTTTGACCTTCTACACACATACACACACACGCGCGCACACACACACACACACGCACACACACGCGCGCACACATGTGAGAATGAAACCAGTCCTACCCAGAGACCCAGAGAGCAACAGGCCCTTATCTAACACATGGGAAGCTAGGACTCAATGAAGAAAAGAGGAGCAGGGAAAAGCAACGGCCAAAGTAGAGCTTTGCTGAAACTCCTGAGCACAGACTGACGAACAAGCAGGGAGGGAGCTGTGCAGAGGACCCCTAAACTAACTTCCGACACCACGGACAGTATCTTCTCCACAAGAGCTAAACAGGAAGCACTTCTGAACACAGCAGATACAGGGAAACGAAAATCTGCTGTCAAACAGCAAATCCACCCTCAATCCACCCACTGACAGCCCAAGTACCTTCCAACCACAACAGGGGGCCCTGCACACAAACAGTCCAGCTGCACCAAAATATACCCCAACCCCCCCTCCCAATAAAAACAAAAAAGGCTGTGGATTCCTGTAGCAGGGGAGTTGTACAGGCTTGGCTTTTATTTTGCTTCTGAGACAAGACTTCATGTAGCCCAGGCTGGACTGGAACTTGCTATGTAATGGAGGATGGCCTAGAATTCCTGGTCCTCCTGACTCCACACTTCAGAGCGCTGGAATTACAGGCTCCTGAGTGTCGCACGCCCAACGTCTCGCCAGCAAGAACTACACGCGGCAACAGGATTCTTCTGCGAACAAGCCTTTATTGTACAGCTCTCTTGAACAGGGACCCCGAGGGAGGAAAAGACACTGCTTATATATGCTTAGGAGACTCGTGTCGCTACCCGATTGGTGCAAGCCCCAATGCCCAATTTGCATTCCTCAAGAGCGGGCTGTGACGTGCTTGGCTCATGCGCACTACGTCCTTCGGGGTGGACAACAGCTGTGCCCTGTTGATTCACTCACAGGAAATCGGCGCCATCTTTGGGCATGGTACGGGCGGCTACCAACATCTCCCCCTCTCAAATAATATAAAGAACAAGGTCGATCAACCATTGGGCTCTTGTAGGACTCTCAGGGTTCGAGACCTTGAATGGATGTGACAAGGGCAAGGTACCTTCCTGCGTGCAATGGGACTAACCCTGCAGGGTGCAAAGGCTACCTTTAGGTGTAGGACACCCAATCCTGGTGCAATGTCTCAAAGGACTCAGGGTGCATGGGCTGTCTGAACAAAATCCCATTGTCAATCCTTAAGCATGTTTAACCAAACCGAGGGAGATGAGCCCACATCAAGTGCTGCAAGGGCCTGCGCAAAGACCACTTTGTCACGTTGCTGTTGGTCACGTAGCTTACACACCAACCATAGCATAAACACTATCCCTCCGCACAAAAGCATGCCAACCCCAATTGCTCCCGCCCACTCCTTGAAGTGGGTCATGGCAGATGTGATCCAGGAAGATAGTCCCTCTGCGAAAGAAGCATCAACTCTTGTGGAATTCTCGGTTACAATGGCCACACGCAGCTGCTCCATCAAATTGTCAAATTCACCAGTCCAATTTCTTTGGCTGTCGAGGCGGCATAAGCCCCTCCTGTCTGGCCGGCCACCAGCCAGAAATCCAGGTGGCATTCAGCATTTACAGGGCCCAGATGAATCCCGTAGCAAATTAAACCACACTGCAGTCTGATTATACAACTTCATGCATGGATCATTATTTTGGGAAATATTACGTACTAGGGTAAAGCATAAGCTACCCAACAGGGAAAAATTCCTATATTCCCCTAAGCCAGCCACTTTCTCATCTAATGGCAAAAAGGGCAAATCAAAGGACTTATTGGATGTAAAAAGGCGAGGAAACAATTTAGCATCATGATGAATTGACATCGGCTTCAGGAACACCGACAGGATCCCCCATCGAGGTTCTGCTTGAATCATCAGGTGGGACAGGCATATCAGTAACAGCTGCAATATCATCTTGCTCGGGGAGCACTCCACAAGTCAGGCGCTCCGGGATCCAGACCAGGCTGTCTTCACCCTGCGGAAACACACAAACAGCTCCCCTGGATCGTATTAGAATAGGATCCGGGCCTTTCCATTCTCTAGTGAGTACATCCTTCCACTTCACCTGATCTTTGGGTGGGATAGCCACTGCCCATGGCGTTCTGCCGCCGAATGGCCATGGGCGTCTAAATTTAAGAAATTTAAAGTAAGAAGTGCGGTGGAGATGGCAACCTTGGGGGTTGGTGGCACCTCACCAATTCCCCCCTTTTTGTTTATTTAAATAAGCCTTTAATATGCGATGGGCACGTTCAATGATTCCTTGGCCTTGAGGATTATAAGGAAGTCCCGTCAGGTGTGCAACACCCATCTGATTGCAGAAATGTTTAAACTTTTCTGAAGTATAAGCAGGGCCATTGTCAGTCTTGAGCAGCCTAGGAAGACCCCAAGCACTCCAAGCCTCAAGACAGTGGGCAATGACATGAGAGGCCTTTTCCCCAGACAAGGGAGAAGCAACTATGACCCCGGAGCATGTATCAATGGAAACGTGCACATACTTTAATTTTCCAAAGGCGGGGACATGGGTAACATCTATCTGCCAAACCTGCAGGGGTCAAAGGCCGCGGGGATTAATGCCCACATGTGGGGTGGTAATAAACGCACTGCAATTACTGCAGCGAAGCACTATTTTTCTGGCCTCTGCTCTAGAAATAGAAAAATGCCTGCGTAAGGTCTCAGCAGTAACATGAAACAAGGAATGGAACTGGGTGGCAGCTTCCACAGGAGTCAGCACAGCAAACGCAGTGGCTCTAGTAGCCAAATCGGCTAGGTTATTCCCATGAGACATTGGGCCAGGCAACTCTAAATGAGCCCTTATATGGGTGATGAAAAAAGGGGAATGCCGAGATAGTAACTCCTGCTGGATCTCCAGAAACACAGAAACCACTGTACTAGTGGTTCTAATCAATCCCGCAACTTCTAAAGATTTAACTGAATTAACTACAAAGGAGGAATCTGAAACAATATTTAATGGACCAGGGAACACTCAGAGCACTTCCAATACAATCTGACACTCAACTAATTGAGGGGAATTAGGGGTAAATTGCTTAGTTACCACTTTACCATCATGCACATAAGCACCCAAACCAGTTTTCAAACCATCCGTATAAACAATATCCCCTGCCTGAAGGGGTTCCATGCTGGTAACCCGGGGAAACACAAGGGGATGACATTTTGCAAAGGTCAAAATGGGGTGCCTGGGGTAGTGATTATCAAACACCCCTGAAAAGATGCACACAAGTATTGCCCAGTCATCATTTGTAGTGGCCAGCACTTGGAGCTGTTCTGCAGTATAGGGTATAACAATTTTTATTGGATGTTTACCAAAATGAGTTACAGCTGCTTTTAGTCCTCTCATAGCCAATCTTGCCACCGCTGAGGGGTACCACTCTTTGGTTTTAGCCGGAGAGGCTTGTGGGTGAATCCAAAGTAAGGGGCCATTCTGCCATAACACCGCAGTGGGTAATTTAGCAGTTTGCAAAACACATAGCTCAAAAGGTTCATCAGGTTGTATCGTACTAATTGAGCCTCAGAAAGAGTCTTCTCCACCTTTCGGAGGGCCTCTACAGCCTCCCTAGACAGGGATCGCGGGGATGTTAATTGCGGAATTCCTTCCAACATATCAAACAAAGGTTTTAACTCAGCAGTAGATATTTTCAGGAATGGCCGTAGCCAATTAATATCTCCCAAAAGTTTTTGAAAATCATTTAAGGTTTGTAGGTGATCTCGCCCGATTTCAATTTTTTTGTGGAGTAATAACTTCTGGATGTACAACGGCTCCTAAAAACTTGCCCATCAGCGATCTCTGAACCTTTTCAGTAGCTATAGTTAGCCCGAACTGTTGCAAATGCTTAATTAAGTCAGCATATACTATCTCAAGCTCTTGAGGTTTGGATCCACAGAGGAGTATATCATCCATGTAATGAAGAATCGTTAGTGATGGATATCGCCCTCTGACAGGAGTCAGGGCTTGTTGTACATATAACTGACACGTAGTGGGGCTGTTTGCCATCCCCTGAGGCAAGACTTTCCATTGATAGCGCTCATCAGGCTCCACATGATTTATTGCAGGCAGAGTAAAGGCAAACCTCTCTTTATCCTTAGGATATAAAGGAATAGAGAAAAAGCAATCCTAAATATCTATTATAATAACCTCCCATTGCTTTGGCAAGGCAGAAAGAAGCGGGAGACCGCGTTGGACTGATCCAAACTATTTCATTTGTGTATTAATTGCTCTAAGATCATGCAATAGTCTCCATTTTCCTGACTTCTTTTTTATAACAAATATTGGAGTATTCCAGGGTGAGCTTGAAGGTTCCAAATGTCCTAATTGCAACTGTTCCTTTACTAATTGGTGAGTGGCCTCCAGCTTTTCAGAGGAGAGAGGCCATTGAGGAACCCATATAGCCTCCTCTGTTATCCACGGTATGGGCATAGCCCCCTCAACGGCCCCTAAGAAAAACCCAGACCGTGACGATCGAGTTTTGCAGTGGGTTGAATTGGCTCTGTAGTTCCTTGGTGATGCTTACCAATGCCTTTTCCTGGGACACACCCCATATCCCTCATCATTCTCTGTGCTGGTAGGGAATACTCATTCATAAGTTTAAGCCCTAACTCAGCCAAAATATCTCTTCCCCATAAGTCGACAGGTAAAGGAAGAACATATGGGATGAAACTACCCTCCTGTCCTTCTGGGGCTTTCCACTTTAAGGGCCTAGAGCTAACAGTTGGACTAGCTTCATAACCTAAACCTTGTAATGAATGGGAAGATTGAATAATGGGCCATTTTGTAGGCCACCATTTAGTGGAGATAATGCTTTTGTCTGCCCCTGTATCTAGAATTCCCTCAAATGTTTTTCCTTCAATGGTTAGGATCAGAGTAGGTCGAGCGTGTAAATCGACCATAAGATATGCTGAATCAGTGCCCGTAGAGCCGAAACCCTTCTTTCCTCTTTTTGTACTTCCTGATTTAAACTGGGCGTGACAACTGGGTAAAACAAGCAATTGTGAAATCCGGTCACCTGGGGAAATGGAGAAGAGACCTCGTGGGGAGGAGCACATGATCTTCAACTGGCCCTCGTAATCTTGATCAATAACCCCAGGATGTACCACCAATCCCTTAAGAGTAGTAGAGGAGCGTACTAAAAGCAGCCCAACCGTATTGGGTGGTAAAGGGCCATGAAAGTCAGAGGGGATAGACTGCACCCCCATTTGAGGGGTTAGGACAATTCTGGAGGTGGCACGGAGGTCCAATCCTGCGGAACCCGGAATGGCTCTCCTGGGGAAGTTTGATGAGCCCAGGTTACTGGGGAGCTGGTTGCCCCATATATTTGAGGGCCCTGAGGACGGGGGTCCTGTTGGACGTTTTTTGACACATCCAAGGGCTTCCCCGTTATGTCCTTTACTGACCTGCACTCATTGGCCCAATGCTTCCCTTTCTTACACTTTCGACACAGTCCTGGGACTTTCTTTGGATTAAAGCCAGGATTCTGATTCCTGCACTCCCTTTTCATATGACCAGGCTTTCCACCTTGGAAACACATGATGCCTCTACTAGAGAGGCCAGGCCGCCTTTGTCCTTGTAATATAGCCGCGGCTAGACCAGCATTGGTAAGTGGTCCTCCTATTTCCCTGCAGGCTTTCAGCCAAGCCTGCAGCCCCTTAGATTTCCAGGGGAGGATTGCATTGCAGCATTCTTTGGTACATTGTTCAAAAACTAACTGTTCTATTAAGGGCATGGCCTGGTCTTGGTCTCCAAAAATCCTGCCAGCAGCCTCCATCATGCGGGCCACAAAATCTGAGAAAGGCTCACTTGGTCCTTGGATGACCTTGGTCAGGTTCCCGGACACCTCTCCTCTGTTAGTTAGAGCTTTCCATGCCTTGACAGCACTAGTAGCAATCTGGCCATATACCTCCAAGGGGAAGGCAGTTTGATTATTGGCCCATTGCCCTTGTCCAGTTAACATGTCAAATGTCCAGGCAGGTTGTCCTGCTGCTGCATTTGCACGTGCTTGTGCTTGGCAAGCATCGTGCCACAGTGCCTTCCACTCAATATACTGTCCCATGCTAAGGAGACAGGCCTTTGTCACAGATTGCCAGTCTGCTGGAGTCATGGCAATGCTTGCTAGTCTTTCCACCTGTGACATGGTAAAATTAGCAGTAACCCCATAGGCACGAACAGACTCTGCCAGTTCCTTAACTTGCTTGTGCTCTAGGGGCTGATGAGAACGAATGCCATCGTCCTCAAACACAGGAAGCATTTGCCTGATAGCTTGCTGTGTTTCAGGCGGACAGAAAGAGTACTCACACTTCCCCTCTGTATGAGGCAGGGGAGCGGAGGCCACCGCGGCATTAATAACGTTCAGTTTCTTCACAGTGGCTCTCCACCTAGGCCCATATCTTTCTTCCTCATATCTGGCTGCCTCTTCCTCTAATTCCTCCTCCTCCGACTCTGACAACTCTTGCTCAGTCACTACCAGCCAGTTCTAAGGCTTCTAATTCCTTTAATGGATACAAAGTATCCTCTCCGGATGACTTGTACTTCGTCCTCCGGGGCACGCCTATTTTTTCCTCCGGCGGCGTTTCTTCCGCCTTTTGTATCTCTTTCACTTTTGTTTTAGTAACCTTTTCCTTTTTGCGCGCTCCTAATTTCTCACTCCGCTCCGTTTCTGACATGCTCTCTTGAATGTCGGCTAAGACTTTCTGTCTCTCAAAGCAGAACACAACTAGCAAGAAGACAGCAGTCACTATAAGAACGAGCAACAATCCCTCCACGGCAGGACTAAATCCAGAAAGGGGCGTGCCTCTCAGAGCTTACCTTTTAATTTACCTTCTCGCAGTTCTGAATCCTCTTCAGCACACTGAAGGGTCCCCTCGGCACCGGCGATGTTGGTTTCCGGGTTTCGGCACCACTTGTCACGCGCCCAACATCTCGCCAGCAAGAACGACGCACGGCAACAGGATTCTTCTGCGAACAAGCCTTTATTGTACAGCTCTCTTTTTTTATATATATATTTTTTATTATTATTAACTTGAGTATTTCTTATATACATTTCGAGTGTTAGTCCCTTTCCCGGTTTCCGGGCAAACATCCCCCTCCCTCCTCCCCTTCCTTATGGGTGTTCCCCTCCCAACCCTCCCCCCTTGCTTCCCTCTCCCCAACAGTCTAGTTCACTGGGGGTTCAGTCTTAGCAGGACCCAGGGCTTCCCCTTCCACTGGTGCTCTTACTAGGATATTCATTGCTACCTATGAGGTCAGAGTCCAGGGTCAGTCCATGTATAGTCTTTGGGTAGTGGCTTAGTCCCTGGAAGCTCTGTTTGGTTGGCATTGCTTGTACAGCTCTCTTGAACAGGGACCCCGAGGGAGGAAAAGACACTGCTTATATATGCTTAGGAGACTCGTGTCGCTACCCGATAAGTGCAAGTCCCAATGCCCAATTTGCATGCCCCAAGAGCGGGCTGTGACGTGCTTGGCTCATGCACACTGCGTCCTTCGGGGTGGACAACAGCTGTGCCCTGTTGACTCACTCACAGGAAATCGGTCCCATGTTGGGCGAGGTATGGGCGGCTACTAACAGACAACAGCTGTGTCCTGCTGACTCACTCACAGGAAATCGGCGCCATCTTTGGGCGCGGTACGGGTGGCTACCAACACCTGAGGCCTCATTCATTTCAGATCCAAAGCAGCAAAGCTGCTTTAAATAAGTGAACAAAAACTGAGTAAGAGCCTCCCTCTACCCTAAAGGATCCAGTCTCCTAAGTCTCACCGAATCCAACAAGCGAACACCTCACCTTCCACTTGATTCCGGAAACTCCATTCTGCTACTTCAAATTCCTTTATCACTTACTAGGTTGTATAGAAAACAATAGTGGTATTAAGGGTTCCCTTACTCAAGAGATCGGAGCTCTTCTTTCACATGCAGCAAGCTATAAAACATGGAGAAGGGCACACCCTGCCCAGGCGCTATGTGAAACCCCTGCTCTAAAGGGTACAGCGCGCTGACACACACAGCACTCAAGTGCTTACCTGCATCAGCTCTGGACCGCTGGCCAGGTGTCTTCCCGAATGGGGTCTTCATTCATCTGCATCTATGTGAGCAGCAGAGCTGCTGGACTAGGGTGAAAATCCAATGTTCTCAGCTGAGGCTGCCCACAGGTCAGTGTTCTTGTTAATCCACCATCCAGGTGTCTCCTTTACAAGTTCAGCAAAAACACATGGAATCCCAAGCACTCTGTAAAATGAGCATCGAGACAGCAAAATGCCTAGTGAGCCTCTAGACATAACAGGAAATGTAAGCATAATTCTCAACTGAAGGCACCGATCCCTGGAGCAATGACAGCTCCCAGGTCAGAGCCAGTGTGGGGAAGAGGCTGTGCAGAGCCCAGGGAGCCCTGTCCTGTTAGAGCCTAAATTGAGTCTCAATACCTTATCCTCAGGTGTAAAAGTGTCAGAATGAAGCCCCACTGTGTGTAATTCATTCCGTCAAGAGGCCAGCAAGATGCCTCAGTGAAAAAGCCTGTCGTCCCTTACGAGCTGAAGAGGAAAGTCAGGGGGAGGCTGAGGTCAGCACTGGCTTCTGCAGCACAGATGCTGTGTTTAAAGGATGGAATTTACTGGAAGATTTTCTTGAGAAAGGGTCTCACGTAGTCCAGGATGCATTGGAACCTCTGATCCTCCTGCCTCCTGTGCTGTGTATCACCACATCTGGTTTTATAGTGAGACAGAAAGGAGGAGGCCAGGGCCTCATGCATGCTATGTATGCGCTCTGGCGAGTGAGCTCCATCTCCACGCCATCGTTCCTAGTACAGTATTTCTTTTTAAATGAAGCCTGCGCAGTGGCTCAGTGGGTGAAGGCATGAGCTGCACAAGCCTGACCAGCTGACCTGGATCCCCAGAACCAACATAAGGATGGAAGGAGAGAACCAACTCCACACTTCTCTGACCTCCAAGTGTACACTGTGACACGTGCCCACACAGAAGCTGGAGGGAGCCATCCACAGACAGACATTTACCTGCTCATTGCAGTTTCCTCAGCATTCTCGAAACCTCCCACCATAAAAGGACAATCACTCTGAGACAAAGTCACCTAAATCCAGGCACCAGGTGGGGGAGAGCCCACATTGAAGAACAGAAGTCAAGAGCAAAAGGTGTCAACTGGGCAATGGCTTTAGATTCTTTATTTCTGAGAAATGCAATTCAGAACCTTCTTGGGGGTAAAATAAGTCTCACTAGAGATCCCAAGTAACACTGTTCATACACTACCTAAGCCTAAATGAAGGCCTCTGGACATCAAAGTTAATGTGAAGATGAAGGATGAGTCCCCTGCGATAAATCATTTGTATGTGAGAAGCCCTAGGTTTCATCCACAGCACCACCAAAAAATAAAAATTATAAAAGGGACTCAATTACTTCAAGTTGCTGAACACCTTGGTTGTCATAAACTTTTAAGAAGTATCTAAGTTCTTCAAAGGTCAAAACACTCTTTAACAATTTAAGCAAAAACCATCAATCCCTCCGACTAAACCCACAGATACCAACTTTTAACAAGAACCACAAATCCAGATGGTGGAAACTAATACTCTCATTTTTTAACCTTCCTTCTGAAATACAGCACCCCTTGCCCCAGGAAGAC
Organism: Rattus rattus; assembly: GCF_011064425.1. Classification (NCBI taxonomy): domain Eukaryota; kingdom Metazoa; phylum Chordata; class Mammalia; order Rodentia; family Muridae; genus Rattus; species Rattus rattus. Next base: position 68,868,398 of record NC_046167.1, on the reverse strand, counting down.
ACAACACACTGCACCTGACTCTCAAGCCACAGATCTTACCAACCCTCTCTGCACATATTGTAGACCTCAAACAGGTAAACTCAATTGTGGCAGCCACTGACCTGCTACTCCAGCAAAGACTAGCCCTGTGCCTTTGGCGCTCAAGCACCAATGACCACAGTGCAGCTCAGGGTGGAGTCCTCAGCTACCCTGGAGAAGCAGAATTATGGATGGCACACCAAAGCTCGCAGCCTTTATGCAGATCCTCAAAAAGTTCTCTATATCCCAAAACTTCCAAGGTCGAGACTGTCTCAAAGTCAACCTGAGCTCTCAGCTAATTAACACTATAAATACTGGGAAAGGGACTAGCCACACAGAAAGGGCAATCAAGGGATCGGAGACTGCAGCTTTGAGCCCCAGACAGCAGCCAGACATCTAGGGAAAGGAGATGCCAATTACTCAACCAATCAAGATGACACATGAACCATCAGTAGTCTGTGACACATTCTCATGTGAGCTCTACTGACTGACAGCACTCCGTATGCTGGGTGTACGGCTGTGCCAGGGGTCATCTGACCTGACTGCACAGGAGGATGCCCTCACAGCCTCACTCTGAGGACCTCCTCTGGCTGGTCCTTCGCATCCTTTCCTGAAACAAAGCTATAATCACAAAAGACTGTAAGTGTCTTGAATGAGAGAAAAGGACACTGCTTTGCGGGTTCTTCCTGTTTGATGGGTTGGACCAGATCACTGAGTGCCTGGAGCTTGGCATAGGTTTCTTTCTACATTTCTTAAAAAATGAAAAGTAGTTGGGGGTTTAGCTCAGCGGTAGAGCGCTTGCCTAGCAAGCACAAGGCCCTGGGTTCGGTCCCCAGCTCTGGAAAAAAAAAAAAGAAAAGAAAAGAAAGAAAGTTGGGCTTTGGGGTTGGGGATTTAGCTCAGTGGTAGAGCACTTGCCTAGCAAGCGCAAGGCCCTGGGTTCGGTCCCCAGCTCAGAAAAAAAAAAAAGTTAAAAAATGAAAAGTAAATGCAAAACAGAACCTCAGTTTCTCTCACCACCCCATCCTTGACAGGGCTGCCTTGTTGTTTCCTCCAGTAGTGGGAAGGCTCGGGGAGACCTTAGAGTTAGATGCTGAGGGAAATCAGCAGAGCTGCAGTCAGAGCTCCCACAGTTGTCCCTAGGAGGTTCTAGGAGGATTCAAGGTTCAACTCCACCTCAGTGAAAATGCCGTGAATTTGTTTTGACTATTGTCTGTTGGAGTCTAATCCAGGGAGGGCCCCAATGAGCTAGGCAAGTGTTATAGACAGCTTTTAATTTTATTTTCAGTGGAGATCATCTTGAGTGTTTGCTGGGTTTGGGAGACTAGCTTCAAGGCAAGCCATTCTACATTTCTGTGCCTTATTTACACAGAAGTACGGGCCTGTGTTCTTCTGCTCAGGGCTGATGCTTTTCCCTCCCGTCTTTTGCAGTTCCAGCAAGCAACTTCTCCAGGACTCTACACCACAACACTGGTGGAACCCTCTTCAGAAAATGGATCACCTTCCTTTCTCTCAGCCATTGTCTTACCTTAAGTTCTTGGAGCATCGCATGCAGAAGGAATTTAGTCAACTTTCCTGGGGCATATCCTCTGTGTTCTGAGTCAGTTGTGGCTACTGCTCAGGTCTTCAGAAGCCATACCTCATCAGAACATAAATCTGTGACATTTTATGGTGCCCGTGGTCCTGCCCAAGCTCTATCCCAGGCTCACAGACCTCCACAGCTTTTCCAGGACCATCCATTGCCTCTCCAACTTGTAACACCAAGTTTGGTAGGTGTGACAGGGGTCAGAGACCTGGAAATGCTACCAAGCACTACAGCAAGTCAAACACCTCCTTGTTTCAAGAGTAGGGCCTGGGGAATACCATGTCTTCCCACTGAGAGAGGTAGACAGGCACCCTACCAACTAAAAACCAGCCCTGGCATGTGGGCTGTATTGGGAAGACAATAAAGGTTATGATATCCCAAAACATCCAAAAGCCAATAGCAGGCCCACTGGGAACTTTTCCAGGGGCACCCTGCCCAATAAAGTTCTGAGGCCACTCTCCATCCTTCCTGAGCATAGTCAGATGCTCCATAACACTGAGGAGACACAGAACAGAGACAAGGTAACTAATGTGGGAGAGCAACAAAGAACCAACCACCTTCAGATTCCCCCCACTAAGAAAACCGACTCAGCTTCAGGGACATTTCCCACAAAACAGTGATCACTATTGCAAGAGCAGGACTCAGCCTGCCCAGCCCTCCATCCTCAACCCCAAAATCTACATGTTGATCAAAATGATGGGGACTGTGCCCCTGGGGATACCCTTAAGGAAGGTCATAGCAAAGGGTGATATACATAACACCATCAAGAAGGGCCTCAGTATTGGGGGCAGCGATGTGCCTTGCTCTGTAAGCAGCGCCCCTGGGAAGGGGCTGAAACCCAGGAACACTGCACTGAGGACAGATGATCTGTTCTACAGCAACCCTGCTGAGCACCATTCCTTTCTTGACTCAAAGACTGAAAGGAAGCTGGCATCAAACATCACAGAACTTCCAGTCAAACGCAGAAGGAGACCCATATTTGCAGATCCTTGAGACGAGGGATCTCACCACACCTGGGGTTGCAGCCTCAAACCTTCCGTGGGTTGTGTTTCCCTCCTCCTCCATCTGTGATTCCAAGGAGGAGTACTATTCCAAGGCTGCCATGATCCTGGAAAATTTGCATCACCGGGACCCAGGAGGGACAAGGGTAGGAAGTGCGTCAGCTGCCAGGCTGAGTTTATACCCTCACCTGCTGCCACCTGGTGATCCATGGCAGGGACACCTGTGGGTTCAGGGATCTGCTTTCTGCTTCCAGACAAAATCCCAGCAAAGCAGGACTATCCATCGAATGGGAAAAGACAGCTCATAATCAAATGGTTGATGCTTGACCCCCAAATGGTCAAGCATCAACCACTGAAGAGCTTTCAGAATGTCACTGCAGGACAGCCCCACTGCGGTGAGACAGTAGTTGCCCCTGAAGAAAGGGTTCTACCTTCAGAAGCCCAACAGTCCAATGTCCTGGAGGTGAAAGAAGAGCCATCTGCATGGACAGTGAGTCTGGGATCCAGCGAGAGTCACAATGGCCAAGCCATCAATAGCAATCCCAGGGACTTTGGGTCCTTATGGGCCAAAAGAATCCCAGGCTTTCTCCAAACACCTGCCCCGCAGCAATCACAGAACTCGGGTCTTAAACCACAAGCAAACAGTAAGATTGACTTGATATCAAAGGATCAGCCACAGCCCTGGCCTGTGAGAAATGATCCAGTAGAGTTCAGCCTGCCAAGGTCAGCTTCCTTCACTGTACTGGTTACCGAGTTGCCGAGTTTCCAGAAGAGATATCAAAAGCCCAAGACATCGGAGGGCTCATGGGATGTCTTCATGAGGAGACATGAGAGGCTGGAAACTAAAATGGTCAGTATCCCAAGGGATAAGATCAAAATGAAGCATCTCAAGGGCTTTTATCCCCATGAAGAGGGGCAGAGTTCTATAAGATCTAGAGCCCTTCAGGGAGAAAGGCTTGGGAGAGGAAGGCTTTCTTTCAGAGCTCCACCAGCTCAAGGATACAGCCAAGACTCAGATACCAGGAAAAGGGGAGGCTACTTGTAAAAGCTCTTGGAAGAACATCCCAAGGAATGTTTTACAGTGTGGAAACATCAGCAGAAACTTCAAGGTACAGGGGGATTCTTTAAAGAATTTTCGCCGCCCCCCACCCCGCAGCAGCTACTGAGCAGACATAGGAGGTTGTTGTACCAAGAAAAATGATCATTCACCATGTAATAGCTGAACTGCAATCCCTTGAGAAATTTCTGGTCCAGATCTTGAAGAACTCTGACAGGGACCCATCAAAGGTATATAACGTGGAATCGCTGATATCCAAGCTGGGTGGCTTATCCCACTCTTCTGAGGGTGTCTATGACCCAAACCAGAGCAGAGCAGCAAGCAGAATGAGCTGTGGCCTCGCCAGCTCGGAGGAGCACAGACATCCACTCACTTACAGAGGAAATGGAGTCAGGAGCTGGTGCTCAGAAAGCCTACGACCAACATCCGAACCAGATGTAGATTAGAATGGGCTGGGACAGGCTCCCCATTCCCACAGGAATGACCATACATGCGGTTTCAGGGGTTTTAGAGATAAGCAGGAACCAGGACTTGCTGACCAGAGAGCCTGCAACCCAGGTAAAATTAGAATAAAGATTGGTATAGGCAAATGTTCACACAGAAGCCCTGAGGGGCACCACCATTCATTCAGATAGACAAAAATTGTAGACAAAGAGCAACCAGGTTTTGCCCATAAGTTCTTTGACCCACATCAAAGTACAAAGAAAGGAATGGGCTCTGGCTGCCTTATGGGACACAAAGAGAACCATCCAGTCAAGCACAAAAGGAACTGGAGGCCAGTAGCACTCAGGTGTTGCTGCCCAGGGAGCCTCTGACACCCAGTTACCAGAGCAGGCCAGGAGCTGATGCCTCAAGTCATCCCTCCTTCCCACACCTGGTCCTCCCCAAGGCGGCCAGTTCTTTTAAATATTGACCCATATTTCAATCCCTATATGAACTAATATTGTAAGAAAGAGCTTTAGTTCATCCCTCAAAATAATTTCATTTTTCCCTTTATTTTTATGTAGCTTTCAAATTTCAAGGAGAAAATAACATTAAATTTTATCATGATTATATTGAATTTTAAAAATAGTACATTGAATTCTCATTTTCATTAAATCAGAATATATATAAATTACAATAACCAGCATCATTATAAAGTTGATTCTTTTAAAATATGAAGATGATGTTACTATTTTAGGTTTAGGACTATTAAATTTTATAATTTTAATATTGCAGAACGTTAACATCTAGGCTTTCCTACTTGCATTAAAATCTACCTAATTTCAAAAACAGAGTTAGTTCTTTGGAAAATAAATAGTTTTGAAAAGATCCTACACAAATTATCAAAGATAATTTATGGATAGCATAATTAGAGATGACAGGAGAGAGGCTACAACAGATTTTGATTAAATGTAGAGAATTGTAGACATATGTTGAAAATACATATCCTAAAAAAACTTGAGACTGTAGAAGAAACCGAAAATTCCACTATGATTATCAAGCATAAATTAGGGGCCAGGTGTGGATGAGCATGCCTTTTATTTCAGTAGTAGTTAGGATGCAAAGGAAGGCCAGTCTCTGTAAGTGTGAAGACAGCCTAGTCTATTCAGTAAGGCCCAAGACAACCAGCGTTCCAGTGTTCCATGGTGAAACCCTGTCAGTGGTTAAGAGTACTAATACTTTAGAAACTTGGAGAATGCTCAGATTATACCATCCACAGCTAGTAGGTCAAACTACATAAAACTCTAGCTGCAAATTATCCCTTCTAGCTTCTGTGGGCACGCACACACACACGGGGGGGGGGGACAGAGATATCATAAAATAAAATATTATTTAAAGATTGGGAAGATATAAACAATTTAAACATATCCACTTACCTTACAACCAACATGGATTAATCACAGGGATATAACTTTGGTTTAACTAGTGTAACCCAAAAAGTGTAACACCTGATATGAATATGCTTATGAATAAAAATCATCTGAATAGCTGCACAGAGGATATTTGACAAAGTTCAATATGCTTTAAGTGATGAAAGTCCCAATAAAATATGAATTGACATAAGATACTTGAATGCACTAAAAGCTTTATATGACAGAATTAAGGCCAACATTATAGGAAATATTGCAAATTGAGAATATGTCCTTTAACATCTGAAATGAGACAAGGGTATCTTCTCTCCACAGTCTTCTTATCCACTTAGAGCTTGAACACTAAGAGCAATAAGAAAAAGAAATAAAATGCATACAAATACATAATCCAAACTGCTTCTATGCATGATTCTGTATTTAAAAGTTCATACACATGACAACAGAAAATTCCAGAACTGACAAACACTGTCAGGAAAGAAGGCAGATCACGTTAGAAATATAAGAGTTACCTTTGCCATATGAACAGCAAAGAGGCAAGGCATAAAACTGGAAAGCTCTTGCTATGCCAAGGACACCCTCAATATGACAAAATGGCACCCTACAGATTGGGAAAAGATCTTCACCAAGCCTAAATCTGAGAGATGACTAATATGTTTAAGAACTCAAGAAATGAGACAAGAACAAGCCAAATAACCTAATCAAATAATGGGGTACAGAGCTAAACAGAGGATTCTCAACAGAGGAAACTCTAATGGCTGAGAAGCACTTAAATGTTGAGCATACCCAGTCATCAGGGAAACGTAAATCAAAAGGACTCAGAGATTCCAACTTACAGTTGTCAAAATGGCTAAGATCAAGAAACCAAGTGACAGTACATGCTGGCCAGGATGTGGAACAAGAGAAACTGTCCTCCACTGCAGGTAGTACAGACTTGTACAACCACTTTGGAAATCAATCTGGCAGTTTCTCTCTTGGGATTCGTTCTACCTAGCTATATCTCTCCCGAGTAAATACCCACAATCTCACAACTATATTCATACCAACATTATGTGTAATACCCAGGATTGGAAACAACCTAGATGTCCCTCAACTGAAGAATGGATAAAACACTGAGGTACATTTTTACAAAGGAATAATATTCAGCTATTAAAAACAAAGACTTCGCTTTCGGCCTGAGCCTTCCACTTGGGCACATCACCAGTTAGTCTTCTCTTCTGAAGACCCGAGTCTGGAGGCCTCCCAGGAAATCAGCTGCTGCACACGGAGCAACAAATTAGCAGCTCCCCTCCCCCTCTGACAACCACAGAGGTCATGCAGGCCTGAAGATAACACAAATGCCATCCCAGGCTACCACAACAAGCAAAATATCTCAGTCAGTATAGGTAGAGAACCCAAAATATTCCAGGATAAAACCAAATTCTCTACCAATCCATACTGACAGAGGATTCTAGAAGGAAAACTCCAACACAAGGAGGATACCTTCACCAAACAAATATAATATATCAATTACCTCAAAACAAAGCAAAAAGTTGAGAATCACATGGACATAATGCCATGTACAATTACAAATGTCACAGGAACTGACAATCATCTGTCTTAAATATTTCACCACAACTGACTCAATTCCCCCAATAAAAGACATAAGCTAACAGATTAGATACAAATACAAGGTCCAATATTTTGCTGCATAAAAGGAACACACCTCAATAAAAAAAAAAGGCAGATGCTACCTCAGAGTGAAAGGATAGAAAAATAGACATCAAGCAAATAATCTCAAGAAATATGCTGGAGTTGCCATCCTAATGACCAATAAATTGAAAAATAGATTTTCAACCAAAAGTTATCAAGCAAGATGGGGAAGGACAGTCACTTCATATTCATCAAAGGAATAATCCACCAAGAGAAAGTCTCATTTCTCAATAACTATGCCCTAAATGCAAGGGCACCCACATTCATAAAAGAAACTTTGATGAAGGTCAAAACCCACCTTGAACCCCAAACAATCATAGCAGGAGACTTCAACAACCTACTCTCACCAATGTACAGGTCATTGAAACAAAATCTAAACAGAGACACAATGAAACCTAATAAAGGTTATGAAGCAAACGGTTTTAACAGATATATACAGAGCATTTCACCCTCAAACAAAAGAATATACCTTCTTCTCAGCACCTCATGGTACCTTCTCCAAAACTGACCAAATAATCTGTCACAAAACAGGCCTCAACAGATATAAGAAGATTGGCATAGGGGTTGGGGATTTAGCTCAGTAGTAGAGCACTTGCCTAGCAAGCACAAGGCCCTGGGTTCGGTCCCCAGCTCTGAAAAAAGAAAAAAAAGAAAGAAAAGAAGATTGGCATAATCCAATGCATCCTATCAGATCACCACAAACTAAAGCTAGATGTGAATTATAAAAAAGAAAAAACAGAAAACCCACATACCAAAGGAAACTGAACAAATTTCCAGGCAATAACAGAGACTTGGTCAGAGACTAAAGAAAGAAATTCAAGACTTCCTGGAACTCAATGAAAATAATGACATATCATACCCAAACATATGGGGTACAATGAAAGCAGTAGTAAGAGGAAAAGTTATAGCACTAGGTGCCCTCATAAAGAAGTTGGAGAGATTCTATGCTAACAACATAACGGCACAACTGAAAGCCCTAGAACAAAAAGAAGCAAATATACCTAAGAGGAGTAGAAGGTCAGAAATAATCAGCCACAAGGCAGAAATCAATGGAATAGAATGAGCTCACTCTTGGAGAAAATCAACAAGATAGAGAAAGCCCTAGCCAAACTAAAGGACACAAAGACAGTATCCAAATTAACAAAACCAGACATAAAAAGGAGATATAACAACAGAAACTGAGGAAATTCAAGAAATGGTCAGATCCTACTACAAAAGCCTATAGTCAACACTACCAGAAAATCTAGATGAAATGTATGATTTTCTAGACAGATACCCCGTACCAAAGTTCAATCAAGAGAAGATAAACTATCTAAACAGACCCCTATCCCCTAAGGAAATAAAAGTCATTAAAAAACCTTCCAACCAAAAAGAAAAGCCTAAGACCAGAGTCTTTAGTGCAGAATTCTACCAGGCTGTCAAAAAAGAGCTACACTCCTCACACTGTTCCATAAAAGAGAAACTGAAGAAACACTCCTTGATTCACTCATGAAGCCACAGTTACTCACACTCCTTGATTCACTCATGAAGCCACAGTTACTCTGCTATCACACAAGGACCCAAGAGAAAAAAGGAACTTCAGACCAATTTTGCTTATAAATATCAAAGCAAAAATACTGAATAAAATTCTAGCAAATCAAATCAAAGAAGACATCAAAACCATCATTCACCATGATCAAGTAGGCTTCATTCCCAGGGATGCAGGGTTGGTTCAATGTACGAAACTCCATTAAAGTGAACCACTATATAAACAAACTCAAAGGAAAAACAAAATCACCCAAACATCAAGGATTTGACACAATACAATACCCCTTCATGTTAAAAGAATTGGAGAGATCAGGAATTCAAGGCCAATACCTAAACATAATTAAGCAATATACAACAAACCAATATACAAGAAACCAAAAACCAGTATCAAAATCTATGGAGAGATACTTGAGCAATCCCACTAAAATCAGAGACAAGACAAGGATGCTAACTCTCCCCATACCTAATCAATATAGTACTCCAAGTTCTAGCTAGTGCAGTAATACAACAAATGGAGGACAAGGGGATACAAATTTAAATAGAAGAAGTAAGGGTATCACCATTTGCAGATGATATGGTAGTATACATAATTAGTCCCAAAAATTCTACCAGAGAACTACTACATCTGGTAAACAACTTCCCTAAAATGGCTGGATATGAAATAATTGGGCTGAAAAAGAAATTTGGGAAACAACACCCTTCTCAACAGTCAAAAAAATTAAAATATCTCTTGGTAACATTAACCAAACAAATGAAGTATCTGTATGAAGAGAACTTTAAGTCTTTCAAGAAAAAAAAATGAAAGAAGACCTCAGAAGATGGAGAAATATCCCATGTTCATGGATTGGTGGAATAAACATAGCAAAAATGGCCATCCTATCACTAGCAATCTAGACAGTCAATGAAATCCCCATCAAAATGACAACACAATTTTTCACAGATGTGGAAAGAGCAATTTTCAATTTCATTTGGAACAACAAAAAACACAAATAGTGAAAACAATTCTTAACAATAATAATACTCTGGGGGAATCACCTTCCCTGTTTTCAAGCAATGCTACAGAGCAATAGTAATAAAACCAGCATGGCATTGGCACAGAGACAGACAGATGGATCAATGGAATAGAATTGAAGACCCAGAAATAAACCCACACACTCATAGACACTTGATCTTTGACAATGACAAAGAAGCCAAAAATATACAATGGAAAAAAGTAAGCATCTTCAATAAATGATGCTGGTATAAGTGACAGTTGGCCTGTAGAAAAAGGAAAACATATCTATTTTTCACTTTGCACAAAGCTCAAATATAAGTGGATCAAGGACCTCAAAATAAAACCAGATACACTGAATCTAACAGAAGTAAAAGTGGGAAAGAGAATCAAACTCATTGGCATGGATGGTGGGGATTTCCTAAACAGAACTCTTATGGCTCAGGCACTAAGATCAATAATTGATAAATGGGACCTCATGAAACTGGAAACTTCTGTAATGCAATGGACATGTCAACAGGACAAAGTAGCAACCTACATATTGGTAAAAATCTTCACTAACACCACATCTGACAGAGGCATAATATCCAAAATATATAAAGAACTCAAGAAGCTAACTGACAAAAAAACTCAACAACCCAATCAAAAAATGGGGTACAGAGCTAGACAGAGAATTCCCAGCAGAGGAATCTCAAATAGCTGAGAAGCACTTGAAGAAATGATCAAAGTCCTTAGTCATCAGAGAAATGCAAATCAAAATGACCCTGAGATTCCACTTTATACCAATAAGGATGGCTAAGGTCAAAAACAACACATGTTGGTGAGAAGGTAGGGAAAGAGGAACACTCCTCCATTGCTGGCGGGATTGCAAACTGGTACAACCACTCTAAAAATCAATCTGGGGCTTCCTCAGAAAACTGGAAACAGATCTTCCTGAAGACTCAGCTATACCCATCTTGGTCTACTATGCCACAAAGGCATGCATTCCACTAAGTTCACAGCAGCATTACTTGTGACAGTCAGAAGCTCAAAACAACCCAGATGTCCTACAATGGAAGAATGCTTCGAGAAAATATGGTTTATTTACACAATGGAATATTATTCAGCTATTAAGAAAGAGGACATCATGTGTTTTGCAGGCAAATGGATGGAACTAGAAAATATAATCCTGAGTGAGGTAACTCAGACCCAAAGGACACATTTGATATGTACTCACTAATAGGTGAATATTAGCCCAAAAAAGCTAAAAATATCTAGATTACCATCCACAGAACTCAAGAAGGTTAAGAAGCAGAAGATAACTCAATCCCATTTCAAAGGGAGAAGAAAGAAATCTTGGGGAGAAGGGGAGACAGGAAGGGGAAAAGGGAAAGATGATGATGTACTGGGTGGGGGACAAAACAGGATTGAAGCCTTGAAGGCCGACACAAAGAATGGAAACAGGCAACCTTGGGAGGTAGGAGGTGGACAGGGTACTGTAGAAAGTACAAGAGACCTGGGAGGTGAGAGACACTCAGCACTGGCATGGAGGGACCTTAGATGAAATTCCCAACAGTGGGGAGAGGGCACTTGTAGAGTCCACTTCCAGTAGAATGACAAGGGATTGATTGTGGGGATTGGTTTGCCATCCCACAGTCAAGAACTGTGTCCCAGGATTGTCCCTGTCTAACAGAACTGCAGGGACAGGGACGAAACGGAGAAAAGAATGATGTTATGGTAAAAATTGAAAACGAATGTTTTCTATTAGTTCCCATGAGCCAGATCTGCTCCACTCTCTACTGCCCAATCATTTATCACCTTGACATCAACCTACAGACTGAAGGAAAGGAGGTCCAGTGACGAGCCCAAATTTCTATCCAGCTCAAGGGGACAATATTATTGATGCTATGATGTACTTACAGGCATGAGCCTAGCATGGCTGCCCTCTGAAAGGCCCAACAAGCAGCTAAAAGAGTCAGATGTAGTTACACCCAACTGAAAGGCAAAAGCTGGGGAGCCCTGTGATTGAACCAGGGAAAGGCTGGAAGAAGGTGACCTCATAGGAATATCAACCATCTCAACTTAACTGGACCCTCAAGATCTCTCAGACAATGAGCCACCAACCAGGCAGCATACACTAGCTGACATGGGGCCTCCAAAACATTGAAAGCAGAGGACTGCCTGGTTTGGACACAGAGAAGACACACCTAACCCTCAAGAAACTTGAGGCCCTAGGGAGTAGGGATGTCTGATAGGGTGGTGTGGGGGTGGTTGGGAAATCTTCTAGGATACTGGGAAGGAGGAATGGGATGAAGGACTGTTGGAGGGCAGACTGGGAAAGCAATGACAACTGGACTATAAAAATTATTAAATACTACTACTAATAATAATAAATAAAAACAAAGACACCATTACATTTGCAGGCAAATAGATGAAACTAGAAAATATCATCCCGAGTAAGGTAACCCGAACTCAGAAATGCATGCAAAGTAAGCAGTCACAACTGGACATTAGCTACAAAATACAGAAAAACTATTCTTCAATCCACAGAGCCAGAAAAAAACTAAAGAACATGGAAGGCCCAAAGAGGATGAATTAATCTCATTCAGAAAAAAAATGCAATAGACATCAGAGGTAGATGGAGGGAGAGAACTGGGTGGGAGAGGGGTTGAGAAGCAGCAGGTGGAACCAGATGCAGACACCCATAGCCCAACATTGGACAGGGTTTGGGAAGTCATGTGGAAGGGTTGGGAGTAAGGATGGGGAAACAAGAAGGGTCAAGGACACCACTAGCTGACCTACACAGCCAACTAACTGGGGCCCATAGGGGCTCACGTGATTGTACCACTAACCAAAGAGTTTGCAGAGGTTGGAGGTAGGATCCCTTCACATTTGTAACAAATGGGCAGCTCATGTGGGACCATAAATTTGAGCAGGAGCTGTCTCTGACTATCTTGTCAGGTTTTGCATCCCTTTCCCCCCAGCTAGAATGCCTGGGTGGGCCTCAGTGGGAGAGAATTCACTTTGTCCTGCTTGAACTTGATTATTGAGGCTGGCTGGTACACAAGTTGAATGTGTCTCTCTCTTCTCTGAGGAAAAAGAAAGGGAGTAATGGGGGGAATCGATTTGTGAGGATGGGACTGAAAGTAAGGACTATGATCAGGATGTAAAGTAAATAAAAAATTAATGGTAAAAAAGAACTCCAATAGCACAGAAATGAGAAATGGAAACTGAGTTTACATGGCATGAAAAGGCACTGTGCAAATAAAGAGGCGGGCTTCAAAGCCTCCAGGACGGGAGATCATCACACCAGTGAAACTGCGATCATCACAGAAGGTTGAGTTCATAATTAGCCACATGGCTTCTCAGGATTACGAACTAAATTTAATTTTCCAAACTATTCGAGAACTGAAGAGAATATAAGTAACTTGCTTTAGATGTTTACTCAATGGTGATGAAGCTAAACTAATAGGAAACAAGCGGAAGTTTTGCGTCTGACTTGAGACAAGCTGGGATCACATAATGGACAGACGTGGATCTGCAGACAGAACACAACCTGAGAATAACAATCCCCAAGGAAAAAACTCAAGTTCCACACAGAAGCCACTTTGTCAGAAACTCGGAACCTGATGGACTCACGCAGACAGCTGCCAGGACACAAGGGTGAAGTGAAAATGTCTGGTTTCTTTAGAGACTCCGGTTATACTGAGGTTTTCCTGGGGCAGACAGGTGAGAGTTTGGCTGAAGCAGACACAGGTGAAAGGATGCTTTGCTATAGCAAACACGTGAGGGGACACATGATGTTTAGAAGGAACATTGATGTGACCCAACAGACAAGGAGCTCCATCTTTGGTTCGCCTTGCCCTCCCTTGCTCGTCATTGCTTGTGACAAGTTTGTATTGATTGGTTCCCCCTACCATTGCTGAGCTCTGCCTGTGGGGTCTTCTTAGAGAGAAAGTCACCAGAGAACTTCTAGTGAGATTCCCGAGTCTCCTTGGACTCTGGCTCCACTGGGGAGACTCGCAGACTTCAGACATAACTGCCCTTGGTGATTAGTGTCTTCCGTGTGCCCAGTGGACTGATCTGAAGGAGCTGACTCATGGTTGGTGTTTGCTAGGGGACTGGATGAGAACAACAGGGATTGTAATTGCCCAGTACTATTTCTACACAAGTCTGCTTCTCCCAGATCCCTAATAACCTTTCTTTCCCACTTTCTCTGTGGGCCGGGGGGTTAGAGGGGAAGAGAACCCTTACTAAAGTAGGATAAACATAATATATGTCTACACAAAAGACTACTGAGGCTCAGGGATGAGGAACAAAGCATAAACTGGGATCTATTTGTGACTGGTTCCCTTGGAAGGAGGGAGCAAGGACAGCACACACGAGGGACTCCTGGGCTGGAGGCTGGGGACAGGCTGTGGCATCCCCTCTCTTGGCAGGAGCCCTTTGTGATGAGGAGGCCACAGCTGTGTGATGTTGCCTGAGCCCTCCTGACACATCTCACACTGCAGTCCTGGGCTCAGTGGCCTGAGAGATGCACTGCCATTCAGAAGATGGAGAGTTTTCTCCTTCTGATGAATAGTGCTATTGAGTCATGGATGAACACCAGCACCATGGACGTAGCAACGGACCTGAGCATTGCCATTCTGTGTGGAGTGGGGCTCTTTTTCCTACTAATCCCCTTCCTGAAGGACTGCCCACTGTCACCAGCATCTGGAAACAAAACAGACATCCCAAAGGTGAGGGGAGCTTTGGTCCACACACAATGGAGCAGTAATCTGTTGTTCATGACGGTTACTCTCATATTTCCTGGAAAACAGGTTTAGTGGCAGATATTTTACAAAAACATTAACATAAGAATATGTTCTTTGTTTTAACTCAGGGATGGGATGTGAGGCTGCTTACCTTGTCCACAGCAGCTGAGTGAGCCTTGCTCATGGTCAAGCTAGGGCATGATTTTCCATCAGCTGAGAGTTTCTCTGTTCCTGTGACTTTTGGAACTCTGGGGACTTTCCAGAATAAACAAATGCCAGGTCCTTAGGAGACATGTGGGTTGTCCTTTATTGTGGGTCTCTAGTGTTTGTGCTTTGTTCAGTAGTTGTTTGTGCAGAAGAAAGAAGAAAAGAAATTTGGTATTCTGACAGGGAAGATGAAAGGAATTCAATCCACCTAATCGACAGATATGGATAATCTACCAATAACTTCTCCCCCTTTCCCTGCTATTTTTCTCCCCTATCTAGTGTTAGGGGATAGAATGGGTGGGAGAAAGGGGTGGGGAAGGTGGAAGAAAGGCGAAGCTACAAAGTAGCTAATATCCAGCTGCAGACAGGTGAGGGGAAATCTCAGAGTCAGAAAGGGCTGACAGGCAGCAAAGGGGTGAGAATGGCCCTGAGGTGTCTGCCTGAAGCTCTCAAACCATCTGTCTAAGGAGGCAGAGAGGACACTCGGGACGACTGGGCTCCATGGGCAGATGCATTTCTGAGTTGGTGGGGACTCAGGACAAGCTCAGTGAAAGGTCATCTGTCCTCATTCAGGTGCTCGCCTTCTTTGGGTTGGGCTGATGTGAAGCAGGTGATGAGACCAAGGGCCTCAGATCAGGGCTTGAGTCTCCTCTGCTCTGAGGAAGCAGATATCACCTGACAGCACAGAGACAGCTGCAGAGAGCAGCCTTAGGTAGGAGGATCCTGTCTGAGGAACAGTGACTGAGGTCATCCCTGGTAAGGGTGGTATACACAGCAGCTTCTGCTGTTTATCCAAGAAGGCCAAAAGGAAATGTGTTTGCACACAGTGAGAATGACACAGGATGGATGAGAGAGAGCCCCCTGAGAAATGCAGATTTCATGTTATCCCTGAGAACAGAGAGCAGGAAGGTTGTCTACCAGAGAGAGGAGGAAAGGACGCCGGGTCACTTGTGTTGTTTCTAACTGGCAGGATGTGAAGAGGGGGCAGAGCAACACCAGGAGGAAAACTGATGTGGAAAAAGGTAGGCTTCTGCTTTTCTGTGGGGAGAAATGCCCTGTGGCCTAACCCTCAGTCAGGAGGACACGATATGCAGGAAAGAAGAGGGAACTTCTGGGAAGGAAATTATCATTATGGATTCCCCAAGTTTGTGATAGAAATGAGTTGTGGTTGGCCTGGGCTGGGTACTATTCAGAGGACTGTTGTGCAAGGCACTGGAGTGATGCTGTGCCCTGTATGGGGACTCCCAGGTCCAACTGACACCAGGTAGCTTCAGTTCTCCCACCTGCATTTCTATTTCAGATAACTGACCCTGTGGCCATTATAGTGTTGTCGGTGGAATTGCAAGGTCTGACAGAGGAGCAAGGACAGTGTTAATGGAGAGAAGAGGTCCCTCCATGCCCCTTGCTCATGCTCAGTGTTCTGTCCTTGGACTATGGTGGTTGAGCATTAGAGTCTTAGCATGGGTAATCATAAGACAGATGCCTCTCTCTTGTGTGTTCTCACTCCTTCTCCTGATCCTACATAACTATCTCCAGGTTGTAGAGATGGAGGGGAAAATGTGGAAGAGACCAAGACTCCATCACAACCTATGAAAATGTAAGAAATCTTTGTCTTGTGGAATTTTTCATACCAGAATGTGAGCTCTGGGTCTGGCGAGCTCTGGGTCTGGGCATCTGCATATGGAAGGTGTATGCAGGGTGGGATTCAAAGGCAGCCATGTAGTATGCGACACCAAGGGACTGGGATATGGGGCAAGGGAGGGCTCTGAGTACAACTGCCATACTTACAGACTTGAGGGCCCCTTGATCCTCTGCTTGGGCAGAGGTTTTCACCTCCTTCTTTTGCAGGCTGACCAGGCAACTTCTCCAGGACTCCACACCACAACTCTTTTGGAACTCAAGTCAGAAACTGGATCACCTTCTGCTCTCTCAGCTGTTCTCTTCCCTCATGAGCTTAGAGGATCTTATATTGCAGAAATTTAATCGACGTTTCTGGGGCACATCCTCTATTTTCTCTGAATCAGTTGTAGCTATGGCCCATGTGCTCAGAAACCCGAGCTTCCCACAACAGAAATCTGTGAGGTTTAGTGATCCCTGTGTCACTGACCAAGCTCCATCCCAGGCTCAAGGACTTCGACAGCAACACCGGTACCACCCACGGCCTCACCGACAAAGGAAAACAAGTTTGGTAGGTGTGACATGGGTCCCAGAAAAGAAAATCCTCCCAATCTCTACCCCAAAACAAATACATCCCTGTTTGAAGAGAAGGGCCTATGGAGTGTCATGTCCAACCACTGAGAAAGGGATCCAGACATCCCTACCCCCTGAATGCCTGTCCCATAAACATGGACTGTATTCTAAAGCCGTCAAAGGTTATGTTAAACGAAACCATCAAAAAGCCATGGGAAAGCCCCCTGGGAACTGGCTCAGGGACACCCTGAAGACTAAGGCTATCAGGCCTGCATCCATCCTTTCTGAGCATCTTCAGATGTTCCTGCACCACAAGGAGCCACAGACTAAAGACAAGGCAACAAATGTGGGAAAACAACAAGGAACCTGCATCAGATCCCCTCCATCCAAGAAACTGAAGCAGTTTCAGGGACGTTTCCCACCAAACACTGATCACTATTGCAAGAGAAGGCCTCAACTCTCCCAGCCTGGCCAGCCCTCCATCCTCAATTCTAAAAGCTACAAATTACGCAAAATCATACAGTCTGTGCTTGCAGGGATGACCTCAATGAAGGACAGAGCAGACTTTAGTATGCAGTCTCAATTCTCCCAGCCTGCACAGTCTTCCGTCTGCAACGCCAAAAGGTACAAATATAGTAAAAGGATGGGGTCTGTGCCCAGAAGGGTGCCCTTAAAGAAAGACACAGCAAGGTATGATATGGGAAAGCCCATCAGGAAGTGCCTTGGTGCTGGGACAAGAAATGTGCCTGACAGTTCATGCAGCCTCCTTGGGAAGAGGCTGAGAGCCAGGAACCTTGCACTGAAGAAAGGCCAGGCGTCCATCATGAACCCTACTGGCGATCATTGTCTGCATGGTTCAAAGGCTGAAATGAAGCTGGCATCAAATAACACAGCATTTCCAGTCCAATGCAGAAGGACACCATATCTGCAGATACTTGAGGCACTGAATCCCATCCCATCTGGGGTTTTAGCCTCAAAACTTCCCTGCATTGTATTTCCCTCCTCACCCATCTGTGATTTCAAGGAGGAATACTACTCCAAGGCTGCCACAGTCCTCAAAAATTTGCATCACCAGGACCCAGGAGGGACAAGGGTAAAAAGTACATCAGCTGCCAGTCTAGAGAGTGCTCTGTCTATGTGCTCAGCTGCAAAGATTCAGAAGACACAAAGAGCCCCTCCACCTGCTGCCAGCCGTGAACTCTCAAAAGCCCATAAAGATCTACTGAAGAGACAACTGAGTATTCAGCACTCTGCTTTGTACTTCGAGCAGGGCAGGATTATCCAAGGGACTGGAAAGGGCAGCCTACAACAAAATACCAACCCCCAAAAGGCCAAGCATGCACCACTCAAGAGCTTTCATGAGGAGGACTCAAGACATCACTCGTGGAATGTGACAATGGTGGGCTCTGCAAAAAGGGTCCCACCTGCAGCAGCCAAACAGACTAAAACAGTGGAGGTAAAAAAAGAGACACCTTATGCATGGAGAGGGAGTCTGGGATGCAACGAGAGTCACACTGGCAAGGACATCAATATCAGTCCTAGGGCCTTTGGCTCTTTAGGGGCCAAGAGAAGCCCATGCCATCTCCAAACATGTACTCCACAACACTCACAGGACTCAACTCTAAGAACACAAGGGTACAGGAATATCATTCTCTGTTCAAACAAGCAACCACAGCCCAGGCCCGGGAGATACGATCCAGAATGCCTCAGTACAGTACACCCTGCCAAGGTCAGCTTGTCTTCAGAACACTCAATGTCCAGCTTCCAGAATACATGCCAAAAGCCCAAGACTGCCCAGGGCTCATGTGATGTCTTCCTGAGGAAGCATGAGAGGGCAGATACTGAAGAGAATAGAGTCCTGAAGGGTAAGATTGGAATAAATCATCTCAAGGGCAAGGGCTTGTGTCTCCACAAAGAGAGGCAGGGTTCTATAAGACCTACAGCCATAAGCCAGGGAGAAAGGCTTGGGAGATCAAGGCCTTGTAGCCTGAGCTCCACACAGCTCAAGAATACAGCAAGGACTCGGACATCAGATAAAAGACAGGCTACTTCTAAAGGCTCTTGGAAGAGCGACATAAGGGAGGTTTTAAAATATGGATATGTTGGCTCCAAAGACATTATTGAACAAGAGGACACTTCAAAGAAAGATCAGTCCCCAGCAGTGGCTGAGCGAACAGAGGAAGACTGGACAGGGGAAAAGGCCATGTGCAGTATGATAGCTCACCTGCAATACCTTACGAATTTTCTGTTCGAGATCATGGAGGACACTGAATGGGACCCATCAAAGCTACAAGGGTGTGAAGTGGAATCCCTGACATTCCAGCTGGATAGCTCATCCGACTCTTCTGAGGGTGATGATGACATAAACCAAGGTACATCAACAAGCACAATGAGCTTTGGCCAGACCAGCCCCGAGATGCATAACTGTTCCTTCACAAACAGAGGGATTGGAGACAAAACACAGTCAGAGATTAAAGCCAAGACAGCCTGTGACCAACATCTGAACCAGGTGAACAGAGGGATGTTCTCAGACCAGCTCCCTGTGCCCAAAGAATATGACCTTTCATGTAGGTACAGGGGAATTCAACACCAGCAGGAGCTGGGTCTCCCAGACCAGACCTTTTACCAATATAAGTTAAGAATGACCCACTGTCCACATGGAAGCACCCAGGGGCACAACTATTCCTTTGGATATAGAAAACTTGGAGACCAACAACAGCCAGGCTTTACCCATAAGGCCTTGGACCCACATCAAAGTACAAAGGAAGACATGGGCTGTGTCTCCTGTCTGAGTCCCAAAGGGAGCCGTCCAGTCAAGCACAGGAGAACTGACTGCTTCTCACCTTAAGTTGCTGCCCAGCAAGCCTCTGGCACCAGAACGGGGCAACGAGTAGGTGGCTCAGGCTGTCCTTGCCTTCTCACACCAATTTTCTAGAAGGTGTCCCATCTGCCCAGCCATTGTGTCACCCATGCCTCCTAGTAATAAACTTGGTTTTGTCCCTGTAAAGAAAGTCTCTTCTTTCTGGAAGTCTTCCTCCTGAGCTCATGGCTCCTTCCCAGATGGGAGCTGCTTCCTGGTAAACACTCCTGTCTTTCAGCACAGTGGTTCCTGTCTCACAGTGATGGAGCAGGGGAAGGTCAGCATTGCTCCTGCCCCAGTGCAGTTTATGGAGAGACAGGGCAGGTGGGAAGGCACGGTCACTTTCAGGTGTCACCCTCACACACGCCCTTTGCTGTGCAGTTAGTAATAATCTTTCTGTCATTACAGAGACAACAAAAGGCTACACTTTTTCAGGGTGAGCCAACCCTGTGAAGACCCCACCCAGGTCTGTGGCTCAAATGTTCCCTTACTGTCCCACCTTTATGTTTCTGTCACTTTACAGAATGATGTGCTGAGACAACAATCACAAACTTTTCATCCCCACTTCAAAGGTAGGAGAATTTCAACCTGCATTTCCAGGACAGACATAGAGAACAACTATCCCAGGAGCCCCTGTCATCTTGATGCAGACGGAGGCCCTAGCACAGCTTACCTCACCTTGTGTGATGGGCAGAGATTGTCCATAGTCTGCTTTGCTCTTTGACTAGAGTAGGGTCCAGAGTAGAACATGCAGTGTGTGACCATGGGTCGTTACTGGAGGCCATGTCACAGAGGCCTGCCCAGTAACACAGGAAACCTGCAGAGAAACCAAAGACATCCCAGTGAGTCCCCTCACTGACCTCCCTAGAGACCTGGCATCATCCTGCACAGGCCATCGCCTTGTGACATGTGGACATGCAGCTCATATGATGCTGCACCAGTGCCACCCTGGGGTAGACAATGTCTGTCAGTTGTAGATTGTTTCCTGGTGGAAGATTTCTATGCAGACAATTTGGAAACCTACATCCGTACTTTACCATCCTTCAAGATCTGAGGAGAACAGAGACCCTTTCTGGATCTATGCTCTGTCAAAGTTCAACCTCCCCTCTCTCCTCCCATAATTTTCTTTCAACTATGCATTCCTCCTGCAAGCCCTGAATGAAGCAATCCATCTTTATCCCCCACTGCTTCACCAGATCTCATCTCCACTTCTTTTGTGTTTCCTTCATATATTTGTTTTCAGTGTAAAATAAAGACAATATAGCTAAGACTAAGTGATATCAATGAATTAGTATAAACCAAAGAAGTGCACAAACTCCCTAGGGTAAACATGCAGGATGCTGTCAGCCCCTCAAAGCCCACACGCTTCTCTGTCACCATGCCCCCCCCAACAAGGACAGCCACCTTGCTTTAGGAACCCACTTCAGATGGACATGTTGATGCAAGGAACAGACAAGTCCGCAGTTGCTTGTGAAGGCCACAAGGGTGTGTAAATGATGAGGTCCTTTAGCGCTGAAAGAGCCTCTAAGAAGGGACAAGAGGTGAAACTAACAGATGTAAGGAAGAGACTGCAGGGAGATGGGGTGGAATGGAAGATCTCCCTGGGATTGAAGCATCACCCAGCAAAGAGGCTGGAGGGGATAAGAAAGGTTCAGGGAGTGCCTGGTGAGGCCTGGCAAGTGCCACTCCAGAAGTCCCTTATCTAGTGACACAAGCAAGAAACATCTATAGAACATCTTGCAAGTCAATCATGGCAGGAAGTTGGAGGAGAACACACAGCGTCATCCCCATGTGCATTGATCATGGCCCACTGTCAACCATGCTTGCCCAAAGCCCAGCTTCCTCGGCCCATAAACCCAGCATTCTGGAAGGGTTGGACATCCCATGAGAATACCCCCGGAAGCCTTCCTTCCTTGACCTCAGGTCTCACCTAAGTCAGAACCAGACACCCAGTATCTTGTGAGGTTCAGGTGGGGCCCAAACCTGCAGGTTCTGGAGCCAGGGGACCCCACGCTGGGGGTCACTCCAGCCTCATCCCTTCCCTAGACTGTTGATTCCACGTTGAGACCACACTTGCTCTCTCCCGGATAAAACTACCAGAGCAAGGCTGTTCACCCAGAGACTCAGCATGTAGTCAAGTCTGAGCCTTGCAAAGATGATGGGTGACACACAGCAGGTGGGTGGGTATGTGGCCTCAGAAGACACTGAAGAAGTCTGACCACCATGGAGACTGGAATAGGGTTCCAGTCATCAGTGACCAAACCACCATGACTGTGGAGTCACTGGAGGTGTGGTGATGACGTCACTGCTGAGTGCTAACGGTGTCCCTGCCAAAGTCAATCAATGAATCTAGCAAGATCAGATTCGAGACTAGTAAAAACCTCCATTCTAGAATGCAGGCATCCGGGCCTGAAAGCACAATAGTGACAGGTATACATTTAAGGCAATAATCTCAGGAATGGACCCCTGGTCCTCCCCCAACACTGTGTCACACTCCCCACCTCAGCCAGCCTGCTCTCTGCACCTCTCGGAGCATCTTTCAGAGTCTAGAAGCAACATGGAGACTCTGGTGAGTTTCTGTGCTCTGAATGAGCTGTAGGCACAGCAGAGAGCTGGTCGCCAAAGAGAAGGTTTCAGAAGGAATCCCAGCAGATAATTCTATAACCAGGAGAGAGGCGGCCATGAGAGGCCCAGAGCGGAACAGCAAGAGAAAGGCTTGCAGGGGTGAGAGCCTTCCAAGCCAGTGAGCTGAGCCATGCTCAGGGCAGGAAACTAGGTGGGCGCTGTTGGGAGCAAGTCCTCCCCATGCCCGTCAAAGAAGTGACAGTCTTCCCCAGGAAGGCATTTTAAGAGAAGGATTAGGAATGTTCTGCAGTGTGTGAATAACATTGTCTAGTGAATGGAATACTCTCTGCTTTAGTGTGAAGTCCCTGCAGCTACTGTCCAGAGCTGGGCCTAAGTCCAAAGGAATCTCTTCCTATACATGGGGCAACAGGATGCTCATGACATCATAGAGACAGCCCAGAGCAAAAGATGGGCTCTGACACAAAATGGTCCATAATATTGAAGATGCCAAGTTGAGGAACCCCTAGCCCTCTGAGGGCAGCCATTCCCATCCACAGTGGGGGTCACTATGACCTAGAACAAAGCAGAGTGGTGAGGCACAAGCTGTGGGCATCATATCAGTCCCAGAGGCCACAGCCATCAGTGAAAAACAAGTGGGCCACAATAGGGACAGCACTCAGGCCTTGCTGCCCAGAAAGTCTGTGTCCCCAGGAGCCTCTGCCCACACAGTCCACAGAAGACAGGGTTCTGGTTACCTTTACCATCCATCAGGCAGGCATTCAGTAAGGTGGCCCCGTCTGATCAACCAATGCTTCTCACGCATGTCGGCAAAGCTTTTTCAGTAAAAATACGTCCCCACAAGGGAAAAGCTTTACTTCTTATGTGAGCACACCCTCTGTGCACTAATGGCTGTGTCTTCTCAGGACGGGGACCGCTTCCTGGTTGTGTTTCTCTTCCAGTGCATTGGTTTCTGTCTGCACTGAGCTGGGCACAAGGCAGGTCAGCATTTGGAAATCTTGAAACAGCTTCTAGAAGTGAAGGGCGCACAGAGATGTGACAATAACACTGACACTCACACTCACCCATAATCCCTAGCTGCACTGTGAGACTCGCCATCCCAGCACCAGAGAAACGTATGAGGAGATGCTCCATCCCTCCAGGGACACCCACCTCAGGGCCTTGCTCAACCTCACCCTCTGGCTATGCTGCACACGTGTGCTGGTGAAGGGATGGGTCCGCAGAGGCATTCTCACAGGGCACTCCTTTAAGGAGGGTTAGGAATGCTGGGGCTGAGGTAGTCTCCTGCGTCCTGGGCTTCCTGGGGAGAAATGAAACCCCCAGGACAGAAGACCCTGTTCTCCATGGTAGAGCCTGTGGAACTGATCCTTGCAGCCCCTCAGCTCATCCTGAGTGACAAAGTAGTGTGTCCTTCTCAGTCACAGTCTGAATTAAAATATCTCCCATAACGCCTAGAGGGCAGCACTATTAAGAGGGATGGCCTTGTTGGAGTGAGTGTGGACTTGTTAGAGGAAATGAGTCACTGGGGTTGAGCTTTGAGGTCTCATGTGCTTAAACCAGGCCTAGTGACCCAGTCACCCTTCCTGCTGCCTGCTGATGCAGATGTAGAACTCTCTGCTACCTGTCCAGCACCGTGTCTGCCTGCATGCAGTCTTGCTTCTTGCCGTGGTGATAATGAACTAAGCCTGTGACCAGTAAGCTGGTCGGCCCCAGCTTTAGGTGTTTTCCCTTCTAAGTGTTGCCATGGTCATGATGTCTCTTCACAGCAACAGAAACCCCAACTAAGACTGTAGTCACTGTCTTCCCACCTCCCACCCTCGGAGGTGCCTCACTGAACCTGTATGCCTGCAGTGTGGAGGCTGCAGGATGGCATTTGAGGGGTGTGCCATCCTGGCCAGGGCTCTCCTGACTTTCCACCTTCTCAGGTCTGGGTGTGCAGTCGTGGCTGTCCTGGAGCACTAACTCTAGTGATGGGACCTTTGGCTCTGAGCATCCTCTCTGTGACACCATCCCAGTGACCCTTGCTCTTGGTCTAAATCACAAGCCTGGAGGGACCTCAGCTCCAACACAGACTTCTGAAAGTAAACAAAGCCTTTAATCCAGAAATACTATTTCCTTAGAGCCCCGTTTAACTCCACAAAGGATTAATTGCTGATTGATGGGAAAGTCAGACCTAAGAATTCTGAATGTGACACATACCCTGGTGACCTTTATAGATACATATAGCACTACTGCTCTACTCGGGGCAGAGGAGGGTACCTAATGTTATCAAGAGCATGGCCTGGACCCATATAGCAAGTCATTCTGGGCTTCCAGCACTTGTCTTCCAATGAGACCAGCAGGAGACTATCCTACAGAGTACGCTATCCTACAGAACTGGCTCACACAAAGGATGGGGCTTGTTCCAAATGCAGGAATTACCTGGTCACTGAGCAGGCCAGGAAGGTGATGAGGCCTCACTCAGCTTCCAGCCAAGCTTCCACGTGGGCATGAGAATGCATCAAAACAGGGGAGCACCTGTTTTGCCATTCCAAAGCCTTCCATAGACACTCCCACCTCGAAGACGCCAGTCACCTTTTCCCCTAACTTACATGTGTGTGAGCACATGTCTATCTGCACATCACACACCTGCAACACCTGTGGAGGCCTCTGATCCCTGGAATGGGAATTCCAGGCAGTTGTGAACCCGTTGATATGAGTACTGGGAACCAAACCATGCTCCATTTCCTGTGTTGCTGTAGTTCGCTCTTCCTCCACCTGTCTTTTTGGGAAGAAGAGGAAGAGAAATTGGAGGCCTGCACCTTTTCTGGCGGTACAGGGCCTGAGTTCACAGCGGCCCTTCCACTTTTCTCTGAGCCTTCAGAGCCTTCCTCCAGCACTCCCCTAGCAGTCACTGCCCCCCATTCTGGTCTCCATAGCCCTGCTTCCGCTCTCCCTTGCTCGCCCCCCATACCAGATGCTGCAGGGCTCTCAGGCTGAGCTACAGTTGGCAATGTGTCCTCCAGCAGGAGACCAGCAGCCCCCCAGCGACTTCAATATTGCCAGGCACATCACCTCTCCACTCAAGTCCCGGCAGTCAGCCCCCAGCACCTCTGAATTCCCCCCATAGGCCATGGGGGACACCGACAGTTTCTCTGCTGGTTCCTGGGTGAGGATCCTTACAGGAAAACTTCCAACAGTTACCTGAACAAGGTCCAGACATATTCTACACCGGGAGCACTGCGCGCCAGGCAGTTAAACAGCCGAAGAGCCGCAAACCGTTCAGATACATCCTTATTGACTGCAGGAAGCACGTCCAGCAGGCACCAAGTGATCCACTGGCAGCCTGTGATTGGCTTCATTTCTGTGATTGGCTGGAATTTCATTGCTGTGGTTGGCTGAGACTCGATTGCATAGTTATAAGATTAAGCTATCATTGGCTCATAGCAAACGAGGTCACAGTTCTCTCTCTACGGTGGCCACACTGGACAAGCTTCGTTGGCTGTTATACTATGCGTTTTGTCCAAGCTTGAGTTCAACAGCCCACCCACCCCCTTTTTTGTTCTTCCATAAGAGAGAATGGAAGTATGGGCATGGATGGGCCCTGCCACAGCCTGCCAGGATTGAAATGAATCTTGTGGATTCCTTACAGTGTTCACAGTTCACAGCGCCAGATTAGCCCAACACTCTTAGGGCTACCTTCTTTGGCATTCTGACCACCAAGGCACGATTTGGTGGGAAAGAAGAGCAACTCTGATCAAAAATTAAGGAGAGCACTAAAAGAGATAAAAGACAGACAACAATGCCAACATTCATTCTTCCTCAGAACCCTCTATGAGGCACATGGAGCAAAGCTGCATAGCTTGACAGACCTCAGAGGCAGCTCAACAGCTTGTGAGCCCCACTGCTCACAGTCCGCAGATGGACTCTGGGCTGCAGGGTGACCAAGAGGTGCCCATTCCTGCAGACCACCTGGCAACAGGTATCTTAGTGATCCGCAGACCAACCAATTGCCTGCTTAGGTTAATTTGACCATGGGAATCAGTGGTCTTTCTCTTCCCACCTACGGGATTAACACTACCCCGACTCTCCTTAAAATCCAAGTTTGAAAGAGGAGAATAAAAAAGAGTTGTTTGATGTTGTTTTGAGACATGGACTTGTCCCAAGCTAGACTGAAGCTTGCTGCAATCCTGACTTTCTTTCCCTAGTGCTTGAAAACACAGGCATGAGCCACTTCATCTAAGAGAACATCAAGAGAATCTTGAAGGCAGATCTCGACTCAAGATGAGCGTATCCTCCTGCCATTGGGGATTTGGGAGGCCAGAGGCCAGAGGGCTGATATAGTCCAAGTGGTAAAATTTGAGAACATTTCTATCAATCATGTTCAATACACACACACACACACACACACACACACACACACACACACACACACACGTGTATATGTCTATGCGTGTGTCCCCAAAGAGAACTATACTGTGGTATTCTATTTATAGGATTTCTGAAAACTGTGTGCTTCGTATGGCTGTGTTATGTACTCAGAGAAAAAAGTCACCAAATCAGTTTAACACAAATGAGTGGAGTGTTTAACTCATATGTTGTGGAGGTGTCCTTTTTTTTTTTTTTTTTTTTTTTTTTTTTTTTTGGCGTTCTTCTCAAATGGGAATTTATTATGCTACTCTTTAGACGAACAAAACAAAACTAAACAAAACAAAAGATCCTACCTGCTTGGGTACATGATTTCAGAGTTAAGAATTTGCCCAGTGCCATCTAGCCAGAATTTTACATATGTGTATATATGTTTACATATACTTATACATGAATAGCTGTGTAAACCACTGTTCCATATTCCATGTGGTCCATAGTAGCAGCACATTTTAAATTTTATTTATGTATATGTGAGGCTAAGCTGCTGTTTGAATAATTTTCTGTAATGTTTTAAGCAGTTGCAGCTGGCGAGTAATAAAGACCGCCTGCGGATCTGCAGGGTAAACTCAGCCTTGAAATGTTGATGTTCAACGGGTTTTAGCAGTGGCGTAGGTGGCTAGGAGAATAGCTCCAGGGACCACCAAGCCAAAAGCTGGCAGTACTTCCTGTCAGGTGAGATCCAGGAATCTGGAGAACTGGATCCTTCAGGATTGCAGCTTTAGTTATGGATGTCTCCCGCAGGAGCCATGGTCCAGGGGAAGCAGACCCTTCACAGAGGCACTGCCCTGGCTAGTGATTCTGCACCCCTCCACAGGAGCCCAGAGTGCAAAAACTGGGCAAGTGGGCGGAGATTTCTCATTTGGGGCGGGGATGCGAGAAGGGGGAGGGGCTTTGTGAAGGTGATTCTGTCCTGGGCGGGGTCAGCCTGTTAATTGGAGCCTCACGTGAAAGGGTTCTAGATCTTCATCGGTTGATCTCGTGTGCAGCAGTTGGTTGAGTCTGGTGGTCACAAACGTTGGAGCTGCAGTTTCTTTTCGCTCCTCACTTCGCTGCCACCACTGACAGCACAGCTCAGCAATGCTCAGGCCCTGCTGCCCCAGGTTCGCGTCTGTGTCCACAGCGCCCGAGAACCTGCGTGGGTGGCCCTGGAGGGGTACTGAACGGCCAAGGCCAGTCAGGGAGGCTGCACCAAGCCAGATTGACGGAGAAAGAAGAGGATGGAGGTAGAGTGATTTGACTTTTTAAAACTGCGGATTTCTTGTCATTGTGTTTATACAACCCCCGCAAACAGGTTTTCTCTGTAGTGCCCTGGCTCTCTTGGAACAGCCTATAGACCAGGCTAGTCTTAAACTCGAGAGATCCGCCCAGCTACACTAAAGACTTTTTTAAAATTAATTATTTACATCCCAAATGCTGCCGGTTCCCCATCACAGAGTTCCTCCTCCATCCCCCTCCCTTTAGCCTCTGAGAGTGAAGCACCCCCGTATGTCCCCTCCCCTGTAGTCTATACAGGATTGGGTCCATCCTCTCTCACTGAGACCAGACAAGGCAGCCCTCTGTTACATATGAGCTGAGGAGGGCCTCGGACCAGCCCATGTATACTCTTTGGTTGGTGGCTCAGTCTCTGGGAGCTCCCAGGGATCCAAGTTGGTTGACACTGTCGGTTGTCCTGTGGGGTCGTCATCTCATTGAGGTCCTTCGATCCTTCCTAACTCTTCCACAGGGGCCCCTGACCTCCATCCAGTGTTTGTCTGTGTTTATCTGCATCTGTCTCAGTCAGTTGCTGGATAGAGCCTCTCAGAGGCTGCTGTATGCTAGGCTCCTGTCTGTAAGCACAAGACAGCATCACTAATAGAATATGAGGGATTGGTGCCTCCCCGAGAGATGGGTCCCAAAATGGGCAGGTCACGTTTCAGCCACTCCTTCAGTCTCTGCTCCATCTTTGTCCCTGCATTTCTTTTAAAGAGGATCAATTTGGGGTCAAAACGTTTTGTAGGTGGGTTGATGTCCCTATCCCTCCCCTGGGGTTCCTATCTGGCTACTGTAGGTGTTCTCTTCAGATTTTCCATATTCCACTGTCAGGGGTTTTGGCTAAGGTCACCTGCATTGACTCCTGGGAGCCTCCCTTATCCCAGGTCTCTGGAACTTCCTAGAGACTCCTCCCACCGACCCCGACACCCAGCAGCTGCATATTCCCATTCATTTTCCTCGCCCTCTGGGCCTCTCTCCCTCCTGTCTCTTCCCCATGCCTGATCCTGCCCCCTGCCTTATTTTTCTCCCCTCCCTTCTCCCACCCAGGTCCCTTCCTCCCACTGCCTCCCATGACTATTTTGATCTCCCTTCTAAATGGGATTGAAGCATCCTCGTTTGGGCTTTCCTTGTTTAACTTTTCTGAGTCCGTAGGATATATCCTAGGTATATACCTATGTACAGTGAGTACATACCATGTATGTCCTTTGGGTCTGATTTACCTCACTCAGGATATTTTCTAGTTCCGTGCATTTGCCTGCAATATTCACAAAGTCATTGTTTTTAATAGCTGAGTGGTACTACATTGTGTAAATGAACCACATTTTCTGTATCCATTCTTTGGTTGAGGGACATCTGGTTTGCTTCCAGCTTCTGGCTATTAGGAATAAAGCTGCTATGAACACAGTGGAGCACCTGTCCTTGGAGTATGGTGGAACATTTTTTGGGTGTATGCCCAGGAATGTTATAACTGGGTTTTCAGGTAGAACTTCCCAGTTTTCTGAGAAACAGCCAGATTGATGTCTAGAGTGGTTTTACAAGTCTTGAGTTCTTTGCATATTTTTGGATATCAGCCTTCTGTCAGATACAAGGTGGGTAAAGATCCTTTCCCAATCTGTAGGCTGCCGATGTGTCCTTTACCTTACAGAAGCTTTTAGGTTTCATGAGGTCCCATTTATTAATTCCTGACCTTAATGCCTGAGCCATTGATGTTCAGGAAATTTTCTCCTGACTCAATGCATCCAAAGGTATTTCCCACTCTCTCTTCTGTTAAATTCAGTGTGTCTGATTTGACATTGAGGTCTTTGCTCCATTTGGACTTGAGGTTTATGCAGGGTGATAAATATGGATCTATTTTAATTCTTCTACATGCAGACATCCAATTAGTCCAGCACCATTTGTTAAAGGTGCCTTCCTATGCCATTGTATGATTTTGGCTTCTTTATCAAAAATCAAGTGTCCATAGGCATGTGGGTTTATTTCTGGGTCTTCAATTTGATTCCATTGATCAACCTTGTCTGTTTTTTCTGACAAAATCATGCAGTTTTTTAATTACTGTAGTACAGATGGAGGTCAGGGATGGTGACAGCTCCGGGAGTTCTTTTACTGTTCAGGAGCATTTTGGTGATCCGGGGACTTTTGCTTTCCCATACGAAGTTGAGAATTGTTCTTACAAGATCTGTGAAGAATTGTGTTGGAATTCTGATGGGTATTGCATCGAATCTGTCTGTAGATTGCTTTGGTAAGATGGCAATTTTCACTATGTTAATCTTACCAATCCATCTTGCAATATTTTTCTCAATTTCTTTCTTCAGACATGCCCATTGGTGAGAGTGGGATGCTGAGGTTTCCTACTATTAATGTATGTGACACGATGTGTGATTTAAGCTTTACTAATGTTTCTTTTATGAGCGTGGGTGCACTTGCATTTGAGGCACAGATGTTCAGAGTTGAGATGCCCTCTTGGTCGATTTCTCCTTAGATGGATATGCAGTGTCCTTCCCAGCCTCTTTTGATTACTTCTAGTTGGAAGTCTATTTTTTCTTCTTCTTCTTCTTCTTCTTCTTCTTCTTTTTTTTTTTTTTTTTTTTTTTTTTTTTTTTTGGAGCTGGGGACCAAACCTAGGGCCTTGCGCTTGCTAGGCAAGCGCTCTACCACTGAGCTAAATCCCCAACCCCTGGAAGTCTATTTTTATTAGGTACTAGAATGGCTACTCCAGCTTTTTTCTTGGGTCCATTTGCTTGTAAAACCTTTTTCCAGGCCTTTATACTGAGATAACGACTATCTTTGTTGCTGCGATGTGTTTTTAGACACAGCAAAGTGATGGATTCTGTTTTCATACCATTCTCTTAGCCTATGCCCTTTTACTGGGGAACTGAGTCCATTGATGCTGAGAGATATTAATGACCAATAATCGTTACTTCCTGTTACTTTGATGATAGTGATGGTGTGTGTGTGTGTGTGTGTGTGTGTGCTTCTCTTTTATTGGTTTTAATGGTGGGAAATTATTTTTTGTGTTTTCTTGAGCATAGTTAGCCTCACTGGGTTGGAGTTTTCCTTCTAGTATCCTCTGTAGGGCTGGGCTAGTAGACAGATATTCTTTGAATTTGGATTTGTAATGGAATACCTTGGTTTCTCCATATATGGTGATTGAAAGTTTTGCTGGATATAGTATACATTTGTGGTCTCTTAGAGTCTGCCCAGGACCTTCTAGGTTTTAGAGTCTCAAATAGGATATTGGGTGTAGTTATGATAGGGCTGCCATTATGTTAGTTGGCCTTTTCCCCTTGTTTTTAAAAATCCTTTCTTTGTTCTGTATATTTAATGTTTTGATTATTACATGACAGGAGGATTTTCTTTTCTGGTCCAAACTATTTGGTGTTCTGTAAGCTTTTTGTACATTTATAGGCATCTTTTTCTTTTGGTTAAAGAAATTTTCTTCTATGACTTTGTTAAAAATGTTTTCTGGGCCTTTGAATTGGGTTTCTCCTCCTCCTCTTCCTCCTCCTCCTCCTCTTCCTCCTTCTCCTCCTCCTCCTCCTATTTCTAATATTCTTAGTTTTGATCTTTTCAAATGTCCAGATATCCTGGATATTTTGTGTTGGACTTTTTAGATTTTGCATTTTGTTGATCAGTATATTGATTTCTGAGATGCTCTCTTCCATCCCCTATATTCTGTAGATGTTGCTTATGTCTGTAGTTTGTGTTCTCTTTCCTAGCTTTTGCATCTCCAGGATTGCCTGAGTTTATGTTTTCCTTATTGTGTCCATTTCCCTTTTCAGGTCTTGGACAGTTTCATTCATGTCCTTCATTTGTTTGATTGTATATTCCTGTATTTCTTTATATTTACTTGCTCCCTCTACCTGTTTGGTTGTATTGTCCTGTATCTCCTTAAGGGATTTATTCATGTCCTCTTTCAAGCTCTATCATCATTATAAGTTAGGATTTTTTTTGTAGTTGTTAATTCTCTCTTTTTTAAATTGGCTATTTTTATTTACATTTCAAATGTTTTTTTTCTTTTTATTGGACATTTTTATTTATATTTCAAATGTTATCCCCTTTCTCAGTTTCCCATCCATAAACCCCATATCCCATGCCCCCTTCCCCTTCTCGTATGAGGGTATTCCCCTACCCATCTACCCATCCCTTCACACATCCGCACCCTACAGTGAGGGCTCCAGCCTTGGCAGGACCAAGGGCTTCTCCTCCCATCGGTGCCAAACATGGACATCCTCTGCCTGCTAAATATGCAGCTGGAGCCATGGGTCTGTCCATGTGTACTCTTTGAATGGTGGTTTAGTCCCTGAGAGCTCTGGTTGG
Organism: Rattus rattus; assembly: GCF_011064425.1. Taxonomy (NCBI): domain Eukaryota; kingdom Metazoa; phylum Chordata; class Mammalia; order Rodentia; family Muridae; genus Rattus; species Rattus rattus. Next base: position 68,836,129 of record NC_046167.1, on the reverse strand, counting down.
TTGGTATTGTTGTTCTTGTGGGGTTTCAAACCCCTTCAGTGCCCTCAATCCTTTCTCTAACTCCTCCAATGGGGTCCCTGATCTTAGTTGAAAGGTTGGCTGCGAGCATCCACCTCTGTATTTGTCAGGCTCTGGCAGAGCCTCTCAGGAGACAGCTATATCAGGCTCCTGCCAGCATGCACTTCTTGGCATCAACAATATTGTCTGGGTTTGGAGTCTGTATGTATATGGGCTGAATCCCCAGGTGGGACAGTCTCTGAATGGCCACTCCTCCAGTCTCTTCTCCAAACTTTGTCTCCATTTCTCCTCCTATGAGTATTTTTGTTCCCCCTTCATAGAAGGAGTTGGGTAATGTTCCTTCTTTTCCTATTTTGTGGAATAGTTTGAACAGTATTGGTATTAGATCTTCTGGTTAGTTTGGGGGCTTCCAAAAGTTTCCATGGAGATGGGTAGGATATTCTTGTGGTCCCACAAGGCTCCTTCAGACTGAGGAGTAAGGCCAGAGCTAGACCCACTAAAAACTAATGAAGTTTCTTGCTAGATCAGTGGTTCTCAACCTGTGAGTTGCAACCAAGACAAATATTTTCTTCGGAGCCAACACACCACTCAGTATCAAAATTAGTTATGAAGCAGCAATGAAAATAATTTTATGGTTGGTGGTCACCACAACATAAGGAAATCTATTAAAGGGTCACAGCATTTGAAGGTTAAGAATCACTGCTCTAGACAGACCCATGGTGTAGGTAAAACATATCAAATCTGGGAATTATTAAAATACCAGGAGTTAGTGGGGAAACGTTCATATTATTAAAATGCTGGTAGTTAGTGGAAAATATGTGTTTATGTTGCTTAGTATATGTATAGAACACAGAATTGTATAGTAGTTATTTCCAACTGTGGACTCCTGGTTTTCAATTAGAATAAGTATACTACATTTATTTTGTGAGTTTATCTGAATAGTTCTTGTGTTATTGTATAGGTAGGTCCATCCACTTCTCTGCCTTAAGATATGCAGTGTCATCAAGGGTCCAATAGGACAGTAGCCTCTTCCCCTTCTCCTCCTTGCTTCCACATCTTCTTCCCATGACACTGAGGTCCTACAGGGGTTCCTGGGAGGCTGGAGCCCTGGCAAAGGCAGGAGAGGGCCAGGGAAACCTGGCTATTCGCACACTGCCCCACAAACCTACACTAACAGGTATATAATATCTTTTTATATGTGGAATTGTTGAACTTTTCCGATTGCCTTTTAAATTCTTATTTTGAAGAGTCATTGTCTTACTGAGCTGAACCTCACCATAGAGATCAGGCTAATATTGAACTCTTGATCCTCCTGCCTCTACCTTGGGAGTCCTGGCACTATAGGCTTGCCCAGACACACTTGGACAATGCTCTAATACCTCATTGAGTTGCGTTCATGACAGATACAGGTTTGATGTTTCTATTCTTTGCCTCACTTGGGCATTTCTGTAAGGCTGCTTTCAAAGAATGGGTTAGGAAGGATACCATCCGCTTCTGTGATTGGAGGGATTGGAGGGCAGGAGGCTGTCCTAGGTTCAACTCCTGACACTGCAAAATGAAAAAAAGGAAATTGGTACAGTTCCTCCAAGTTTTGAGGAATTTACCATTGATTTTATACAGTACAGACCAGGCAGGCTAGCACACGCCTGTAATCCCAGCACTCAGAAGGCAAAGGCAGGAAGAGTTCTCTTTAGGCAATCCTGTTCTACATGGAAAGTGTGTAGAACTAAGACTATATAGTGAGCCTATATAGTGAGGCCTTGTCTCAAAAACAATTTTTAAGGTGGGGCCAGTAAACTGTGTCTGTGTGCAAAGTTACTTGCCACCCAGCCTGATGATCTGAATTCAATCTCCAGTACTAACATCGTGGAATGACAGAAATGGCCCTCACAAGCTGTCTTCTGGTCTTCATAGGCACAGTGACACGCACGTGTGTATACGCAAACATGAAAGAGAATTTTAATTAGAAAATAAAGATGGCTGGTAACTGAATAACACCCAAGTTTGACCTCTTACTTCCATATGTATACCCATGCAGACAAACCTTCACACACACACACACACACACACACACACACACACACACACACACACACACACACAATGTACAGAGTACATTTCATAAATATGTGGTCTCTAAATGAGAAGGGAATGAACAGAGGAAGAGGAGGAAAAGGACTAGAAGGAGGAAGAAGAGCATAGGAGAGAGAGGGGGTGGAGGAAGGAAGAATTAGTCACCAAGCTGGAATGCACATAGAGCCGACGGTCCTGAGGATGTACTCTGTAGGGAACAGTGAGCCTGCCAAACAGAACAGAGCACCCAATAATGTAAGCGCATAGCAAATAGTACTTCTAGCATATTGTATTTCTGTAAACCAACAAAAATATGAAAAGGAAACTAATTATACGGTTTTGTTCACAAAAGGATTAAATATTGGGAAATGAGGCATTACAAAGAGGAAGGAAAAGCTGGGGCCAAGTGGGTGCTGGGAATTATGAAGACTGCGATCCTCCCCCAAGTCACCTGGCCCCGTGCTGGACCCCCTCAAAATCACTGCAGATGTGCTGGGGGGAGGGGTGTGACTTTGGCAAGCTACTCCTAAAATGTACATTAAAGTGTAAATGACCTAGAATCACTGGAACATATTCAATTTAAAAATTCAATGTAAAGGGCATTGTACCTAATCAACAGCTTAAAGAGGAATAGAATCTGATCACGACATGTTTACAGGATTGTGTAGTGATGTTCTAAGAATACTGCTTGAGTATGCCTACTAATTTTCCAAACCTAGAGTCTGATGACAGAGTATCTAGCCGTGTTCTTTAATCGGGGAATCAGAGTAGTTAAGAGGCAGAAGGAGCTATTACAGCTGTGAGAAAGAGCTGGTGTTTTGTAGTTGTAGGTGGAAAATACACATTTCAGGTTTGGCCTCAGCATTTAAGAAGCTAGGCCTGCTTTGGTGGTGGTGGTGGTGGTGGTGGTGGTGGTGGTGGTGGTGGTGGTGGTGGTGGTGGTGGTGGTAGTTTGGTTTTGGTTTAGGTTTTAGTTTTGTTTTGAACTGTGGATAGATACTGTGCATAGTTGCTGATGGAATCAAGGTCTTATATCTCTCTCTCTCTCTCTCTCTCTCTCTCTCTCTCTCTCTCACACACACACACACACACACACACAGAGAGAGAGAGAGAGAGAGAGAGAGAGACAGACAAAGAGACAGAGACAGAGAGACAGAGACAGAGAGAGAATCATTAATAGGAAATAATTATCTATATTTTATATGGCTTAGGACAGCATGTCCTGTTTTTGTCCTATTGAGCCCAATCGATGATGCCATCCCTGGAGCACTGGGTGTTTGAGGGTCCTCTGACTCCTTGAGCCTTTCTTTTTTTTTTAAATTTTATTTTTATTTTTATTTTTATTTTTATTTTGTTTCTTTTTTCCTTTATTAACGAGTATTTCTTATTTACATTTCAGTTGTTATTCCCTTTCCCGGTTTCTGGGCCAACATCCCCCTAACCCTTCCCCCTCCCCTTCTTTATGGCTGTTCCCCTCATCATCCCCCCCATTACCACCCTCCCCCCAACAATCCCGTTCACTGGGGATTCTGTCTTGGAAGGACCAAGGGCTTCCCCTTCCACTGGTGCTCTTACTAGGCTATTCATTGCTACCTATGAGGTTGGAGCCCAGGGTCAGTTCATGTATAGTCTTTGGGTAGTGGCTAAGTCCCTGGAAGCTCTGGTTGGTTGGCATTGTTGTTTATATGGGGTCTCAAGCCCCTTCAAGCCCTTTCACTCCTTTCTAAGATTCCTTCAACAGGGATCCCATTCTCAGTTCAGTGGTTTAATGATGGCATTCGCCTATGTATTTGCTGTATTCTGGCTGTGTCTCTCAGGAGAGATCTACATCTGGTTCCTGTCGGCCTGCACTTCTTTGCTTCATCCATTTTATCTAATTGGGTGGCTGTATATGTATGGGCCACACATGGGGCAGGCTCTGAATGGATGTTCCTTCTGCCTCTGTTCTAAACTTTGCCTCCCTATTCCCTGCCAAGGGTATTCTTGTTCCCCTTTAAAGAAGGAGTGAAGAATTTGCATTTTGATCATCTGTCTTGACTTTCATGTGTTCTGTGAATCTAGGGTAATTCTCCTTGAGCCTTTCTTGACCAGTTGCCCATGTATGAAGGTAAGCCAAAGACTGCTCAACCTGGCTATGGCCTGTTGACTCGGTTAGAATTCACTGAGTGGGGTCTCACGACCTTCCTGAACGGGAGATTAGGTGACTTCACACAGTTCCACAACAAGAGGACTCACAGTCCTCTGGAACCTCATTGACCTTGAAGGGCAAAGGGGAAACATTTTCTCTTTTTAGGCCTTTCTACCTGTATTAGAATAGCATTCAAGTACAGTTGCTAAACATCCAGAAGATCAGTTATACCAGTGTGGCAATTTTAACTACTATTTGATATTTTAATAGTTAGGTTCTTTTAAATAAACTTCAGTGTGACTTATATTTTAGCCAGTTTTTGTAGTTGCTGATCATAGACCTTAAGAACTTTTAATGCCATATACACTATCCCTTTATGTACCTTAAGATATTCAGACCTTCATTACTTGCAAATGCTTTCTAGTTTCTTTTCCTTTTTTTAACTTTGTAATTATATTTATGTGTTAATTATACTGAAAACTTAGTGTACATTTAACTCAGTTTTAGTGGCGAGTTCTTTAGCCTTTGCCTTTTCCAGCTTGGCAATGTGAGCCACAGACTTAAGACCCAGGACACTGTCTCCCCAGTGGCGGCGGATCTCGTCATATCTGTCATTATAATTGGTGCTAATAGCTTCCACCAGCTTAGCCAGAGCACCCTTTTCTTCCGAGTTAATCTGTGTGAAGGCAACAGTGGTGCACGTCTTCCTGTGGACCAGGCACCCCAGCCTGGCCTTTCCCTTGATGATGCAGTAGGGCACCCCATCTTTCAACACAGGGCAGGCAGGAAAACCACCAGCTCAATGGGGTCTACATCATGGGCAATCACCACCAGCTGAGCCTTCTTGTTCTCCACCAAGGTGGTGACTGTATTGACCCCTGCTTGGAGGACAGGTGGTCTCTCAGTTGGGACGTCCCCTTTGCCAGCAGCTTTCTTCTCAGCACGGGCCAGCAACCTTTGCTTCTTCTCCTGCTTTGTCTCTGGCCTGTACTTGTGGGCAAGCTTAAGCAGCTGAGTCACTGTTTGCCTGTCCAGGGCCTGGGTGAACTGGTTGATGGCCAGAGGTACTTTGAGCCAATTATAGAGGATGGCTCTTTGCCTCTGCAGCCTGATGTAGCGGGGCCATTTGACGAAGCATGTGAGATCTCTTTTGGGCTGGATGTCCTGCCCAGTGTCGAAGTTCTTAGGCCTTTACTCAAAGGATTGAACAACCTTTTTGGCCTCCTGTTTCTTGACCACAGTGGGGGCCAGGGCCACCTTCTTCCCCTTGGCCTTCTTTCCTTTGGGCATCTTGCTCGGCTGGAGGAGAGAGAAAGAAGAGGGAATTGTGGGTGATAAGTAAGCAGCCACAGAGATCGCTTTTCCTTTTTTGTGAAAACAATTTAGACCTTTATAACTTGCAGAAGATTAATCTTTATACATAAATCTTTCTATATTTAAACAATTTCTATTTTTCATCCTTATAAATTTTTCTTAATACCATGCTACATGATAAAGCATTAACAAATAAATTTAAAGTCAATTTGGTACTTAATACAAGATGTAAAGAAACAAATTAGTCATATATGAACAGACAGCTTATTTATATATTTAGTCATATATAAGGAATATCTTAATAAACTAAGATTTTGAGCATTATTTGTTGCAATTTTATTTTTATCATTCTTTGTTAAAGAGAAACTTAAGGGAGATCCTTAGTAAACATTGTTAGATTGGGCAGCCCAATAATCATGTGTGGAACAAAGATTAGCATCCAAGAGTGTTGAGGGAATTGGGTTTAGAAAGACGGACAGGAGTGAGGACAGAAAAAGTGACATGGAGGTAGGTGTAGGAGAAGGCATAAAGGCATTATACGCGGGACCTCAGATCATATTCCATTCTGTCTTATGAAACTAAGTCAGTTAAGATATTAAAATCGAAAGTTCTAAACTCTGACCAATGACTGTTATCCATTGTATACTGAGACCAAACCAATATTGAGAAGCAAAGAAGAGTTACTGGTCTCAATTCTTCTAATTGGAGTAACTTTGGGTAAAGATAATTTGGAATCCATAGCAGATGTTGGGACTGAGGTTAAAAAGGGGGGAGGGTAGTCAAATCCTGCCTCGGAAACATCCCTTGAGTTTAGGGATTGATCAAACACGTCTGGAAAGTAAAAGAGGGTGCTTCCGGAAAGGCACTTCACAGGACACAAGGGATTGTGGGACCTGTGGAAAATTCCCACAAGTCCCAACGAATGAGTCTCAAGATGAGATGGAGGAGGCTCCTGGAGTCCTGGAGATTTAACAGGGTACCTCTGACGTAGGTCTCATGCGTTACCTTGTCCAACTTTCTGACTGTGTTGGATATGTGGTCTGGTCAAATAAAAAATGCCTCTTATCTAGAGTACAGACCAGTGTGATGGGGAGGGAGAGGGAGAGAAGCAGGGGTAAAGACAGTGAGAGAAAAGTAAGAAAGTAGTCTTGTTAGAGAAGTTTTAAAAGTGATGAGTTGTTTTCTCTATCCTGGCTAGCTCCCAAAAGAAATGAGTCAGACTATAAGATTTCTTTCAAGCTTTATGGAAATAGCTGAGCAGTTATTAATCTATTCTAATCCTCTAAACTAATATGGCTACCTCCCAGCAGAAATCCCCAATATACTTGCATTTTAGTCTCTCTCTCTCTCTCTCTCTCTCTCTCTCTCTCTCTCTCTCTCTCTCTCTCCTCCTCCTCCTTCCTCCTCCCTCCTCCCTTCCTCCCTCCTCCTCCCTCCCTCCCTCTTTCTGCTCCCAATATGTCCCCATGGTGTCTCTCTATGGCAAATTCCTTCTTCCTCTCTCTCCCTCCCTCCTCTGGCTGGGATATGAAGTCCAGCCCTATTCTCCCTTCTGCTCAACCATTGGCTGATCAGTTTTTATTGACAAGTCAGAATGGTTACACAACTTTGAGATGGGAGAGTCTTAGAATAAGCATTACAATGCCACATAGGGATTGCAACCAGATATGGGGACAGAGAAATCAGTGTTTGAATAATACAAGGATAATCTTTACATATTCCACAACAACATTATGCCTACACAATCTAGCTATCTCCCAGGAATATTTGCTGGGTTTACACAGAGCTCCAGTAAAGCACAAAGAGTCAGAGATGTCCTCTAGGGCACTTGCACTTCTCATAGCGAAAGTGGCCACAAAGAAATGTCAAGTAGACTGGTGACTGCTTAGCCTTTATATTGAGATGTTCCTGAAAGAATGGGTCCCAGGAATCAATAAGGGCAGTAAGGAAATTAAGGTTTAGAGCCAGGGAACAGCAGCCCCAGAAGCTCTCCCAGGTTTTGGCACCAAGATGTTAGGTTTAGAATGCAGGGTTTAGAAACAGGAGTTGGGAATGTGCCAAGAGTCTGACCTCAAGAGATGGAGCTGTTATTAGGGCACACAGCAAGGGGAGACTCTCCTGCAGCTATGGAGAGTCTGCAAAGAGGAGGGAGCTAAGCAGAGAAGGAAACTTGGGGATAAGGAAGTTGATTCAAGGGTAGGGGGCACATGTTGGCTAATAGGGTCTTAAGAAAGACAGTCTTCACAGTCTCCCTTTTGGGGGATTGTCTTGCTTAGGCAATGTGGGATATTTTGAGAAACTGCCTGTCTCAACAAACATTTCTTTCTTGGATATGAATGTGGCTGAAAAATAAGGGTTGAGTAACAACAGCAAGGCAGTCCAGTCCCGGGGACTTCCGGTTTTCTTCATTCAGGCATTTTATCACTTACAGACTGTTCCTGCCACGGAGGGTGCCAGGCCCTTCAGAGGAGGTGGACTTTGAACCGGACATCCAAGTGAATGCAGGGCTGCAGCAAGTGAGGGGAGAAGGTGACCTGCCTCCAAGAGCCCCGAGCACCCAGGATCCAGGTAGGAGCTTGGGGCTCATGAGACAGAGAAAGGTGTTATGGAGAGGGCTCAAGTTCCCTCTGCTCTCCACCCAGCTTCAGTTTGGATGCTTTGCTCCTGAAACAGAAGGATTCAGTGGGACAGTATAGAAGATCAAGCATCCAGAATGAGAGCTAGCAAGGAAAACAGAATGCAAGCTTTACAAGACAAGTGGGGCTAGCAGAATGGGCTCTCGTGTCTCCTGACCCTGCCATCCCTGCCCTGTGCCTCCCTTAGCAGGAGAACACCCAGAGCAGGAGCAGGCTTCTCCCGAAAAACCCATTTACCATGTACTCAGTCTAGACAGATAGATGGGAAGATGCAAGAAAATGCACGGGACTATAAGCACCTCCAAAGCTGGACAGTTTACGAGAGGTGGCTCATCCTTCATAAGCTCTCCTAGCCAGGAAGCCCGTGAAGAGAATTGAGCTGCACCAGCTCATCAACTGAAAGGACCTGCTCTTGTATAGGCCCTGATTCGTGGACTACGGCCAGCTTTGCATCCTGATTTTGAAGTGGAGTGAAGCACTACCACCACCACTGTCTTGACCAACAGTCAACCGTCACCACCATCTCCTGATCCTGTTTCAGGGTCATGAGCAGGCACAGATACTACTGCATTCTGATGCCCTATATTAGACTCTTCTTTGCCAGTTCATTGAGGAGCTAGGCTCCTGCCTAATGCAAAGTCTGTGAACTACGCTGCCTAAGGAAAGGGTCTCGGAAGCTGCTGTATTGTTAGTGCCATTCAGACTCCATCTGTGCTCTCTAAGCACGAAGGGTCCGTGCGTAGTATGAAGCATGAGCAAGCATAAGGCATCACACTGTGATAGTGCCAACTGTCCCATCACAGAGGATGAGGGCTCACTGAGCTTTGCGTCAGTGGCTCAGGCACCACATACAAACATACCTGTACCAGCATTCAGACATAGAAATGAATGCATGTGTGTGTTTCAGGTCACACACACACACACACACACACACACACACACACACACACACACACACACACACACACACACACACACACACGAACACAGAGTGCAACAGTGCATGGCCAGTCCCCAGTCATTTTCAGTCATCTACAGAGAAGCCCTCATGTCTGCTCCCTGTCTTTCTATGATCAACAATTTGTGAATAGATCAGTCACCATGAAGGACACATGAAGTGGGGGAACTAAAAGGATATCCATTAAGTTTTTGTTTTCCACTTAGTATTTTATAGTTATATATGAGTATCCAAATAGTTACATAAAACTAAGACTAAAGTACAAAGATCCTATTTTATTTTAAAAATAATTGAGTATTTCTAAAGCATATATATATATATATATATCAGACTTAAAAATGAACAGAAATCACCAGGAAAAAAGTAGAATATTGTGATAGTTGATTGTAACTAGCATAAACCATTTCATGTGTTTTTCTGAGAAAAAAAATTTTAGAAACACTTTATTCCCAACAGTGGGCTGTCTATCCATGCTGGGGCCGTCTTCCAACCCACCGAGGGCCTGGAGGAGTTTTATTGTATGTGGGAAACACTGCCTGTCTTTGCCTTCATGTCTGCTTAAGCTGAGGCTCCAGTCATTTCTGTTAATTTGCAGAGGGTGCCTTGTGCTGACACGGTCCCTGCTGTTGCATTTGCTCCACAGAGGTATAGCATTCTCCATAATGACTGTTTCCCTGTCTTTAACCAAGACTACAGAACCTTGCCCTTTGAGCATTTTGAACCCATTTTCCCGTCATCCATCTTTCCAACCTAAACAGGGTCAAAGTCAATGATAACTCTGTTCAGGTATAATTCTACCCCTGGATTAGGATGCATGGCCATGAGGTAACCTTTCTTAGCAGAGTCAAACCAAATGCAGCGAAGACATGCAATGTAACAAGTATCAGATTGAGTCAGTGTCACAGGAGCCCTTCGCTACAATGCTCCTAGACAAGAATGATGGATTATTGAAGGTTGAAAATATAACTAACTCATGAGAAATATTATTTTTGAATGATGAAATGTTAACTAGTGATTTTCCTTTCCTCTCTTTCTTCTCCTTATCTTTCTCCTTTTTCCTCTTTCCTCCCCCTCCTCCCCCTCCCCCTCCTCCTCCCCCATGTCCCCTGCCTAGTCTGTCTGTATCTGTGTACAGGTGCATGTGTTCACATGTGTTTAAAGACACGTGCATGTGCTTGGTCTTTGTGAGTAGGACAGAGGTCAGCATCAAGTCTCTTGCTCTGTCACTCTTTACCTTACTTTTGAGACGGTCTCTACTTGACACTAGAGCCTGACAATCAGTCTACATCTTCTGCACAGGGGGTTCCAAGGTCTGTCGGCTTCCATCTCCCAGAGGTGGGACGAGAGGCACACACTGCCCTGCCAGGCTTTTCTGTGGTTGCTGGGGGTCTAACTCAGGTAGGTCCTCCTGCTTTTCTTACAAGAATGCTGACTACGGAGCTGTCACCCTGTGACAAGAGGGGCATGTTTGGATGGTGAAACTCTCATCAGATTTCTCGTGAGCCTAACACGGGCCACAGAGAGCAGACTGTTCACACCCTGACTGGTCAATCTCCTGGTGCAATTATAAGAAGCAGGAGAGGCTGGTGGCAGAGGATGGCCTCTGTGGAGTTCACAGGACTCATGAGAGCCTGGGCGCAGTGAACAGCCTGGGGGGCCAGGGAAACTGGCAGGGAAAGTTTTCTCTTGACTTGTGCTGAGGTCAGAAGTGTGGAATTGAAGACTGAAAGGGAGTGGGTAAGCAGAGGCCCCAAGGCATCTGGGACTTGTTGGCCTGGAGGTACTGAAGAGAAGGGGTCTGGCTGATTGGGATGCTCTTCCTAATGGCTCCCATGAGCTAGTCCTACAGGGGGTGAGTCACTTCATATTGCCTCAGCCTTTCTAGTGAGGAGGGATGTTCCATTTGGATGGTGGCATTCAGCCCGATTCCTTCCATCCCACGTCCAGGCTAAGGGGTCAGTCAGGCTGTGAGACGCTTTCAAGGCTTAAAAGTCTTTCTCAACCCAAGCATCTCAGAGACAGAGCACTCCCTACCAATGTGAAATAAGTGTCTCAGTTTGGAATACTGAGTCTGGGAGTCATGGGCTGGGTGTCATTAACAATGAATTTCCCACCTGTTTGAGCCAGTTGCCACAGGGGCTGTGACATTGAATGGTTTACTGGCTTTCACTGTGGTCAGAATTCGTTTGTTGCTTGTGGACTGGACTGGACACTTGGTGGTGTTGTGTGTTTTATCTTTTGAGGAGAATAATGGGGGTATGCTTGTTCGTTCTTTTCCTGAAACATAGTTTCACTCTCTAGTCCAGGCTCACTGACTGAGGCAGTCCTGCTTGAGCTAGTTAAACTTGGGTTTTGGGAACCAAATTCAGGTTCTCTACAAGAGTAGCGCCCCCAAAATAAAGGCTCTTTGGAGAAGAAAACCAAACTCTAGAACCCTGGAGGCTTCTCACAGAACCCTGCGCTAGTCATGAAGGGACAAGTCTGAAGCTCTTCAGTGATTTTTTCTGGAGCATCTTCATAGGATTAGAGGTTTTGATAAAATTTCCCTTCTGGGAAAATGCAAACAGAGTCCAAGGCAGGGAGTACAGGGCCATATGCAACGTTCAGTGCCCATTATGATGCTTCCTTCCCCAAGGGAACACTCTCCTAAGACCCAAGATAGTCTGGGGTAAGAAGGTGAAGATTTAATCAGTAACTGGTGTTGGAGGAGAAACCCCCTTTGTCACACAGCAGGCGACTGACCTCTAGGCCCCTGACCTCTAGGCCCCTGAAGGGCTGGCTGTCTTACTAGACTCTCAGGAAAACACACAAGTGTGGAGTTCTTCGAAAAGATGAGGCGTATAATGACACTCGTCATGCACTGCCAGTATGGGTTGGGAATTCAGGCTTCTATATCTAGGTGGCCTAATCTATAAATATAAAATACAGCCGAGCAGCTGTAAGAAAGGAAGACCTTTCCAGACAAATGGGTGACTGTTGCAGTTTCCTCTCCAACCCGAATCGGCCCGTACAAAGAAAATGCAACTCAATTAATATGAAAACAATCTAGCGTCTAGATTGGGCAGATCCACCCTACACTGTCCTATTCCTAGCTCCCAAATCCCTCATCCCTTGCACCTTTTATTTGCCAGGTCTCCAGCTTCTCCTTCTCCCACGATGACTCTCTCCTCGCTTCTTTCTTTTTTCCTCTGCTGACTCCTCTAACTTTTCTCCCAACTCATCCTCTCTCAGTTCCCCAACGTGTGCTTAAACAGTCCCTTTCCCACTTTTTCCATTACTAACAGCTGCAAACTATAACAACTGTTCAATGCTTCCCCCCTGCTCGGGTTCTACTGGCTCAACTGTTGCCAACTGTCTGCTCTAACCCTATTCTCTGAATCTAATCCCCCTCTCAGGAACCTCTCCTGAGTTTTTCTATCTTCCCCTCTCCCTCCTGACTCCTCCCTCTGCCCAAATCTCGCGCTCTTGCCTTTATTTTACAAATTCAGAGAGAACTCCAAGGCAAACCACAACAGGTGACCAGACACAAAGTCCCCTGTTCCCCAGGACAGAGGCTGCAGCCTCTGCAGAGAAGAGCATGTTCATTCCCACTGGTGGTCAGAGACTAAAGAGAGACAAGCACAAAGCCCGTCTCCTTCCTTTGTGACCTCTCCTGGGGAGAGACACCAAGCAGGGCCTCTCCCTCCAGGGCTGGGCTCAGCCTGGCTGGACCAGCTCTTTTTCCTGGCAGCAGGCTTTGGGATCAGGTGGTCAGAAAAGGCTCCCTACCAACATGTCACACTAGAGCCTCTGTCCTCCCACTTCCCACCTCCTTTATGCTTGTCCAGGTGAGACAGAGCGAAGAAAGTTTCAATGCTGAACCCATCAAATAGAGCCAGCAGAACTGAGACCCGGAAGGAAGGCTGGTGGGTCTCTGGAGCTGACACTGAACTCCTAAGCCCAGCCTGGGGCCGCAGAGGACATCACTGCTAGGGCCAAAGACCTGGATCAGGAATGACCCAGTTCCCTGACCTAACTTGTTCATCCCTCAAGAAGAAGCTCCTCCATTTCTCTGATAAGGCCCCTAGGGTTTCCTCCATCATAAGCAGGAATTCTGTGGGCTGCGGTGGACTGGCATGAGCCTGCTACCCAGAGGTTGATAGTGACCACACTGGTTTCCAACAGCAAGACAGAAAGCAGCAGTGCAAGAGTGTGCAGGGTCCAGGAACCTCTTCCTCACCTGAGCCTCTGCTCTCCAATAGCAAACCAAAGAAGGCCTGCTGGACAGAAATGCAAGTTCTGTAGTTTTTGCACTAAATGGTTCCTGACATGCCTTTTCTGTAGGGAAGTATGGACGTGGCGATGCCTTAACAAGGCCAACCAGAGTCCTCCAGGGCACCTCTCTGCATTCCGGAGAGTCACTCTCACTTCAAGACCAGCACCTGGTGCTTGATTCCCCTGACGCGTTCCTGTGAAGGCCACAGAACCCACTACCCTTCCCAGCCCTGTCTTTCTTAATCTGCAGCAGAACCAAAGGTCTGCCCAGGTAGATTCCCACACATTCAAGCCTTCTCAACCTACAGTGAAGCTGCGTCTTGCTTCCAGCCCTGTTCCCACGTGGGGCCACATGGGACTTACCAGGTAGTCAAGGTTCTGGAATGTGATGTGACAGAGTAGCTGGCTGGTGACAGCACATCCTTCATGCCACACTGCTGGGGTGGTGTTTCAGCCACTCCATTCAGTGTGGGGTCACTGCTTCATAAAGGCCCAGTCACAGAGAGTCAAAATAAAAGCCTGCAACCAAGCACACAGCAGACCAGCTAGGTCCTCCCTAGTCACACCTCTGTGGTCCCTCAAGTCTTCCATTGCCTTTCAGCAAAGCAAATCAATGACCCTTTGTTCAGGCTGCCATACGCTACCTCACATTTTCTGTGTCTTAACTTGGGTCAGTGTTACATCAAGACCAGGCTTCAGAAACTCATCTTCTACCACAAGCAGATAACTTAGTGGGCTCCAGCTTAGCTTAGGTGCATGATTCACACAGATTAGGCTTCTAGAGTCCCTGGCAGCTGAGTAGCCCCTCCTGACGTAGGGAGCTTTCCCCTACCTAGAAGGTGCTCAGAACACTGTTTACACATTACCCAGCAGAGATCGGGACCCTAAAGTCACAGAGGAGTCCCTTGGCTGCTGGCCTTATGGAGGCAATGCCGGGTCCCATGCCTGGCAAGACCTACTTGTTTTGCCTCAATGTAGCAGAAAAATCTGATAATTTCAGTCAAGGGAATCCCCCTTTAAGGTATGAAAATTATACTAGTTTTAGAATAATGGGGTGGGAGGGCAGCATCATGGGAAGCACAGAGGAAGGAGGCTATGAAGTCAAAGACAGATGTTGGCAGATCAGCCTAAAACATGGTCAAGCATGAGGAGAAACTGGCTGCACTGAAGGATGCGGCTTCTCTGTTCTCCTTCCTCAACTCCCCAGGACAGGAGCGTATATTCAAGGCAGCATCCTCCTGCCTTGTATTGGCATATACTGGGATACACCAGGATCAGTGCCCCCCCTCCTATTGTTGGCTGTGACCTGCCCCCTCCAACTTTGCTTTTCAGGGGAAGTTTGCTCCTGCTCCTGCTTATCCAGGGTCCCTGGTCCTTCCTAACACACTCTTTCTCTCCACTTCTGTGATTTTAATTGTCTTAGGACAGGCTTCACCCCTCTCCATTCCCGTTGCATTTCTCCCCCCTGCCCTTCCCCTTTCCTCTGACTGGACATGCACAGTTTTATTTCTGGCAACAGTTAGTGAAAGAGAAGGTCAGAGGGGGGCGAAGGAACTAAACTAGTTAGAAGCCTAAGATAGGTGTGTGTGTCTGTCCAATTCCCAAAGCGCCTGGTGCCAGGCACTGCAGGAGCTGGGGACGCAGAGCTTCCTCAGGTAGATGCCACATGAAACCACCTATCTGTGCAGCAGCCAGCAGTGTGCATCGGAGTGAGACGGAGGACCAGAAAGCTGGCGGATGCTGCAGGAGCCTGTGCCCTGGGTGTGTGCACCTGGCCCATAGCTCAACCTGGCCTTGTCTCCTTCACTATCTCAAAGCAGAAAGACACATGAAAGGGCTTCTGTCGGTGACCTTGACATAGAAGGACTACTGAGCCACCCTGCTGTGACCTAGCTCCCCACTGATTTCTCCTTTATGACCCTTTGCTCCATCTTGTCGAGCTCTCCTTCCTCCCTCGCCACCCTCTACTTGCCATGCTTTTGCTGTCTGCTTCTGACTCAACTTTGCATGGTTCTCTGTAAGGTGGTACTGGGGCATTGTTCCTTCTAAATGAATTGATTTCTTCAGTTTTGCACTCCATGGATGTATGCAAGTTGTCAATGACAAAGGGCTTTCCAAAACCAAAGTTAGAAAACAATGTAGATGTGCAACTTGGTGGCCTGACCAAGGTTTCCTGTGGGTCTCTTCCTTTCATTTCTTTGTAGCCCTTACTGCGAGGGTGGCTCGCCATGGGATGGGCACACAGCAGCTGAGTGTTCTCAGTACCCAAGTAACGCAGCTCCTTATCCCCTTCTAGGCCTTGAGTACCTTGTAACCAAATCCTGTGAAACAACCTGGGGCTGATCGCTGAGGGTATTTGTCCCAGTTTTCGGTTCTATGGGATCAAGTCTCTTTTCATTTAACCCTGTGGTTGTTGCTTCCTGAACTGACTTTGGGGAGGGCAGATTATCAAGTAGGGTGTCACCCAAAGTCATGTTAATTTCAGTGTCCTTCAGAATACTGCTATCGATGTCAACAGTCACAGCATTATCTTCTAGGTCTGGAAACCTGGACAGCACTAGGGCATGAGACATGTTGAGCCTTGTGCAACCTTCCTCCTCCCTTCCTCATCACCCTCCTATAGCTGATTCCTCCCAGGTAACACAGAGATTGTAAAGGCAGGTACACGTTTTTCTTCAAGGGCCTGGAGAGAAGGGGCTGGTCCATCCCTAACAGTTTGTGATCCAGCTCATGACTGTGGCCTTGATGCTCTGGGCATCATCCCTTGACAAAAGCCTCTCTTTGCTTCAAATGACAAGGCAAATATCAGCTATTGCAAAAAGTGTGTTTCAGGGCTGGTATTTAAACAAGCTTCACAGTCGGCAGAGGCTTTTCCCACAACCCAATTGATGTTTCAGTATATTGAATGTTGCTGTGAGCCTCATTAATAACCTGTGTTTTGCTTATGACACAGTTTCCTGAAGGCTATATCCAGTCATGGACATGGTCTCCATGGCCAGGAGAATTATTTCTTTGGAGCCATACCAATGGGTGCTCCCACAAGGCGACCCATTGCCATTCCGCACAGGGGATGTGGCGGAGACCATTAGCATTTGTGTAATAATAACGTGGCAGGTTTGGGACAAGTGATGGGGACGATGATACATTGTAGTGGTGGTGAACTGGTGCATGCCTGAAAGGTTGTTTCTAAGTATAGAAGCTAACTTGTAAGCATGACATAAAGGATGCCTAGGTTCCACGATGCCAACAGTAAAGCCATTATAGGAATTCCATTTCTAGGGCTAAACAGAGCAGAAAGCCACAGACTGGGGTTCCCCAATATGTGCACATCTGAGTTTTAGAGCCAAAGTCACAAGCTCTAACTTGCCTGTTGCATCAACTATGATGGTTTCTAGTTTTATATCCCGGTGGTCATGTGTCTTTCCTGCAGGAAGTGAACTGGTGGTACAGCCTGCTGGAGAATTAGTCCCGCCTTCTCCTCCTTTATACAGCCCAGCTCCTTAAGGCACTGCTCTGGGTCTCCTCCTGCCACATATGCCATTATCATATAAGCTGTTAATGGTGTATCAATCATGTGAAAAAGTTTGATGATGTTCCAATGATTTAATGAGCTCTACCTCAGAGGTGATGTCATTCAGGTCATTGTTGCTCTTCTCTAGGACCTGGACAATTACTGGTTTATGTGTGGGAATACAGCATGCCAGTTTGACCTCCCTGAAGGCACCACAGCTCAGAGACAGATTCTGGGATCATTTTAAAGGTTACCCTTTTCACTGGGTTTGTCCTGAGACTTGCCTCCATCTCTCTCCACCACTTTACTGTTGGGAAACAGTAGCAACACATGATGCTAGGAAGAAATATAAAGCAGTTTAGAAGTTTATAGCTATGAATTCTAGATAAATTCTGAGAGACCCCAAACAACCTAATGATGTACCTTAAGGCCACAGAAAAATAAGAACAACCCAAACCCCACAGCAGTAGATAAAAAGCATAGTAAAGGTCAAAGACGGAATCAATTAAACTTGACATTTAAAAGACAATACATTGATGGAGAAAACAAAAAAGATGTTTATTTTGTGGACAAACAAAACTGGCAAACACTTACGCTAACCATAACCAAGAGATAAGACAATTAAATTAGAGACAAAAGGTGATGTTCCAACAGATACAACCAAGGCAAACATCAGCTATAGAAAAAGGTGTTCTCCTGTTGAATGGCTGAGAAGCACCTAAAGAAAAGGCCAAATCCTTAGTCATCAGGGAAATGCAAATCAAAACAACCCTGAGATTCCACCTCACACCAGTCACAATGGCAAAGATAAAACAATTCAGGTGACAGCAGATGCTGTCAAGGATGTGGAGAAAGAGGAACACTCCTCCATTGTTGGTAGGATTGCAGACTGGTACAACCACTCTGGAAATCAGTCTGGAGGTTCCTCAGAAAATTGGACATAGTACTATCAGAGGACCCAGCTATATGACTCCTGGGCATATACCCAAAAGATGCCCCAACATATAACAAGGACACATGCTCCACTATCTTCACAGCAACCTTATTTATAATAGCCAGAAGCTGGAAGGTACCCAGATGTCCATCAACAGAGGAATGGATACAGAAATTGTGGTACATCTGTAAAATGGAGTACTACTCAGCTATTAAAAACAATGACTTCATGAAATTCATAGGCAAATGGATGGAACTAGATAATATCATCCTGAGTGAGGTAACCCAGTCACAAAAAAAAAAAACACATGGTATGCAGTCATTGATAAGTGGATATTAGCCCAAAAGCTCAGATTACCCAAGATACAACCCACAGACTACACGAAACTAAAGAAGAATGACCAAAGTGTGGATGCTTCAGTCCTTCTTAAAAGAGGGAATATGGAGATATGGAGACAAAGTTTGGAGCAGAGACTGAAGGAGTGGCCATTCAGAGGCTGCCCTACCTGGGGATCAAGCCCAAATACATACAGCAACCAAACCCAGACAATATTGCTGATGCCAACAAGCCCATGCTGGCAGGAGCCTGATATAGCTGTCTCCTGAGAGGCTCTGCCAGAGCATGACAAATACAGAGGTGAATGCTCACAGCCAACCATTGAACTGAGAACTGGGTCCCCATTGGAGAAGTTAGAGAAAGGACTGAAGGAGCTGAAGGGGTTTGCAACCCCATAAGAACAACAATACCAACCACCCAGAGCTCCCGGGGGCTAAACCACTACCCAAAGAGTACACATGGACAGACCCATGGCTCCAGCTGCATATGTAGCAAAGAGTGGCCTTGTTGGGCACCAATGGGAGGAGAAGCCCTTGGTTCTGCCAAGGTTGGACCCTCCAGTGTAGGGGAATAGCAGGGCCGGGAATCGGGAAGGGGTGGGTGGTTGAGTGGGGGAACACCTTCATAGAGGAAGAAGAGGGAAGAGGATAGGGGGTTGATGGATGGGAAACAGGGAAAGGGTATAACATCTGAAATATAACTAAATATATCCAATAAAAATTTTTAAAAAAAGAAAAAGGTGTTTTTCACAGCTGATTCCAGATAATCATTAAAATTTTGGATGAATGATTCTAGAGAATTAATATTTTGAGATTTTATACTCTTAAATTAGAAAGCATGAAATTACTAGACTTATGTGAGTATTGAAATAATATGAAATGAAAACACTTCAACTGGTCAATAATAAGCAACAATATTGTACTAGTAATAAAAATAGCTCACAACAGAAAAAGAACCCAGGAATCCTGAATTTACTGAAGCTAGCAGACCTTACAGAGCAAACACCACCAGTAATTCTGAAGAATACCTTCAAACCAGTCACAAAGCTAGTATTACCCTACTCCCAAAGCCAAATAGGGACAAAATAGTGTAATTTCCCTAATGAGTATAGATATGACTATCATTCTGAGAGGGCTTGATTCCCAACATCCAGTTTAACAATACATTTAAACCTTTCTTCCGCATTAAGATGCCTCCATCCAGGAATACAAGGATAAGTTCACATACCCAAACTGAGCAGCAGCATAACAGGCTAGGTGGCAGAGGTGGGGGGCTCCCTTGCTCAGACACAATGAATGGTGAACTGTTTCCATTTTCAGGAAAGTAGATGGATCTAGAGATAATTTTACATGATACAGGCCAGTGTCACCAATGTGTAATATCTGTTTTGTCCCCTATGGACCGTGAGCAGGGAGAGAGCTATAATTTAGTAAAAGGGAGAGTATCAGTCACACAAATGTGGGTGGGGGAAGTGAACTCGATCAGGAGGCATGGTCACAGTGTCCTATAGTCAGGTGGATGAATATCTTATTATGTATCTATAAATACAAATCAACAAACTGTATAAGCTGAGGACATGGCCACTCCAAGGTATGGTTGAGGGGAAGGTTTTTATTGTAGATGTGGGGGAGAATTCAGTCAGAGGCATTTGGAAGAGTCCATGGGGAGAGAAAGTAGTAGACTGAACATGGCCAGTAGACTGGACTTGGCCATGGGTGAAGCACTGGGAGAAGAGCAGAAGATAAAGAGAATGCGGGTGAAAGATAATGAGAGAGAGAAGACTAAGAGAGGAGAAAGGGGGAGAGAGAGCATAGCTAGAAAAGCAGGGTTTTAAGTCCATCAGTGGGTTGCAGGCTATGCAACCTTCATTGGCCTCCTGGAAGGAGACCCCAAAATACCACTTCTCAACTCCTGGACTTCCAAGATGGAGCTGCCAAGAGCCCAGTCCTTTTTACATTAGGGGAATATGGTAGGGAAATTTCACTGGGGCCTCCAGAAGTGTTGTGGAGATTTCTGGGAAACGGAATCACTGAGCCATTTTCAGTTAGGTAGATGAAAGTATGCCAGTGGACCATGGCCCAGATCTATAACTTTAATTTTTTTCAAATTCTATTTTTTTTTCTTTTTTCTTTTTTTTTTCGGAGCTGGGGACCGAACCCAGGGCCTTGCACTTGCTAGGCAAGCACTCTACCACTGAGCTACATCCCCCACCCCTCAAATTCTATTTTTAATGATGGTTCTTAAACACTTTAACCATCTTGTAGCCCACCTCCCACCAGACGTACTGGGAAAGAAAGGATATGGGGAAGGTGAACATGTTTGGAAATAGTTTTTTCATAGCAGCTCCCATCTGTGTCGTCTGGAAATCAGCAGGTCAGCAGGCAGTGGCAGCTCCATGCACTTGCAAACACCTCATGGACACACCAGCAGTTCAGGTTAGCAACAGTGGTGACACGACCTAGTAGAGCATCCAGGACTTAACCTCTGCTAGAGTCAGCAGGAGGGACCAACAGAACACTAGGAATTCTCAGCTGTGCCTCTCTCGGGGAAGCTTGTACCAGCAAGCCAGGCTCTGTTTCCGTCTCTCTGTGGAGTCCTATTTATACCAGCCAAACATCACGTGTCCTCTACGTGCCTTTGTTCAGCACAGCTCTTGCCTCAGCACATGCATCCAATCAGCCCGAGTCCACAGACGCAGCAACAAATTGCGGTACATCACCAGACGTTCTTTTGGTGCGTTTCTCTCTATGGTGTCATGACAAATGCAGCTCAACTATGTAACGTAAGGCAGACCAATACATACATGTCATTAGGAAAGAATCCTTTATCACATGTCCTTTCACATGCTTGCTTCAGCAGAACATCCTCTCTCCTATGTCTACTTCAGGAAAACGTTCCTTCACATGCTTGCCCCGGCAAAACACCATCCAACTGACTTTCCAAAGAACCCTTAAGTTTCCACTTCACAAATCACGCTATAATGGTGTCAACCTTTTTCATCAGCCTTTAACTATGATGGGGACAAGAAGTGAGCAAGAAAATTGGATCAATTTTGGTTTTTTGTAATAGTCACTGTTACAAAGAGAAGTTTCCTTGATGAAGAATAAGAATTCCGTGTATCTGTGAGTATGAGGATATTGTGAGTGTAGTTAGGGATGGTGCTTGTAAAGTGGTGGTTGTAGGCTCTACTCCAAGATTCATGACTTCACTAGCCCTGTATGTCTGGCAAGGTTTATAGTACCAGCTGCGATTTCTGTCTTGTTGAGTAAGTCTTAACTCTATTTAGAGAGGTATTGGTTACTACCAAGGTATGAATGGCAATCCTGCATCCTTAAGGTTATGGTCCCGTGCTGGTTGTTGTTGTTGTAATTCATAGGCTTTGGAGCTGGGTATTAGTATGATTCTAACCTTATAGAAGTGTGGGAGTCGGGGTTGGGGATTTAGCTCAGTGGTAGAGCACTTGCCTAGCAAGCACAAGGCCCTGGGTTCGGTCCCCAGCTCCGAAAAAAAAAAAAAGTGTGGGAGTGCTCCTATTTTTTATCCTTTTTTCTTTTTTCATTTTTTTTTAATTATCAAGAAGGGCTGCCTACAGATCTTTGAAAGTCTGGTAGAATTCTGCTGTGAATTCATCTGTCTCTGTAATGTTTTTATTTTGAAGGCTTTGTATTACTACTTCTCCTTTGTTGAGTGTTTGGACTGTTGACTTCTGTCTGGTTTCATTTTGGTTGTTTGGCTGAATATAGAAATTCATTCTTTGTTTTAAGTTTTCCAACCTAATGGAAAATAGGTTTTTAAAAGTATTCTGAATTTCTTTGGTGTCTGTTGTAATGTTTTTCTGTTCGTTGCTGATTCTGTTAATTTGATTTCCCTCCTTTGGTGAGTTGGGAAAGATCTTACCTGATTAAAGAACCAGCTCTTACAGGGGCTAGCCCAGAAACTGTTGCCTGTCCATGGGATATGTCCTCCTAGTTGGGCTGTCTTAACTGGCCTCAGTGGGAGAGGATGTGCCTAGCCCCACAGAGACTTGACACCCAAGGGGTCTCCCACCTGCTGAGAGAAGGAAGAGGGAGGGAATAATTGTGGGAGGGGGTAACTAGGAGGGAGGCAGTGAGTGGATGTAAAGTGATGTAAAGTGAATAATAAAAAAGGAACCAGCTCTTAGATTTATTTATTCTTAGTATTGTGTTCTCTATTTTACTCATGTCTGCTCTGATTTTTATTTCTTGATTGATGTTCAGTGGGTTTAGATTTGATTTGCTGCTGTTTTTCCAAAATTTTGACTTGTATGAGTCCTTTATTTGTGCTATTTTTTTATTTTAATGTAAGCATGTAGAGCAATAAATCTCTCTCGTGACTCCTTTTAATGTGACCATATGTTCTGTGGTCATTTTCATTTTATTATAGGAAATGTTTTTTCTTTCTTGGTTTCTTTATTGTCCCACTGAATGAGAATTTTCACTCAGCAGTGGTTGTTTAATGTGTATTTACTAGAGATTTGTTTGCTGCCAATTTTGAGGGTTTTCGCATCATATTTAAATAGGCTACAGAGGGTTATTTCAGCCTTTTTGAATTTTTAAAGAATTGTCTTGGTCTATTTTAGAGAATTTTCTGTGTACAGTTGAGTAGAATGTGTATTCTTCGGTGTTTGGAACAGTCTGTAGAACCCTGTTAAACCCATTAGATGTATAATGTCTGTTAATTTTGTTGTTCCTCTGTAACTTTTTGTCAAGATGATCTGTCTATTGGAGGAAATATTGAAATCACCTATTAATTAGTTTGTGTTAATTTGTGTCTTTAAATTCGGTAATACATTTTTTATGAAATGGAGTGCACCATATATGTTTAAGGTAGTAGTGTCTTCTTGGTTAACTGTTTCCTTGTTAGAATGTAGTTTCCCTTTTTATCTCTTCTGATTAGTTTTAGTTTGAAATCTATTTTGTCAGATAACAGGATAAAGATGCCTGTTTGCTTTCTGATCCTATTTTGTTGAAGTAATTATGTCTATCCTTCTACTCTGCTACTGCTTATCTTTAAAACTAAGATGTGTTTCTTATAGACAACTGATAGATGAAGTTTGTTTCTAGATACAGTCTGTCAGCCTGTATCCTTTGATTGAAAGACTGAGGCCACTAATATTAAATGTTATAATGAAATATGTGTAATTGAGGTCACAGAGTTTTGGTATTATGTTCTCAGTAATACTTTTTTAATAATTACAGCATCTTATATATTTCCAGTCTTCTGACCATATCCATTGATCTTTCAGCCCAAAGAATTGGTTCCTATATTTTAAGTTTGGTTTGTTAATTGCTTTAAAGATAGGCTTATAGTATGGAAATTTTTCTTTCTTCTTCAATTACAGTGGATAGTTTTGCTGGGTATATTAGTCTAGTTTGACTCTTGTGTTCCTTTAGGATTTGTAATACATTACTCCAGGTTCTTCTGGCTTTCAAAGTTTCCATTGATAAGTCAGCTGTTACTCTGATGAGTTTTTCTGCATAGTTAGTGGCTTAACTATGATATGTGGTAGAGAATTTTCTCAACATCTCTGTTTGGTGTTCTGTATTCATTGTGTATCTGTATGAGTATTACTTTCTTTAGTTTTGGGAGGTTTTCTTCCATAATTATGTTGAAGATCAAGTCTTTGTCATTGACTTTGGATTCTCCTCCCTCATCTATGCCTATAATTCAAAAGTTTTGACTTTCTATGATAACTTACATTTACTTGCTTTCCCTTTGTTTTTTTCCTTTCCTGTGTGTCTTACTTAGGGTTCCCATGGCCGTGAAGAGACACAATGACCAAAGCAACTCTTAACACTGGCAAACATTTATTTTGTGCTGGATTACAGTTTGAAAGGTTTAGTCCATAAAGCATGGCAGCATGCAAGCAGATATGGTGCTGAAAAAAGAGCTGACAGTTCTGCATCTTGATTCAAAGACAACTGGGAGAGACTGTCTCACAGGCGGCTAGGAGAAGGGTCCCAGCCACATAGTGACACATTTCCTCAGGCAAAGTCACACCTACACCAACAGGGTCACACCTCCTCCTAATAGTGCCACTCTCTGGGCCAAGCATATTAAAATCCCCACAGTGTGTGTGTGTGTGTGTGTGTGTGTGTGTGTGTGTGTGTGATTTTTTTTATATTTCTGATTATTTAGCCTATATACTCTCTCCAAAATTCTAGCTTCTGTTTGATTTGCTCTACTTGTAAAGCTTTCTTTTGAGTTTTCTAGTACAGTTATTCGGGTTTTCGATTCCATCATTCATATAATCTTGAGTCCTCTTCAATGTTTCTTTTTCTGAATTTTACTTTCAAGTTCTGCATTGTTTTTGTCATTTCCATCACCATCTGCTTGTTTTCTTAGGGATAACTCGAGTCTTTATTCTCAAGTTCTTTATTCTTAATTTCATTTAGCTGTTTGTATCTTCTTTAAAGTCCTGGAATTTTTCAGTGTCTATGATCTTTTAAAGTCTCTGCCCTGGGTTCATCTATGTAATTCTCATTGGCAAATATTTCTACATCATAGATAGGTTTTGGAGAGGAGATACTGGCTTGATCTTTCATATTGGTAATTTTTTTTATGAGATGTGACCTTGTAGACTTCTTTTGTTAGTTCTGAATTCAATATGGACAAAGCGGGATGGGGCAGGTGAGAGGATGTACAAGTAGGTTTGGCTTAGAGGTTGCAAATGGCTCATGTGGAGCAAAGTCAGATTGACATAGGAGGCTGGGTTGGTATACAGGATATGAGTACCTCATATGAGTATGAGGATAGATTTGGCTAAGTGGGAAAGTGTACATGTGCCATGAGAGGGGCTTGTAGATCATGGCAGGCAGGTCTAATGTTAGAGGAATCTTAGAGATTGGTTGTGGTGCAGACAAGAATAGCCAGACTATTCACGCCTGGGCACTGATTATAGAATGTGGGGTAGATCTGATAGGTTGAAGAGGGTACTTGAAGAGAAAGGGTCATGCAAACTTAATAGGCCAAGCCTAGAAAAGGATGGTCAATCTTCATTTCCCATCTCCACTCTAGGTACCTTTTCCTTAGCTTGCCTCTATTGCCACTCTCCAAATAAAGCCTAGAAAGCTCACCCTCATGGACTCCTCATTTCCTAATGCTCAGCTTTCCCTTGGGTTTGCATCACACCCTGAAAGTTAGGAAATGGAGTTACATCTTCTTTTTCAGACTGCTTCTGCCATGGAGAGTGCCAGGCCCTTCAGAGGAGGTGGGTTTTCAGCCAAGTTGACATCCAAGTTCAGAGCAGAAGCAAATGAGTGGAGATCCTGACCTGCCTCCAAGAGCCATGAACACCCAGAGACCAGGCAGGAGCTTGAAGCCTGCAATACAGAGCACAGGTGTTATAGAGAGGGCCCCAGTTCCCTCTGCTTTCCACCCCACTTCAGTTTGGGTGCTTTGCTCCTGAAACAGAAGAATGCAGTGGGACATGATAGAAGATCAGGCAACCAGAAATTACTGAGAACTAGCAAAGAACATGTCCCTGCCATCCCTGCCCTGTGCCTTTCTCAGCATGGGCACACATAGGACAGGAACATGCTTCTCCTGAAAGCCTGTTTTATCATACACTCAGTTTAGGTAGATAGATAAGAAGATGCAAGAATATGCATGGGGTCTAAGCAACCCCAAAGCCGAATAGTTTATAAGAGCAAAGGTGGCAGCATTCTTCACATAACTCCCCTGACCAGGAAGCCCATAAAACCACTTTATGTCTTGAATAACAGTCAACCGTCACCACCATCTCCTGATCCTGTTTCAGGGTCATGAGCAGGCACAGATACTACTGCATTCTGATGCCCTATATTAGACTCTTCTTTGCCAGTTCATTGAGGAGCTAGGCTCCTGCCTAATGCAGTCTGTGAACTACGCTGCCTAAGGAAAGGGTCTCGGAAGCTGCTGCATTGTTAGTGCCATTCAGACTCCATCTGTGCTCTCTAAGCACGAAGGGTCCGTGCACAGAATGAAGCATGAGTAAGCATATGGCATCACACTGCCAACTGTCCCATCACTGAGCTTTATGTTGGTGGGCAGGCCTGGGGAAGGAACCATGAACAAGCAGGAATAAACATTCTCAAAACAGCATTTGAGGTGAAGTACAAACAGGTGTCATCACTGAAGGAGTTTCAAGGTCACATCAATTATGCTGTGAGACCTGCAGAGGAATAAGAACACCATGAAGGCCGGAAGAGACACAACTGACATTTTGCACTTGTTTTCATTAAATGCTTCCTGGCATGTCATAAATGCATTCTGCTCCTATGTCTAGTGAATTTTTGAATGTAAAGTTTAGTAGAAGTGGCTGTTCATGCTCAAACAGCTCTCTATGAGCCTTGTGCCTCTGAGGTGGCACCATGAACCTCAGTGGATGGTGGCTGACATCCGTAAAGCAAGTCGGACACCCTCTGGGGGGTAAAATCTTCAATTGATGGCAATGTAAAGTATCTTTTCCATAGTTTTGGGGGTTTTTTTTCTTTTTTTTCGGAGCCGGGGACCGAACCCAGAGTCTTGCGTTTGCTAGGCAAGTGCTCTACCACTGAGCTAAATCCCCAACCCCCATAGTTTTGTTTTTTGAAACAGGGTCTCACAGACCTAGAACTGGCTTCACGGAGCAGACTGGCTTTGAGCTCAGAGGTCTACCTACTGTGTCTTCTCCAGAGCTCATGGATCAGAGGCATGCACCTACACATCAGATTCCCTTCCACTATCTTGTTTCAAATTTTCTCTATGGACCGAGTATACTATCCAGCATTTCCATCCATTACTTCAATCTTTTAAGCATGAGCATCCTGCCTGAAAAGTGAGCATTTTCAGGAATATAATGGCCAACTTCACTGAGTATGCTCAGAGTGTAATGTGTTATTCTCTGAGGATGGTCAAGAATGTAGTGTATTTCTTCACCAAGCATGTTTGGGAATAGACATACCCATCTATGAATATGTTGAAGCTCCCTGAATAAAACATCCTTTTTTTTCTGTGTTCAAAAAGAAGTTGCCTTCCAAATGATGCCCATGCTCTCCCTGCCTTCTACAAGTATTGAATCTTCACTCCTCTGCTTATCTTGACTGTCCACATGACAGCCCTTGATGTTCAATTACAGTGTCTTCTAACCCTACAGGCCTGAACAATGACGTGCTGTATGTTTGATCAGCAACCGATTTTAGATGCACGGCTTAACCTCTTTTGGAGCAGAGAAAGCCCTTCATGCTGAATGAGGGAGAGGTCATTCACCTGAAGAAGGAAGGTGGAAGAGTGTCTTGAATAAGTGGGGACCAATATGCTTCGGACCAAGGGCTTGAGCCTTGACAGAGAACATCACCTTCAGTTTGGCTGGAGTTGAGGGCCTCACAAGGCAGGTACAATGCTTGTCTCCATCCTTTTTTATCAGCCCAGGGTAGGCTGCAGCAGAGCCCACTCAAAGAGAGCCCTTCATGCCTCAACATACCTCCTCCTAGACCTTCTGCCCTCTGGTACCCCACCTCACTCACACTTCTCCCAGAGAGAAACATAAACTGAGAGCACATGGAAACACAAAGTCAAAGAAAGAAAGAAAGAAAGAAAGAAAGAAAGAAAGAAAGAAAGAAAGAAAGAAAGAAAGAAAGAACTCCTGAGAATTCTAAGCTTGACCTCCGAGCTCCATGATCCCAGCCTGGAAAGCCAAAGCACACCGTATCTGGGTCTGAAGGCCATAGAATTACAAGGATCCCTGAGCAAACTGTATCTCAGAGTAATTACTTAGCATCTCATAGAAGGTTGATCCTCTGTGAGGTAGGCATCTGTGGGTCCCACAGTGAGGATGTCTGTAGGCATATATTTTTCACAACCTACTTTAATGAGGGTTCAACCTCCCCCCTAGCCCAACATTCACCAGAGATTGTGGAAAAGAAAGATTATTGGGATACAAGGGAAGTAGACCTATTTAGAAATAGTTCTTTGGGGGCTACTCCAATCTTCAGTGTTCTCCATCCCGCCCACTAGAAAACAATGTATAAGAATCAGCAAGGGCAGTTTGATCCAGAAGAATCTGCGAGGTTCCTCAATTGGCCCGAGTGCATGGAAGCCGCAGAAAGCCTCAGGAATCTCACTAGAAGTTCTTTGGTGAGTTTCTCTCTGTGACAAAGTCACCACAGATGAAGCTCATGAAGATGTGAGGCAGAACAATACATGCATGTCCCCAGCAAAGACCAGTAAGGCAGAGCAAAGTGGACCAGTGTCCGAGCTCCCGCTGTCTTTCTAAACACCGTGCATCCTTTCACAGGTCTACTATAGCAAAACACCCTTTCACCTGTGTCTGCTTCAGCAAATCATTCTTTCACCTGTTTGCCTCAAAAACTACTATAACCGAAGTCTCCAAAGAAACCAGACATTTCCACTTCAGATGTGTGTCAAGAGCATGGTACACAGTAGTTCCTGGTAACTGTGCAAGAGTTCAAGCAGATGTACTAGTCAGGGTTCTCTAGAGTAACAAAACTGATGGGATGAAATTATAATTAGTGACTTACAGACTGTGGTCCAGCTAGTCCAGCAGTGGCTGTGTTCTGACAGAAAGGCCAAGAATATGGTAATCCACAAGAGTGGATGTCTCAGTTTGTCTTCAGTCTAAACTGGAATCCCCAAGAAGTAGGGATGCCTCCACAGCAGAATAAATGAACTTGGCAGTAGGAGTGAGGGCAAGCAGGCACAAAGCAAAGGCCTCCTTGACCTTTTACCTGGGTTGCAACCAGAAGGTGTGGCCCAGATTTAAGATGGTCTTCTTACCTCAGATGATCCAGACTTAGGGCAGTGCTTTCTATCTCAAAGAATCTGGTCAAGAAAACCCTTCACACGTATGCCTTGGGTTTTAATTGCCCAGATGTTGTCAGGTTAGCTACCAGAATGGGCACACTTTGGGGTAAACAAACTGACTTCATTAGCCTGCTACCTGCTTTTATTCTCCTTTCTTGGTAAGAGACCAAATTAACCGACAATGTCTCTTGAGCAACAGGGATGTGCCCATGCCACTTGGTGAGCAGCTCAATACATTTCAGAGACTCGGGCTTTCTTAGACAGCAACACCCAGTTAGATCCCATGATTCATTTGTTGCCTTCTCCCTACTAAGACTTTCTCCCATAAACAGAATGATAATCTCTTCCTAGCTGCTGGCTTTACAGACAAAAGGACTGTCTCCCTGGTTACCTGCTGGCCCAGACCTACTCTGGCACCACAAGTTGCTTGGTGTCCCGGGCCCTGTTTCCATGGAGCTTACCTGACAGTCATGGCTCTGAAGTGTACTGTGACTGACTGACAGCACAAACTTTAGGCCATGCTTGTGTGCCAGGCTGGGAAGAGGAGGCTGAGGAGATATAGACAAAAAACAGATTGGCACAATGGTGGGTCAGGCAGGAGGGAGAGAGAGGATGGGAAGGATTCATGGGACGGGGATCCCTTCTCCCAGCCTGGCATACCCTGCTGCAGCTTGCTGCAGTAGCAGGCTTCCAAGGCAGCAGCATCCTTTTTGTGTTGGCTCGTGTTAGGATACTCCAGGATCAGGCCCTCTTCTCCTAGTGGCCTGCCATGTCCTGCACCCTTTAGCTTTACTCTTTAGGGGGAATTTGCACCTACCCCTGCTTCAGTTCAATAAACTCACCTTTTGTCCTCACTTCTGTGATTGGGACTTCCACTGGACACACTCTTCAAGCTTCATGCCCTGTATTCCTCCTCTCTTCCTCTACTCCCACTCTTTATTCCCATGTCCCACTTACCCTCTATACCATTCTCTCCTCCCCTTCCTGTCCCTTCTACTTCTCCTGTGCATATACAGTTTCTGTGTTTCTCCCCAGCTGCTCAGTGATGATTGTAGTGACAGGGGACAAGCTGATGGAGACTGAGCCCTGTGGAGTGCTCAGTTCTCTCACTGTGGGTGTTCCATCCTAAGTGTACTGGAGAAGCTTGGGTTGTGCCTTCATAACATGGAAGCCATGTGAACCACATCTTTCCCAAGCGAAAAGTGCAGAGGGCACAAGTGCCTGAAGGGGAGGGGCCCGGTAGCAATAGGAGAGGTAGAGGAACCAGTACCCTGATTCCTGTTGATATCTTATTGGAGATAGGCATTTGGGCACACAGCCTCCTGGAATTCTAGCCTGGATCCCTCTTCTGGCTTAGTCCACACCAGACCTAACCTAGCCCTGTGGTTTGATGACAATGGAGCCGGCTTATACTTCAACTTCACCCCTTGAAAGCAAATATACGGAAAGGACTGCTAGTGACTTTGACACAGACAGGACTCGATACAGAGCCAGCCCTGCTATAGCACAGCTTGCCACCTGAGTTCCCCGCCCCCTGCCTCTGCCTCCTTCCCTCCCTATCCTCTGCTGACCACATGTGCTTCAGCTTTTCTGGAATCCACATAAGCAGGGAAGCTTCTAAGGTGAACGGCATCTTAAGGTTCATGTCCTATAAATGGCGGTCAGTGGCAAAGAGCCTTTGAAGAGCAATGATAAAATACACTCGTGAATGTCGGTGGCTATACCTACACTGTGTTTCCATTTGGGGCCATATTCTTCATTCCTTGCTGTTTATTACCTGGGAAGTGTGCTGCTTTTCTTTGGGCTAGGAAGGCAACAACATTATCTGCTAAACATGTGACTATTCTTCCTCCTCATGCCCTTTTAGCTCCTTCGTCTGGCGACCTTGGAGGTTATGGGTACCACTTGACTCTGACCTTGCTGACAATAGGACCTGGTGGTGGCTCCTTGGAGTATAAGCCCCCATCAATTATTTTCATTTTCAGTTTCCTCCTGCTAGGAAGGGTCCATGGGGGGATATCTCATCAGGTAATATTTGACTGGACAATTTTTAATCTCTTGCGAAAGGACTATGATGCTGTTAGCACCCATAGCATCATTCTGTGGGACTAGGTTACAATGGCAGGTCATATCCTCCAGGTAACACAATATATCCAAGGTTAGATTGCTAAATGTTCTGTCATTGTCCATCTCCTGGAAACTGGTGTTCATGTTCTAGGTATTATCCTAGATAATAACAAAAACATTATTATCCTGTAGGGCTGGGCAAAGAATTATAATGTGTCCTCAAGATAGCACAGGATGTCCAGGGATGAAGTAGTGAATGTGATGTAACTCTCAGTCTACTGGCAATGGGTGTCAATGCTGTCAGGGTACACAGCATCGTTCTGTGTAGTAATGTTGCAAGGACAGTTGATATCCAGGAACCACTGTAGATCACGTGAGCTGGACCTTGAGCAGCCCTTGCCCCTTCCTTTTTCATCCACCTCCTGCAGTTGGTCCTTCCCAGATGAGATGAAAGTAGGCAAGACAGGGAGGAGAACCTGCAGGGCTCATGTTTGAACTGGGCTTCACAAGCTTCCCTATTTGTTTAAAAATGTTCTGACTGCTTAACTGATAATTTACTATATTGTATACAACCATGGTGTCATTAAGACTTCTCTTTCCTACAGTTTACATAATTTCTTGTAGCATGTACCTTATAGCCCATGCTACAGATGGCAACCACAATCATGGACATTGGAATTGTGGAAAGTATTTCTCTGAAAGCAATTGGCAAACCACCATCATACCCACAGGTGCCCCACAAGCTGGCTGGTGGCCATCCTCCATGTGGGATCTACAGTAAAATAGGAGATAAGGTTTGTCAGGACTGTGGAGTTTGGTGGGACCAGATATTCTGTAGAGATGATGACCAGAGGGTATTGTGGTGCCGTGCTTAGTGGGCATTCAGGGACCATAAAGTCAATCAGATTACTGAGGGACCAGATACTGGAGACTCCATGGTAGTCTCTGCCCTCCACAACCTTTTGTGCTCAATAACAATGTGTACCATAGATCTGGACACTGGTAACTTTGGTGGCCACTCCAAAGTCACATAGTTTGGTATTTCCAGTCACATCTATCGGGATGTTCTTGGCTTTTATATCCCAGTGGCTGGTGTTTCCTTTATGAAGGTACTTACCTGTGGACACCACCTGCTGCAAAGTGGTGTGTGCCTTCTTTATAAGCTCAAAAGCTGCTATGATGCTGACCAAATCTCCCTCCGCCACAGATTCTTTGCACAAATAAGATATTGCCGGCATGTTAAATGAAACAGTTTCATAACATTACAATGTTAGACTTCTCTCATGGGGTCTACCTCAGAAGGGAGAGCCAAGAGCTTGTTGACAGCCTTGTTCAGAATCTTGGTAGTTACTCTGGTGTGGGTAGGGATGTGTTAGATGAGCTTCACCTCTAAAGATGAGCCTAGGGATGATGATGTTAAGATATTGGAGTTATCCAATTTTTAAGAAAAGTTATGAAATGTATTTGTCTGTAAAAATTGTATATATTTTTACAGAAAGTCTATTTCTTTGAACATAAGAAGGAAGTCTTGGATTTAGTTTTTCCATACCCTTTTGAAATTTGCAACTTCTCTAATTAGAAATGTATTTCTTACAGCTTTTTAAAACTTTGTCATGATCAGTTGTAGTGTACATGCAGAGCCAGTCGTATGTGTGTGGACTGGTTGTAGTAGAACAAATCCGAGTTATAACTATGCAGGGTTAATTATCCAATCTGTTTCTATATTTAAGGATCACAGGTAGATGTAAGACATTTGATCCACTGTTGACTTACTAAATGGTAAAATGCTTTGGGAAAGCAGACTAATCTTTACCATGGTGCTATTCACAGGGTTTACTTGTTTAACACAAGTTTAAGCCTGGTGTCAATAAAACAAATATGTATTTCTTTTCTACTAAAAAAAAGATATTGGAGTTATCTCTGAGGATATCCTCATCTGAGGGGCTGTCCCTGAGTCCCTTCACAGGTGGAGAAATGGCACCATGTGATACTAGAAGTTAAAAAAAGAAAGCAGGTCCAGGAGGCAAGTGTATGGCTTATGGTTATCAGTTCCTACATTATGAAAATCCTATGTATCTCAATAGCCTAGTGTAGGCATATAGTTCACAAGCTACTTTAATAAGGGTACAACCTTCCCTCTAGCCTGCCTCCCCACCAGAGGTGGTGGGAAAGAAAGGTTATAGGACACAGGGGAAGTGAACCTGTTTAGAAATAGTTCTTTGGGGCAATTCCAATTTTCATTGTTCTCAGTCCAGTCCACAAGTAAACACCACACAGGAATCAGCAACTGCAGCCCAGTCCACTCGGCAGACAGCGCACATAAATCAGTAAGGGCAGTTGAATCCAGAAGGAACCGCGAGGCTCGCCAACCAGCCCGAGTCCATGGACGCTGCAGGAAGCCACAGGAACTGCACTAGAAGTGGTTTGGTGAGTTTCTCTCTATGAAGTCACCACAGATGAAGCCCAGCAATGCAGTGTGAGGAGAACCAATCCATGTGCGTCATCACGGAGACTACTGAGGGTAGAGCCAAGGGAACTAGTGCCCCAGCTCCCATCTGTGGAGCCAAATTTATAGTCTTTCTAAACATCATGCATCCCGTGTCCTTCCGTGTGTTTGAGGAAACATCCTTTCACCTGTGTCTGCTTCAGCAAAACATTCTCAACTGTCTGTCCCAGCAAAGAAACCAGAAATTTCCACTTTATCCCAGTGATGCTTTTGGAATGGGAGAGAAAAAAATAACCTGGATTCTGAGCATTAAATAACAAAGCATAAGAAAGATCAGAGCAGGACATTTGTGGACACTGAGAGGATGAAACAAAGATCAAAGAAATAAAGATCTGGGGCACTGAAGAGACAAACACACCTGACAAACCCTGGGCCTGAATCACCCAGAGAGAGAAGACATATAATAGAATGAAAGTCGACAAAAGGTGATATTTCAACATAAACGACATCCAGTGGGCCCCAGGGGACAGCTCACACACATCCCAGAGGTTTGAAAATCCTGAAAGAAATGAGTGCTAGACCCACGGTCTCTAGGCCAACATTGATCTAAGACATTATCAAACATGAACCGATGGCTGCCCTCCCAGTGCTACACCTAGGTTTGATGCAAAACTCAGAACGTTACGAAAGTGGAAAGAGTGATGTAATCTCTCCCAACAACATCATAGCAATATCCATTATGAGATGCCCTGGTAGTCACACAAAGTTCATGTTCATGATGGCTTCATCTTAGAATTCTAGGATAATTACACACACAAATTGTTCAACAACAGACGTGTAATCAGATTGGAGGCAGAGGCCCATGCTCAGCCACAGAGGACATTTTGTTATTTTGACATGGGGATGCACACGGACATGGGGGTCTTTGTAACATGCCGGCTCCAGAGAAGACAAACCTAACTAGTGCATAGACGGGTGGTAGGCGGGTAGGCGGGACTTTAATAAAAGGAGGGGGGACATTGTGGCACGTGCCAAGGGGCTGCCGCAGTGGAACAGGACAGATGAAAATGATCCATGTTCACAACATACATGTACGGACGTGTCATAGGGAAACCCTTTAGTTTTCACAGTTAAGACTTAAAGTAAGAAAAAATGAAGCCAAAGTAAAACATGACAAGAAATTATTTTAAAAGAACCAATTAGGCCAACTAGGAAAAATGAACACAGAAGCGAAAAAGGTGGATGAATTAAAATGAAGGGGAAACCCACTAAAAACCCAATAAAGGAGAGTGTCCCGCTATCTCAGTCCACATCTATCCTAACCGATACTGGAGTCCAGCTGTTCTCCATCCAGCCACAGCTCTCTGCAGGACAAAATCCAGCCTGGGCCAGTGCCTTCTGCTGACAGGTATCCACCAGTCCTTACAGAGATTGTGTGATGTCACAGCACGAAATCTTCCAAAAGCAGCAGGGCTGACCCAAAGTAGGTCTGTCCCCAAGGACTGCATTAGTTACTTTTCTGGCCATGACCAAATCTCTGACAAGAAGCAACCCAAGCGAGGAAGGGGCTAATATGGCTCTTGCTTTAAGGAAATTAGAGAGGCATTGTCCTGGGAGGAGCTGCTTAGCCAGTCCCTCCGGCTAAGCTCTGCCTCCAAAGACAGTCCTCCTGCTAGGCACTCAGCATTCAAACGCATGAGATGGTGTTCTCTGTGACTGTGTCCCAATATAGCAATCACAATCTTGGGGAGTTAATCAGTGCCCATTGCAAAAGATCATCCCAGTGGGGCTGGTTAATGCACCCATACACACGAAGAGGCTTTAGAGTCTCTCCCTGAAGTATCCAGTGATCCCCTACCACTTGGAAATGATGCATGTGGTATGAAGGGGGGGTGAAGTATACAGGGAAGAGGAGAGCAAGACATCGTCTGGCACTGGATAAGGCTGTGCAGGTATGGCTGGTTGGAGGAGGGCTTCCCACAACGTTGTAAGTCACCCCTTACATAGGCTATGTAAGGAAACTCAATAAATTCATTGGTTCCCCAGAGAGTGCACTTCGGTGGAATATTGCTGAAGATCACTGGGACTGTGATGGGGTTGTGAGGTGAGGGTAGATGTTGCTTTATGTCTCCCCTGGGGAAGGGATTTTAGTATGCATAGTAAGCAGGATATAGCACTGAGGATGAGTATGGGAAGAATGCTGGTGTTCCCAATAGGGAGAATGAAACAAATGTATACAGGAAAGCTATGCGAGGGGCAGGTGTTTGCAGAGGATATTTTGATATGGTGGTTTGTCCCTATAATGCTTGTGGGATCAATAACAAGGACACAGACAGCGAAGAGAGGAGACTAAGGTGAGGCTCCTGGGTAGGACATGTATTTAGGGAAATCTCAGGACTGTAGTCTTCCAGCTGGTATGGCATGCCTGCTTGATGGGTTGGGCTCATGCCCAAAGTATAGAAATGATTTGAAAACGTCTGAAGATCTATAGCAGACACTGCAAGCCCTGGGAGTAGCATAACAGAGGTAGAGGTATCAGTAAGCAGCTTCAGAGGAGCCCTGCCACTGCTGTGGGTATCTATTTAGGCTGGAGTGACAGCCTGGATGAGGGAGAGAACACAGGTTTAAGGGGGGGGGCTGCAGCAAGGAAAGGTTAGAAGGCCAATGGAGGCTTCCTCATTGCTCTCTGACTTAGTGGATGGAATACCCAGAGAAGGTAGCTGCCTGCCATTTTTTTATGGCTAGAGAATGAAATGAGGATGAGGACTCAGACAAGTAATACAGAGCCACTTCGGGGACCCTAAAACCTGGAACCCATGGGAAGATTTGAGGAACAATGTGGAAAGTGGTGATGCAGAAGTAACCGGTGTGGATACAGGTCCACACCGGGGCCTGGGGCCCACAGAGGAGGGAAGTGACGTGTGATACCCAGGTCACAGGGCCCGAGAGGATGATGCTCACCAGAGACCTAAGGAGTAACTGGATTTAGCAAGGACCTGGGATGCCTGGACCCCCAGCAGCTCTGCTGAGCCTGTGGTGGGCAGGATCATTGTGAAGTGGAAAAGGCTTTGGGGGAATCTAGGTGAGGTAGACAAGCATGTAGAAAGTGTCCACAAACTACATGGACAGCCTAGTGATAAGAAAATGCAGGGCAGAGAAGAAGGGCTACCTGTCATATTGGAAAAGTAGCAAGATTTGCGTTGAGCTCAATTTTCCTAAGGAAAAGTTGGCAGAAAACCAAATTCTGTGCTAATGAACTTCTAGAAGGCTTAAAGCAGTTCACGAAGATAAAACAATACAGGTGTTGCCTGATTTGGCTTCCAGATTTAGAGAAAAAAAAAACCTAGGACTGGGATCCAAGCATCCCATCCCTGTGAGCTAGCTCCTGAAGTGCCAGGATCAAGCCTGGACAAGGAGAGGCCACTGCACCTCCAGACTAAGCAAGGGATCTTCTCCTCCAAAAACTTGTGCTAGGGGCTGGGAGAATTTCCCCCAGAAAGGGTCTCGCCCAGCAAACAGATGTCCTAGAGAGGCCACAGCTGCGGCTCCAAGCCTGAGTCTCTCTGACTCAGGGAACCATTCTGAGCAGTAGTGCAGCAAGTCAGAGCGGGATCTCACCCTATGCCCTTGAGCAGAGATGAACAAGATGAACAGCTTAGAGGGGGACAGGCGGTGGAGGGAGGCTCCATGGAAGACTTCCAGGGTATGGAAGTGGAATGACTCAGAGAGAGCTAACAAAGTTAGTGCTGTCTGTCTGCCCATGGTACTACTCTACCCAACGTATAGGAAACAACTGATACTGGCCGATGGACTCTTCTCATGCTGTTAGACCTTGCTCATGTCTTACTCCAGTACCTCCTCACTTGTGACTTTCTGCAGTCACCTGACACTTTCAAAGCGCTTCACCAAGATTATCTCCCAGATACCCTATTTGGTGTAAGAGGATAGATAGCTCTGGACTTTAGGCCACTGACCTGCCCGTCCTCTACACAAAGGTTTTGTGCCATGTGCAGAGTGTAACTATCTCTTGAGTGTTTTACAGAGTCGGAGGCTCACCTGAGACTTTTGACATCTGAGTGCTCCTGATGAAGCCAGCACAGGAACTTACTTCACAAAGAGTGCAAGAGCCAAGGTTCTGTAAAATTCTTGAGAGCATTATGGTTGGGTAAAGCACAAGTGATGCCCACAAATGTGTTTGGGGAAAGTCTGCAATAGCCCAAACCTGTGAAACGTTAAAGTATCCAAAAGATAAAAACCGATGCTCTTAGAAACTGGCTAGAAGGCGGTTAACTGGGAATGAACTAGAAGCTGGTTAGGTGAGAATCCCAGTGCAAGGAGCAAGTTCTCTCCCTAGGAGTTGTTAGCCACAGAGGCCCTAGAGGCCCTCACAGCAATAAAGGCCACAGTTGGTTTCATTCCAGAACTGAATATGGCGGCCCTGTTGCTGAATAGGTTGCAGGATTTGGCCTCCAGACTTGGAGAAACAAAGCTAGGCCTGGATGCAAGCACCCCATCCCTGTGGGCTAACTCCCGAAGAGCCACAAGTGGCTACCAACAATGCTGGGGAGAATTAGGACCCAAGGTACTTTGCAGTAGATTCTGCACACATCATGTGCCAGCTGGTGCAGGAGTGAATCGAGTGGTTATGGAGAGAACCAACTTTCTGACTGACTGAGGCTTGCTTCACAGGGGGGAAATCGAATCCTGTATTGGGGATGTAGACAAAAACAGTGAAGAGGGATGTCATGGGCTCCAGTGGAAAAGCACCTGCTATCCGCTGGCTTAATGACAGAGCAGCTCAAGAGCTTCTTTACATTGGTATTCACCATCACAGGTTACTACTGCAGTCTGTGTCTGCTGAGATTTTTTTCCATTTCCTGGTTTGTGTTCTTTTCCTCACTTGTGTTTTGTAGTAGGAGCCACCACCCATACTACTCAACAACTGCCACATTCTGGAATGGAGGGAAGAACAGAAAGTTGTGAGGATGTGTTCCACTGCTGGAGTCGGAGGAACCGTCACACCTCTGTATCACCCTATCCACGGCTCAGGGACCATTGCGGAAGAGGGGGCGGGGAGAATGTAAGAGCTAGAGGATGGGACGGACTGTGTCCTGGGTGACTGTCCTCACAGACGAGCAAATGACGTCTGATGAAAGTCGTCTGAGCCTGCATGCAAAAGACCATCCCAATGCGGGCTGATGAAGCCCCACCCAACAGATGTTCACCTAAGTATCCAGCTGCTCCCTACCACATTGCAAGGCTGCGTGTGGCATTAGGAAGGAGCTAAAGTATGTAAGACCGGGAAAGAGGAGCATAGGACCTCCATCTAAGCAGCTGTAGGGAAAGCCCATTCGTGCTGGGTAAGGCTTTCAAGTGTGGCTGGCTGAGGGGAGCAACCCCCACACCCCTGACAGTCACTTCATACCTAAGCTGTGTAAGCAAGCTCAATAAAGTCATTGGTTCCCCAGAGTGAACTCTGATGGAATCCTGCCTCCCTTCCTGTTGGGAACCTCAGGATGAAAGGTAGATGATGCTTTGTTAACTCTCAGGAAAGGAGTTTTAGCAACTGATGGTATGGAATCTTTCACACTTGAACACTTTTAACTTGAAGACAGACAGGCCTGCTTCCCTTAAGGTGTCCTGGTCTGTGTTTTCTCTCAAGAGTGATGTGGCAGGAGGGGATGACACTTAACATGTAATTAATTTTCTAAGTTAACAGAAATACAGGGGCAGTAGCAGCGTGGGGTAGGTGTTTGTGGTGCACGCCGTAATGCAATCCTATTCATCAAAACATAATCCCTATTTTGCACAGTTGATGTATACTGACATTCTGATCTCCCATTCTTCTATTCTTTGACACAGAAGCCAATGATCCATTAGTATCCATACAGAGACACAATAGTCAAGGCATTAATCTGAGCTTAGTGGTTTGGGACATGAGAGATGGGGATGCACTGTGTCCTGATAACAGCACTTTCTACATACAACATAGAGGCAGAGGTGACCAGAAATGGACTTGAAATAAGTGATTACTAGGGAATTGTCACGGTCAATCTGCACCACGTAAAAATAAGCACCACTGGCACCTTCCCACAGACACCATGGTGGAAGCAGCTGGGGGTGTAACCATGGAGCATACCACACACTTGTCAACAGGGGGAAGGAACCCTTGACTCTCACTGGGCTGCTCACTACCTGGGACCTGAGGTATTCTTCAGCAGTGCTCTGCTCACCCATCAGCTCTGACAGTGGGTCATCTGGGTGCAGCTGGGACAGGGTCAGTCTTTGGGGAAACTGCCAGAGCCCCATGGTGTGCATTAGGAACAGTCCTACGGGGTGGTTCGATGCTTATGCTTTTCCAAGGGCTTCAATCCAACTGGCCAAGATGGCTACCAACGTTACTGCCTTAGGGGTTATATGGCATGTGTCCTGCCACATGGTGTTCTAGGGACTATCAGCATGGTCTGCAAAATGAGTGTCTGGTTAATGACAACCTGGTTGGGTAGCTGTGCATCACATGAGTTGCTCACAGCTTTAGAAGGTAGACACTGGGGGGCTGGAGAGATGGCTCAGCGGTTAAGAGCACCGACTGCTCTTCCAGAGGTCCTGAGTTCAAATCCCAGCAACCACATAGTGGCTCACAACCATCTGTAATGAGATCTGATGCCCTCTTCTGGTGTGTCTGAAGACAGCTACAGTGTATTCATATACAATAAAATAAAATCTTAAAAAATAAAAAAAAAGAAGGTAGACACTGAGTAGCTCCCTCACTGAGGAAAGCTTGCTGTAGGCAGTGACTGTGTCTACTCCGTTTACAGCACATGCACATCCTTCTCTGCTTCATAAAGGAGAATGTGTAATAGCCCCAAATGTCTAACAGTCCCATAATCATGTATTGTTGCCTATGTAGGCCACACAACAGGGCAAGAGGTCGGAATATACCTGTCATTGGGTTGTGACCGCCACAGAGGACAATCCTGCCCAGTTATTTCTGCTTTACTCCATTTTAGCACTTTCAAAAGAACTTTCTACATATCCACAGAGCCTTGTCTGATGCCCGGGTCATGGCTGCCACCACCTGAGCCTCAATAAAGCCATCTCCAACTTTCAAGCAGGTAGGGTACCACTAGCCATGCCCTGCCTGAGCAAATCCTTCAGGTTCAACTGACATGTACATGACAGTCATCAGAGAGGATGCTATTGGAGGATGCTAGTAGATGAGGAATCAGCATGTGAAGACCATACTCATAGAATATTAAAAGTACCAAGTGAGTATGTTTGTCTTCATGATCTATATTGCTAATGTATCATAAATTGCTACTCTTTGTTATTGCTGCACACGTGTAACACAGCAGCTGGGGCACTGAGGTTGCAGCAGTGTCTTGCACGTTCTTGCACTGCTGTAGCTTACTCTAGATGTCACTTTTTCATTTAAATGGAATCCTCATGGCAACCACAGAGAAGCAGCCTTACAATGCACACTAGCAAACTCCCTGGGAATATGAGAAATCGTGGGGTGGGGGGTGGGGGTGGGGGGACTTTGTTAGCAAAAACTTCAAGTACCACAAGGAGGTAAAACTTTTCTACACATCATCACACATAAGCTATGGATTCTAGGAAGGAAAAATGGGATTTTTATGCCAACCAGAGGCAGACTGTGTTACTCTGAGCTGGATGGCAGATTCTGGGGCACTATACCCACTATCTCCCCACCCTCAAACCTGTGTGTGTGTGTTCATGTACAGTTTCTCATGAAGGCCAAAGGTCAACCCCAGAGGCCCTTTTCTGTGGTCTCCCACTTTGGTTTTTGAGACGTACCTCCCACCAATTCTTGAGTTCACCAGTTCAGCTACTCTTTTCTGTGCCTTCCCAGAGGAGGGATGATACCTGGATGCTACTGTACTCAACTTTGTATGTGGGCACCAGGACTAGAACTTTTAGGTCTTCACGCATTTCCAGCAACGAATACTGAGGTATCTCCCAAGTGCTGCCCCGAAATTCTAGCATCTTAATCTACAGAGTGCACCATGATGGTTAAGTCTCTTGACACTGTCGTGGGCTGCCTGTCAACTGTGCAACTCCCTGGAAGGCCATGTCTGAGTCCTGTCCAGGAGCCTGTCCACAGGTTCATATACAATAAGCACATAATCCTAGAAAGGTAACCTAACTATTAAGCATAAAGCTGTTTTAACTTTGAGGCACCTTTGATATAATGTTGTTCTACACAAATGCATTCTGCACTGATCTAACTGAACACTATAATAAACTCGAAGCTTGTTGCTCCAGCCACGAGGTTTCTAAAAGTTTAATGGAAATCAAGAGAACTGCTGATAGCTATTTGACAGAGAATCCGTGAGCAAATAGCTCACTGAAACAACTGATATAGTAAAATTAACATCAAGCAGGCAAGCTTAATTTAATAAGCACATTCAAACTTCTGTGGCGGCAGAGAAAATACCACCACCTAACACTTGGACTGTCTACAAGAACTGAATCCAGGTTCAGATGCACAGTAAATCTCATTGGCCAAAAAAAAACAATAAAACAATAAAACTTCATATTAATTTATTTACTGTCTGCACATGCACATGACCAGGGCCCCGTGTGTGCAAGACAGACAGAGGACAACTTGTGGGAGTCAGTTCTCTGCGGGTACTCATCTGTGGCAGCGAGGTGAACTAATGAAAGGTGTGTGTCAGAGATGCCCTCCCAGGTATCAACCCCAAGGCTCTGGGCCATGCCACTAAAGGGACTGAGGGTGGTCTGCTTGACTAGAGAGGGTGATAAAACAACTGAAAACACGATGACCAGAAGCATACACAGAAAAGTCAAAGCAGCCACGTCCTAAATGGCTGACAGAGTGTGACCCCCAGGCCCTCAAGCTGGGACCTGTGCTTCCCCTGGAGCAAGGGCTCCTGGTCACTGGCCCCATGTCACTGTAGCTTTATAGATGTGCTCTTCTGCCCAGAAGCATCTAGAAGAGGCTCTATCTTAGATTTTATTGTCAGATGGATACAACAAAAAGTCACTTGGGAAAAGGGAGTCTCAGGGGAGGGGACTGCCCAGATCAGATTGGCCTGTGGCCATCTCTCTTGGGACGCATTTAGATCGATTGATGTGGGAGAACCAGGACTAATGTGAAACGGGCATTCACAGCTCTTTACAAATGCTGCTGGGCAGGGCAGACCACACAAAAGTTGCATGGACATAGTTACACAGACACACATCCCACCGTCACTCTCTGCCTATACATAGCGCTTGCGTGTAGCTACAGTCATGCCCACGAACTGGTTATTTATGAACCTTTTATTATTCAAGGGTTTCAGTTGTGTGTGATGAAACAAAAACAGTAATTGAAAAAAATACATGAGGTAGTTCCCTCTCAAATATATTGCTAACTTCTGTGGTATAAATTTCCTAAAGATACCTGAAACAAAACCATGAGAAAAAAATTGTGATGACTAATTTTTTGTGTCTGGGCTTGTGTGGGCTGTGGCTGACTAGACTATGACTGGAGCTCAGTCCAGTAGACAATCTACCCAATGTGGGGCCACCTTCCAGCTCATTTTTGTCTGCAAATGGGCTATCACCTTTTTCTTTCTGTGTGAATTTACTTTTCAGACGATTCTACTTGCTGGCATGGTGTTTGCTGACATATCCAATCAGCAGAAAATGGGTACCAACATCTCCACGATGACTGGGCTTGTCTGCCTTCTTTCCCGGAGACTGCAGAACCTTGCTTGCTCTTTGTAAATTTTGACCTCGATTCCAGAATCCTTCTGCCTGTCCCTATCAGGTCATGATACTGCTCCCTTCTGGAGGTTCTGGAGGGAATTCTGCATTCTGGAGGAGGATGTGAGATACAGGGTACACTCTTTACAGCCTGAAGCCAATCATGTACTCTTCAGGAGACACGTCTAATGAGAAGAGAACCAAATTCAAACACAATTTTGCAGGACCTTTCACCAGAATGAGCAAAAATCCTAATTACTGCAGTTTGAAAAGTATATAGTACACATTAGAAAAATAATCATTTCTGAAAGACGAATGATAACTTGTGTTCTTTTCCCTCCTCCCCCTTCCCCCTCCTCCCCCTCCCCCTCCTCCTCCTCCCCCATGTCCCCTGCCTAGTCTGTCTGTATCTGTGTACAGGTGCATGTGTTCACATGTGTTTAAAGACACGTGCATGTGCTTGGTCTTTGTGAGTAGGACAGAGGTCAGCATCAAGTCTCTTGCTCTGTCACTCTTTACCTTACTTTTGAGACGGTCTCTACTTGACACTAGAGCCTGACAATCAGTCTACATCT
Source organism: Rattus rattus (assembly GCF_011064425.1). Classification (NCBI taxonomy): domain Eukaryota; kingdom Metazoa; phylum Chordata; class Mammalia; order Rodentia; family Muridae; genus Rattus; species Rattus rattus. The sequence goes on along the minus strand of NC_046167.1, from coordinate 68,792,344 downwards.
TCTGCACAGGGGGTTCCAAGGTCTGTCGGCTTCCATCTCCCAGAGGTGGGACGAGAGGCACACACTGCCCTGCCAGGCTTTTCTGTGGTTGCTGGGGGTCTAACTCAGGTAGGTCCTCCTGCTTTTCTTACAAGAATGCTGACTACGGAGCTGTCACCCTGTGACAAGAGGGGCATGTTTGGATGGTGAAACTCTCATCAGATTTCTCGTGAGCCTAACACGGGCCACAGAGAGCAGACTGTTCACACCCTGACTGGTCAATCTCCTGGTGCAATTATAAGAAGCAGGAGAGGCTGGTGGCAGAGGATGGCCTCTGTGGAGTTCACAGGACTCATGAGAGCCTGGGCGCAGTGAACAGCCTGGGGGGCCAGGGAAACTGGCAGGGAAAGTTTTCTCTTGACTTGTGCTGAGGTCAGAAGTGTGGAATTGAAGACTGAAAGGGAGTGGGTAAGCAGAGGCCCCAAGGCATCTGGCACTTGTTGGCCTGGAGGTACTGAAGAGAAGGGGTCTGGCTGATTGGGATGCTCTTCCTAATGGCTCCCATGAGCTAGTCCTACAGGGGGTGAGTCACTTCATATTGCCTCAGCCTTTCTAGTGAGGAGGGATGTTCCATTTCTCTGCTTCTGTGGCATTCAGCCCGATTCCTTCCATCCCACGTCCAGGCTAAGGGGTCGGTCAGGCTGTGAGACGCTTTCGGGGCTTAAAAGTCTTTCTCAACCCAAGCAGCTCAGACCCAGAGCACTCCCTACCAATGTGAAATAAGTGTCTCAGTTTGGAATACTGAGTCTGGGAGTCATGGGCTGGGTGTCATTAACAATGAATTTCCCACCTGTTTGAACCTGAGTGAGGCACAATCCCACTGTCTAGCACTGTTAGGTAACAGCGACATTAAACTCACTATTTGGGCTTTGAGAACCAAATTCAGGTTCCCAACAAGAGCAGTACCACACAAGAAAGGATCTTCAGGGAAGAAAACCAAACTCGAGAGGCTGCTCACATCATCCTGTGTTAGTCACAAAGGGACAAGTCTGAACTTCTTCACGGAGGCTTTCTGGAACATCTGCAATGGATGAGAGAAGGCTGACATTTCTCTTCTGGTAAACTGCAGAGTCCAAGGATGGGTTTGCAACATTCAGCACCCACTTGATGTTTCCCAAGGCGACACACTTCCTGCACCAAGGATAACACGGTAAAAAGGGTCCCAGCCCCATTGGGAACTGGTATTACCATTGTCACTATCCACAGCATGTCCCTGGCTTCACTCTAAGCCCTGAGGCTCTGGGGAAAGAGCCCCAGGAAACCACATGTCAAGTTCCTCAGCAAGAGGACCAATGATGCCCACCTCTCCTCTCCCTGTCCACCACTGCTCCATGGACAGGGGGTGGGGGGGGTGGGGGGTGCTGCTGTTGCTGCTGCTGCTAGGTAGAGGCAATTTTAGCTACAGGTAGCAAGGTCTGGCCAAGCAGCTGTAAGAAAGGAAGACCATTCCAGACAAATGGATAACCACAGTCTCACATTCCCTGGGATGAAGGCTGCAGCCAGAGAAGAGCATGTTCATTCCCACTGGTGGTCAGAGACTAAAGAGAGACAAGCACAAAGCCCGTCTCCTTCCTTTGTGACCTCTCCTGGGGAGAGACACCAAGCAGGGCCTCTCCCTCCAGGGCTGGGCTCAGCCTGGCTGGACCAGCTCTTTTTCCTGGCAGCAGGCTTTGGGATCAGGTGGTCAGAAAAGGCTCCCTACCAACATGTCACACTAGAGCCTCTGTCCTCCCACTTCCCACCTCCTTTATGCTTGTCCAGGTGAGACAGAGCGAAGAAAGTTTCAATGCTGAACCCATCAAATAGAGCCAGCAGAACTGAGACCCGGAAGGAAGGCTGGTGGGTCTCTGGAGCTGACACTGAACTCCTAAGCCCAGCCTGGGGCCGCAGAGGACATCACTGCTAGGGCCAAAGACCTGGATCAGGAATGACCCAGTTCCCTGACCTAACTTGTTCATCCCTCAAGAAGAAGCTCCTCCATTTCTCTGATAAGGCCCCTAGGGTTTCCTCCATCATAAGCAGGAATTCTGTGGACTGCAGTGGAACTGTGGATCTGAAAACCTAGAGGCAGCTAGGAAACACATTGGCTCCCAGCCGCCAAGCGTGCAGGATATAGACAAGCAACTGGTGAAGGTGCTAGGTTCAAGGACCCCTTCCTCACCGTACTCTGCTCTTCAGTAGAAGACCAAAGCCATGTGTGGACAATGTTCAGGTTAGTTAGTGCCACATGCATACCTCTGTGTGTGACCTAACAATGTGGGTTCCATCGTGAAACTTGCTGCCACGGGCTGGGCTTCGTCCCTGCTCTTCTCTTTGGATGGCCACAAGATGAGCACCAATGAGCCATCACAGAAAATGTCTTCAGAGCTGTGTGATTTCCCTACAAGACAGGTTAAGGAAGCAGGAGATCAGGTGTGAAGGCACCTTCCGTCATCTTCTGCAGCAAAGGTTCCTGGCACACCTTAAATACAGGGAAGCACGCTGAGGGCCATAACTAAGCAACCCAATTTTCTTTGAGAGGACCTCATAAACCACAGACAGACAGACAGACAGTCTTCTCTCTCCTTCTACCCTCCCCTCTCACTCCCTCTCCACTGCACTCCCTATTGACTATTTCCCCTAACTTGTTTCCAAGAGAGCAACAAAATGTACCACCTTCCCAGCCCTGGTAGAAGCAGAAGCTGAGGCCTACCCCAGTGAACACCACACCCACACCCACACCCACACCTGCTCGGCCCACAGAAACAAGACCATCTGCGCCTCTGCCTTGTTCCCATGTGGGGCCAAATTGGACTCACCACATGGTCAGGGCTGTAAAAAGTATGATGTCATGCAGTGGCTGGCCAGTGACATGACCACATTCATGCCACATAGCTGGGAACACAACTTGGTACTCTCCTGAGAATATTCCAGGATGCCAAAAAGGCCTGGGGCCAGAGGGTGAGAGAGGAAAGCCTGCTGCTAAGCACAACAGACCAAATCCCAAAAGCAAGTCAGCGCCTTCCGCTCTGGGTCAGAGCATCCTGCATAAGTCACCTCCCTTGTATTCACTGGACTAGTGTTCTGTCAAGGCCAGGCTTCAGAAACCCATCTTTTACCACAAGCAGATACTTGGTGGACTCAGAACTATCTCAAATGCATGATATCCACAGGTCATCCCCCTGGTCAGCTGGTGGGTCCCTGTGGACGCCAGGAGCTCCACCCCACCAAGAAGGTACCCAGAAGAGCACTGCAGCACCACCAGCTAGTGTCCACTCAGCATCACTGGCTGCCATCTATGGCTCCATGGTTCTTTTTTTTTTTTTTTTTTTTTTTTTTTTTTTTTTGAGCTGGGGACCGAACCCAGGGCCTTGCGCTTGCTAGGCAAGCGCCTACCACTGAGCTAAATCCCCAACCCCTCCATGGTTCTTTCTAAACCTTACCCCTGAGGCGGACACTGATTACAAAGTAGCCCCACGGCTGCTTCCTGTAGAGACATTCTGAGCCCCAGTCCCAGAGAGGCCTTACCCACCTTGTTGCAGGAACCAAAGCGATCTCAAGTGCAGTCAAGTAAGTGTTGAGGGATCGTTTCTGTGGGATAGGAAGGGACATCACCACAGAGGCTGGAAGGAAGGAGGCTGTGGAGACAGACAGACAGCTATTGACAGAGCAGCCCGGTACCCTAGCAGACGGGACACGGAGAGGTCTCTAGTGATGGATGTGCTTTCCCTTCTCTCCTGCTACACCCTACCTCAGCAACCCAGGACAAGAGCAGATTTCTAAGCCAACAGCATACGCATGTGCCTTGGCACATGCTGGGACCCTCCAATCAGGGCCTCTTCTCGCTGTGGGCCATGGCCTGCACCCTCCAACTCCACTGCTGAGGAGAAGTTTGCTCCTGTTTCCCACCCCTTTCTCCTCACCTCTGTGACAGGAGTTTCCTCAGGGTAGGATCTACTCCTGCCCCAATTCCCTTCAAATCCTACCCCTTTTTTTATCCCCCTTCTCCCAGTGGACTCATGCAGATTATCTATGTCCCTCAGAACTGAGAGAGAGAAGACTGGAGAGCATGCAGGGACAGGGATGGTGAGAAGCCTGAGACCTGTATGCCAGACAGTCTGGCTTCTAGGGGTAGCTGTTCCACGGGAGCTGGAGAGGTAGGCCTTCATCAGGTAAATGTCACGTGAGACCACCTATTGGTGCAGCCTGCAGTGCTGGGCTGAGCAAGCAGGGAGTTGGCAGCAAAGACCTGATGAAGGACGGCTGTGGAGCCTGTGCCCTGGGTGCGTGGGCAAACAGCACCCTGACATTCACATTCTGGCCTGGCTCCCTTCAGTGGCTGTCCATGTGCACCAGGCCTTGTCTATTTCACCACTTGAAAAAAGATCCATGGAAAGTCTTCTGTTAGTCATGTTAACATAGGCAGGACTTAGCACTAAGTACCCTGCTGTACCTTAGCCCTCCACTTGATCCCCCAACTACTGAACCTTTGCCCCCTTTGCAAAACTCTCCTCTCTCCCTTCCCATCCTCTGGCTGCTACACTCTGCTAACTACATCTGGCTCAACAATCCAAGAATCTACATGAGAGGGAGGCTGGAAGCTTGTTCCTTCTAAAGACATTGACACCTTAAGTCTTGTACACCATAAATTTGTAATTTGCCACTTACAAGGGTCATCCAAAAAGCATTAAAATAAAATGTAGACATGCATTTTGATGCCTTAAACTACAGGACCCCATTCCTGTCTCCTTTCTTTGCAGCTCCTTACCACAAGTATTCATGACTCACCTTTGGGTGGGCAGGCAGCAGCAAAGTGTTCTAAATACTCAAGTAATTCACCTCCTTGGTCCCTTCCAGCCAGAGCCGTCTTGGAGCCAGAGTCTATAGGTTCAACCTGGGGCTGGGACACTGGGTGAGACTCACCCTGTTGGGGGCTCCACAGGGCACAAGCTCTTGTTCTCTTCATTTAGCCCTGTGGTTGTTGCATCCTAGACTAACTCTGTTGGGGACTCCTCATCAGGTGGAGTGTCACCCAGAGTCGCATCAACTTCAACATCCTCCAAACATTCACAGTTTTGCCTTCCATGTCTGTGGTACCTAGGCAGTGCATCTTCTCTGGGCAGCACTGGGTGTTAGGCAAGGGCAGGGGTTAGGCAAGAAACCTTGCAGCACTGGTATTTAAATGGGGCCTCACAGTTGGGAGACAGCTATCCCCACAGCCCAACTGATGTTTCAAGACATTGAATTTAGCTGTGACTTTCATTTTGTAACCTGTGTTTTACATAGTTTACCCGTGTCTAATCATACACATGTTCTTCATGATCATCAATATTATTTCTTTAGAGACAAGTGGTGCATGTTCTTGGATGTGGTACAGCCATGTGTGTTCCATTAGATGACCCACTATCACGGGGAAGGGAGGACCAGGAGCAAGCTTGCAATAATAACCTGGCTGGTTTTGGACAAGTAACAAGAAAGATGATACATTGTGGTGGTGATGAGCGGGTGCATGCCTGAAAGAATTGTTTCTAAGTATGGAAAGTGATCTGTGAACATGACACTGAGAAGGATGTCCAAATTCTGTGTCAACTGTAAGGCCATTACACAGTCTACCTGTCAAGGTATCTGGGGTCAGGTAGATCAGGGAGCCACAGAGCTTCCCCATCACCTGTCCCTTTGTGAGTTTAGTTGCCATACCAAAGTCACAAAGCTTTGAATTTCCTGCTGCATCCACTAGATGTTTTCCAATTGGATATTCTAGTAGCCTGTGCCTCCGGAGGAGGAAGTGAACAACTGACGTAGCCTGCTGGAAAAGCCATAACGCTCCATCCTCCATTGGGCCTCTCCAGTTCTTCTCCCCACCACATACTCAATTATCATTAAGTGGTTAATGGTGTATCAACCGTGTACAAGAGTTTGATGATCTTCCAATGATTTAATGAGTTCTACCTCAGAGGTGATGTCATACAAGTTTGTTCCTTTTCTCCAGGACCAGTTGTTTACGTGTGAGAACGTGGCATGCAGGTTTCACCTCCTCCAGTGCACCACAGCTCAAGGCCAGGAAGATTTTGTAATCACTTTGAAGAATGCCCTCTTCACTGGGCTGGCCATGAGACTTGCCTTCATCACAACCTCTTTATTATGGAAAATGGTAGCACCACACAAGGCTAGGAAGAAATATAAAGGAGGTTAGAAGTTTATAGCTATGAATTATACACCATAAAATCTGAAAGACCCCCCAACAACCTAATGATGCACCTCAAGTTATAGAAAAACACAAACAACCTAGATCCCAAAGCTGTAGACAAGCACAGCTGTCCAATCCCACCCCAGCCGTGTTGTCCAGGGTCCAAAGCAGATCATTTTTTGCCCTATGTTATCCAGATTCCCCTCCACTATCCAGAGAAATAAGGCTCCCTGTTATGTAGCCTCCAAGGAGGTTCTGTCCTTCTGTCTGTCTCTCACTAACCTCCTTTCTTTCTCTCCTTTGCTTACCATCTTTAAAAGAAGAAACCTGTGACCCAAACCTGCTCTGCGTTCTCCAGGCCACAGCTCTGCCTGTTTCCCCAGAGGCCCGCTGCCATCCTGAACAGCCAGGTGAGATATCCACACCCCAACCCCAACAGATACAGCCCATCCCCTCTTTGCCCCATTTTCCAGTCTACACCCCTACCTGCCAGCCCGCATCTGCACTCTATTCTCCAGGCGACAGCTGGGCCTGCTTCCCTCGAGGCCGGCTGCTACCCAGGACAATCAGCACAGCTGCTCAACAAACCCCACTCGGTTGTATTCATAATGTTGATGAAAACGGAAAGATCATGCAGAGAGGAAGGACGCTCTTAGAGGACCTGTCTCTGCCTTTCCTCTTTCTGCCTTTGCACCATGTGATTCCCTCATGTGCACGGCTCTCAGAAGAAGCAGCCACACCTCTCAGCTTCCCTTCTGCTCTCCCCTGACATCTCCTGGGCCCTTGTCTCCCAGGTGGTCCCAGCTCACCCAGTCTCAGCTTCAGGGTCTCTGCATCTGGTCCAAGGTCTCCGATGTACTACACACCAGTCATATCCCTGGCCAGCTTGTCAGGCGAATCTTCTATGGCGTCCTGGGCAGAGGCAGGAAGAACCTGAAGGAGAGACGCTTTCTGGAACACCTCAACTGAACTGGATTCCTGCAGATCCCAAGAGAATTCAGATGTCCTCAGAACTATGGTTCTGTCCTGAGATCAGCAACCTCTTTGGAACTGGACCAGCCCACCCCAGGACCTTGCTTCACATGCCTGCCCTTAGCAGTTCTCCAGAGCTGGAAGCTGGCCATGGCCTCCATCTCACCTCAGACTGAGCTTCGTGGCTCGGTTCCACAAAGTTTGAGAGCACAGAGGGGATGGAGAGAATCCACAGTTGGGGATGATGAGAGCCTTCCTGTGTCTGCTCCTGCACCCCAATGAGACATTCAATGTCTTGTTGAAGAGCCTGTCGGTGTCCATGCAGAGGCCAAATCAATCGCATGCAGGCCTCTTCTTCCAGAATGAGGCATTTGCTATGCAAGCTAACTAGCTCCATACAACCTGGGGCTATGCTGCCCTTGGTCTTAGATGACCTGGCTAATTACTCTCCTTTCCTGTCACCTTTCCAAAGGCCCTGTACACCATACACTCAGGAATGAGGCACTGGGTTTACAAAGTAACTGGGATATTGGTGATTCAAAATGTTCTCCCACATGGCTCTCCCAGATGTTCTTGCAAAGTTCCCTCTCATAGGTCTTTAGGACAGTTGTCCTGGTTTATCTTAGGCCAGTGCAGTTCCCCTGAACTCTGCTCTCCCAGGCATGGCTGGGGTGAAGCTGAACCAAATTCCTACTCCATCATGCTCTCTTATCTCCCAAAACGCACCTCTATAAAAATGAACCAAGAGGGTTACCCTGGTAACCTACCTGCTGGTCTCCAGATACCTGCAGTCACCAGAGACTAAAGCACTCACAGAGATCCTGCCTGAAGCTGGTCAAAAGTACACGGACACCATGCACTGGCTGGAGGGGCTCCCAGAATCTACTGCAAAAGAGCCTAAAGGAGGGGAAAGAAATAGAAACATTAAGGCAGAGCAAGAAGAGGATGAATCTTTCACTGATCCAGGACTCTAGAGATACACAGATGAGCCGTGGTCCCAGGAAAACCTTGTTGAACAACTGAGCTGCATCTGGAGCTCTGGTATTAGCCAGGTTCTGGGTATAGCATCCCAGGTCTTTGGAACTAAGCCTGCTTCCTTACTGCCTAATTGTGTGTGTGAAACCATCCTGCCTTGTCAATCATGTTATATGGACCAGGAAGTACCAGGCTTTGCTTTTTGATTCCCTTGGAGGTTTTCTAGACTTGCTTCCTGCCCTCAGCATTCATGTCTTTCTGTTTACAGGTAGAGGCCATTGCAAAACCCCACTTTGTGGCTGAAATCCTCTCCCCTATACCAGAGATAAAAATGGCAGAGACTCTGGAACAGGAGGAAGAAGTCAGTGTTGATCGGGTAGTCAGGGAAGGACAGACATGGGTACAACAGTACATAAGCAAGAGGCAGTGGGACACCAGGTGGAACACGGAAAGCAGGGAGTAAACAAGAGACAACAAGACACCAAGAGGGAAGAGACCCTGCCGTTAAGGCTGGGGCTGTCCCAGATGAGGAGTGCAGATGTGGAGAAGAAGAGAGACTCCATAGAGCTAGAAGGATCCCATCAAGGCAACACAGCCTCAGACCCAGTCTCTCCGACATAGCTGTCTCCTCCCTTTCCTACCGCCACCCAAATGTTCTGGCCCTCCCTGCATGGGGCTGAGCCACTTTTGCACACTTCCTCCCCAGGCGCTGGAGGTGCCACCTGCCTCAGGAAAGGAGCAGGGCATGACAGCACCTCCCAAGACTGGTTCTTCCCAAGCAGCCTCCAAGGTTTCTGTGTTGGCCATCTTCAAAAGTACAGAGAGAAATGACCATGGTCCTCAAAGAACAGTCAGTGCACTGGCCAGGGTGGCTTTCTGAGGCCACTAGTGCCACAGGACCACTGACGTATGATGCATAGGTGCTTGGGCCTAAGCCTGTTGCTGTCTTGCAGAAGAATCAAGAGCTGCCCTCACTGGGTGTCACCCCATCTACTGCTTCTGCCCACGGCCATGGAACCCATTCCCAAACCCCAGGCTGCAGATGTTCAGGGGACTCAGAGGACCCTCTGCTACCAAGGAGTCCGGGGAGTCACAGACTAGAACCAAGGAGGACAAGGAGGAGCTCCACAGCCTGTCTTTCCCCTTGTTCCCCTAGTACCAGTTGGTGCTCTGGAGACCGTCCAGCCACTTGGGTCCCAACACGGATCTCCCTGGGATCTCCTGGAGACGCTTCCCAGTCCTCAAATCCTCAGCCAATGGACCTCAGCCCTGATCCTCCCCCAGCTGCCAAACCTAAGGCGACCTCTCCTTGGAGGCTCAGTTCCTGTGGCTAAGAGGCCTAGATCAGGACCTGGGCCTGGTGTACCTGAAGGGGGCTAGCCTCAGCTCTGAAAGTGCTTGTCTCTCAACGGATGGGAGGTAAGTCACTAGGAACCCATAAGAGGTTAAAGGAAGAAACACTCAGCCACCTGTGTGGTGTATCCTCAAAGTGGGCCTAACAGAGATTTGACTGTGCTTCTGTCCTGCACCCTAAGAGCCAACAACTCCTTCCTGCTTACTGGCTGGTCTTACATTAGAGCTAAGAGGAGGCGGCATTGGGAAGAGGAGGAAAGGATGGAGTGTTGGAGAAAACAGGGGTAATGGACCACTTTAACAGTTGGTGAGTTACAGTGAGCAAAGGTAGTTTTGCTGAAAACAGTCTTGGAGCTGCTGCTTTTGGTCTGACATCTGCACTGCTCCATGTAGCAAGGAGGGTTGAAGGGATGGACCCAGAGACTGCAGACTCCAGGGTGCTAAGGTGCACATCTGGGTCCTCCCTAGGTTTACCCACTGTTCTTTTTTTTTTTTTTTTTTCGAGCTGGGGACCAACCCAGGGCCTTGCGCCCGAGGCAAGCACTCTACCACTGAGCTAAATCCCCAACCCTTACCCACTGTTCCTGGGAGAATGTAGACTAGAGACTCTCACAATACCTGCCATCACCCTCTCATAGCCTCTTTGGACTAGTGGGCCTTCCTAGAGCCTGAATTCATTGTCTGCCCCTAAAAACTTCTAGCAGACAGCTGTTTTCTAGTCTTGAGCTCTCTGAACTATTTATGCAGTCTCTACTGTTAGCCTGCAGAATGCATTTTCTTAAGGGGATCTTCCTGCTTCCTTAATGACACAGGTGACAAGGCTAGACCAGCCCTCAACTGGCTAGGGCTGTTTTGAGTGTGGTTTAAGGCAAGATCCACAGGCAGCTAGGAAACATTCAGCTGACATCATCAACTAGACCCCAGTTTTCAATCAGGCGAGCACCATGCCCTCTGATGGTGACACGAAGACCCTACTCCTATGGAAGCCCTGTTGCGGTCTTTCACTTCCTTTGCTGGATTCTCTCCAGGCCTGAAGAAGCATTCTACCACTGAGCTGCATCCATGGCCCTCTGTATACATGTTACTTTAGACAGGGCTGCGCTATGTTGAGGAGACTTGCCCTGAATGCCCTGTGGCCCAAATGGGGTTTAACTGACAACCCTCCTGCTTCAGCCCTGAACCTCCCATAACCCTTATAGGTGGTAATACACCTACAATACCAAGCCTAGCCTGTAAAATTCCACATTTATTACAATCCACAGTTAAGGGAAGTTTTGCAGGTCTCATGTGCACTCCAAGGGTTGGAGCGAGGTCCTTGTGTGTAGGCTCTTGACCATGCAAATAGCTAAGCACCAACGGGCCTGGCTGAGCCTGCTCATCAGTTAAGCAGCAGCCATTACTAGATGTGGGTCTCATGGGAGGATAACTTCAATAAGGACTGGCTATCAGGACCAATTGCGGGGTTTTCTTTAGCCCCCCTCAGGCTGTACTGGGTCTGCACCGAGACTCTGAGTCACTTCCCAGATCCTCAGCTGGCACTTGGGCCTTCTGGATAAGACAGCGCTCAGCAGGGGTCATTTCTCATCCTCACACCAGTCCTCTCTGAAGGACCAATTCCACCTCACAGGTCAGAGTCTATTCCTGTCTTGTCCTCTGCCTTAATTCACTGCAATAACCATCCTCCTGGCTGTGCTTTGAGTGTTGGTAAAAGTATATGAGGGCTGAGGAGAGGGGCTTTGTCACTAAGCAGCATAATCCTCACCACACTCGAGGACAGAAACAAAATTCCTAACAAGTACACGCAGACCCACTGGCACGACACTGAATCCAGTTCTTCATTTGTGCTGCAGGAGAACCTCAAAGCAGAAATTATTCTGAAACCCCAAGGGACTGAGATGTTGCCACATGGCAACATTGTTTCCTGAGCAATGAGAACATGACCATACCCTTGCAGGGCTCCCCATGTACGCCATAGTCTCCAGACTCATCATCCTCTTTCCCAAAATACCACCTACTTAGCACTAACACTTGATTCTCTGGAGTCTGCCCAGGAGTTTCCTAGCCAGGGACATAACTGTCACCTCCCCCTTGCCCAGGCCCCAATTTCACTGGAGTACAGCTGGCCCAAGGGCCTAGCTCTGTAGTCACCCAATGATTGGACCCACTCTGGCCAGTGACAGAATGTTTGCCATGCTGTAGAGGTAGGGGAGAGGCTGCCCATGATGGTCTGACGGAGGTGATCTGCCTTCAAAGCCTTTCCAAAGCCACAGCTGTGCCTTCTCTCAGTTGGCCTTTGCTCCTCTGTGAGGCAGGGCCAGTCACTGCTGTCCCAGGGGTTGAGGTAGGCTGGCCTCAGCAGCCTCATGTCTTCCCTGTACTCAGGGCAGTGTTGAGTTTAGACCAGAACCCTGAAACCTGTCTTCTCCCAGAGACAAGGCTCAGTGGCATCTTGAGCAATGAGAGCCCCCACATTTGGCTCACCCATTCAGTGTCGTGTAGGTGGCCACTCTTCAGCACAAGGAGCAGTTCTCTACCACAGAATGCCTAGAAGAACACGCAGACAACTGTATGGCAAAAGACAGAAGCTGACACCGCTAGGTAAAAGCCTCGGCTGGATGAAAACTGATGTTTCTACCTAGGCCTGACCCTAAAGGTGGATGTTGGGTTCAAATCAGTTCTACAGTTAGTAGCAAAGGCATCTGAAGTTGCTATGTCCTAGATCTGGCAAGGCCCACTCACCTAGCCAAAAAGGAACAGCACAAGTGACACATATTCTCCAGCTTGCTGGCAGTGTCTTGTCAGACAGAAGAGCAAAAGTTCTCCTTCCCCCTTCTGAACTACTGCCTCAGAATGCTGTGAAACTGGGTCCTCTGGCCTAGAAGGTAGGCGGGACCATAGAGCAGGTTGCAAAACCAACACCTAGCAGGGGAGACTGAGGGAGTAAGGGCATGCTGCACTCCTTGGAGATACTATCCAGCTCAAGTTTCCCCCATCTTTGCTCTGCACTGGTCACAGGATTCAAGCATCCTGAAAACAATGTGAAGAGACTTCCGGACACAGGCACCCCACTGCCTCCTAACCACACATCATCCTGTCTCCCTATGCTTACCCCATCAAGGCTGTTTACCAACCCGCTCATACCACAGTCCCGTAGCACCAACAGATGCTGCATCTTCTGCTGTGTGACAAGTTTGAGACCAGCACCCCACCAACATGTGTGAATTGCTGTCTGTATGCAGGTGAGGTCGGGTGAAATCTACTTAGTCAGGTAAGGCTAAAGCCTGTGAGTGGGCAACAGAGAAAGAAGGGACAGAGGTGGAAGAGGACACAGGACAGAGAAAGATGGAGGAAGAGGACAAACTGGATCCACATGGCTTGAAATAGCCACAGGCAGCTATGGATATCATAGGAGAGCAATAGAATATAGGGCAATTTGTCCAATCTAGGTGGACAACTTCTATCATATCAATTGAGTTTTTGGGTTCTTAGTGTGGGCATTCTGGGGATTGAGAATTTACTGTTATAAATCTGACTGATAAATTACAAGTCTCTTGAGTCTTAATTATAAGGGGATAGTGGTTTAGAGCTAGCCGCAGGGGCTAGCAGTGGGTAGATGGCCTGGGAAGATACAAGCGAACCTGGGGAAACTGGGCAGACGGCCATTTGGGGATAGCCATGGGGGCAGGGAGACAGCCTTTGCTGGTGTGTAGTTAGTGATATTGTGGATTGTTTTTAATAATTGCATGCAATAAGGTGACTCTATGTCAGCATAGCTGTGAGTAAAACCGTTGCTGGGTCAATTTACAAGGAGGAACCAAGCAAGGCCCTTGCCAAAGTCTGTGCAAAGATCTCATAACCTATATCAGGAGGTCTCTGAAACTATCCTTACAGATCTGGACGCTCTAATACATGCCATTAGCTTGTCCCAACAGACTGCTTAGTGTGTGGACTCAACCGTGCTAGCCTACCTTGGGACAGTCGGGGTAGGCTATCTAGTAACTCTGGTGAGAAGACTGTTCCTCCAATGTTCTAATCCATCTTCTCTCATACAAATACATGGGGCTTCTCACTCCCGGTAGCTTCGGCCATGCTCTCAGCTCAATCTGTGCTCTAAGAAGGATGGTGTGGAATGCCATCACTGAGTCACACTCCCTCCTGGCTGGGATTTCCTAGGGAGCAGCTGATCATAATTCACGCACCTCCTCCTATGTAGGCCAAAGCCTTCTGTGCAGACACACTGCCACCTAGATGTCCTGCCTGCCTCCCACTATCACTGTTTCAGTCCACCCCGGGCAGATTCCCTAACCCATGGTTAAGCTCATCACAGAGGATCATCACTCAAAAGCAGAAAGACACATGAAATGGGACTGTGTTTTGGCTGAAACCTATGATATAGTCGGTTGTAGTTGACTGTGTTGATTATGCTGGCCCTGCTGTGCAGAGATCCCCACCTAACTCCTCCCTTCCAAATGGCTGCTCCCTATGGTCAACACCCTACTCCAGCTGTCCCCTCCCCCAACTTCTGGTCATCATGCACTGCTCTCTACCTCTACTCAACTTTCTCATGCTCCACATAAGAAAAATGCTGTGAGGTTGGGAGAGTGGGTCCTTATTTGCTGCCAGCACAGTATGTGGTACATATGTTAAAGTGCATATGCCAGAAGCAGGTACAATTATCATGTGTCAGTTGCCAAGGATGTTAGAAAACACATATATTAAGTGAAATGTAGAAGGGCATCTTGATGTTCATTCTTGATGTTTTGTGTGACTTCACTCTCCCCCTCACCTGGTTTTGTGTGACTCCACTTTCTCCCACCTCCTGTGGAAGCACTCTCCTCTGGGAAGTGCAGCTTCTCCTTTGGTCTGGCAGACAGCAGCATAATCTCCTTAAACACTTCACCATCCTTCTCTTTGCCCGCTTCCATCTGCCTGATGAGTTCTGAGGAGAGGCTGTGGTTACACACTGGGTCTGGGCAGCAGCAAAGCTTGGTTCAGATGTTTCCTGCAAGGACAAGCTTCTGTCCTTGTGATGACAGTCTGTGGTGGCCATATCCTGAGGCGTCTCCTCAGAGCTCCATACAGAGGCTATACTGTGGATGTATGAGCTGCACTTAGTCAGGGATTCACCCTGGGGATCCATGTGGAAAATGTGGTACTCAGAAAGAACGCCCATGGAGGGAGTTGTGTCTGGAGACGCACCCCTGGAAGCCACTGTGTTTCTCTTTTCCATGGAGCTGCGTAGTAGCTGCTCATGGTCATGCTGCATGGACTCACAGGACACAGCCTTGGAAACCATGCCTCCGTTCTGCAAGGTGCTGTTGGAGAGCTGCACAGGACCACAGGACACGGCCTTGGAAACCATATTTGTTTTTTGAAAGCTCGGGAGCTGCTCGAGGTCATGCTGCATGGAACCACAGGACACGGCCTTGGAAACCATGCCTCCCATCTGCAAGGTGCTGTTGGAGAGCTGCACAGGACCACAGGACACGGCCTTGGAAACCATATTTGTTTTTTGAAAGCTCGGGAGCTGCTCGAGGTCATGCTGCATGGAACCACAGGACACGGCCTTGGAAACTAGGCCTCCCATCTGCAAGGTGCTGTTGGAGAGCTGCACAGGACCACAGGACACAGCCTTGGAAACCATATTTGTTTTTTGAAAGCTCGGGAGCTGCTCGAGGTCATGCTGCATGGAACCACAGGACACGGCCTTGGAAACCATGCCTCTCTTCTGCGAGCTGTGGCTCAGGGGATGCTCTTCTTCATACTCGACGGGACCACAGGACACGGCCTTAGAAACCACCCCTCTTTTCTGTGAGCTGTGGCTCGGGGGATGCTCTTCTTCATACTCCACAGGACCACAGGACACAGCCTTGGACATCATGTTTCTCCTCTGCACGTACTGCACAGGACCACAGGACACGGCCTTAGAAACCACCCCTCTCTTCTGCGAGCTACTGTTCAAGAGCTGATCCCGGTCATACTGCCCAGGAAAAGAGGATACAGCACTGGAAGCCACGTTTCTCTTCAGCAAGCTGCTTTTCGAGAGAGGCTCCTGGTGACGCTGCACAGGCCCACACTGGGCAGCTGTTTCAGGAGGGACACGCGTCTTCTGGCGGCCCATAACATCAGTTATCCTGGGATTCTTGCTGTCCTTTCTTACAAGCTTGGCATTGTTGTAGGGCTTGTCTTGTGCTGTTGGAGCAGAGGTGGAATTGTCAGGCTCAGTCCCGATGTTCTTTAGGAAGACATGGACAGTGGGAGGATCTGTGGGTATCGTGGCTCTACGAGGCTGAATGAGTCTAACCTTGCGGTTAGCGCTGTCCCCGTAGGGTGACTGGTGTTTTAAAATTAAGTAAGTTGCCATGATGCTATTAAATTTTTTTTTATATAAAGAGTCTGTAATGTCCTTGGGGTTATAGCCCATGGCCCCCATAACTGCCATAATACTGGGGCTGGGCTTGCTGCTGAGTGTCTCTTGGGGTAGGGTGATTTTTGAAAGCTCCTCGCTGCCCCGCAGCCACTGATGTTTCGCAACGTCACCTATCTTGGGCCTCTGCAAAGGATCAATAGTGAACAACTGCTTGATGAGGTTGGCAATGTGTGCTGGGAGTTTTGACGGGATATAGTAGTGTGGGTCCCGCATCTCCTCCCTCATCTTGTCATATGTCGTTGCTTTGAACGGGTAATGCTTTGTCACCATGATGTATAGTACCACCCCCATGCTCCAGATATCGAGGGCCCTGGGATCATAGCTTTGGATGCTGAACAGTTCTGGTGCACAGTATGGAAGGGTGCCACAGAACACTGTTGACTTCTGCTCAGTGTTAACCTTGATGGCCAGGCCAAAGTCACACAGTTTGATGTTTCTTCTTGCATCCATCAGAATGTTTTCTGGCTTGATGTCCCTGTGTGCAATGCCATTTTTGTGGCAGTAATTAACTGCACAAACTATCTGTGTAAAGATGTGTCGGGCCTCCTCTTCCTGAATGTAGCTCACCTCTATGATGCGACCAGCCAGATCACCACCAGGAGCGTATTCCATAACCATGCAGACGTGCTCACTGGTTTCCATGACATGGAACAATTTGGTTATGTTAGGGTGGTCTACTAATTTCATTATTTCTAGCTCTGTGGAAATCAGAGTAGCGTTCTTTTTGTCCTTTTCCAGGGTCTTCAGAGCAACCTGCATCTTTGTGTGGAGGTGGACGGCCAGTTTGACCTGAGCAAAGTTGCCTGTGCCAAGGGTCTTGAGGATCCTGTAAGGACCGATGAGGACCTCTTGCTCAGAGGAGCTAGGCTTAGGATCCTGCTGCATTGTCACCTCCTCCTGTGATTTACTGTCGTCTCAGCACCAACTCACAATACTAGATTTAGAAAAATCAAAAGCAGACTGTATTAGCTATAGTTTTGTTGTTATATCAAAATACTATGGCTCAAAGCCATGTAGTCTACTGTATAGTAGAGTATTTGGATTCAGAGGGAGGAGAGTCCCTCAGTGGCAGGTGAGGTACGGTAGCAGGTGGTGGGAGCAAGAAGCTAGGAGACCACATCTCAATCACAAGGCAGAACACAGAGTACACTGGAGGTGGGCAAGGCTATGCCCTCTCAAGGTCCACCCTAAGGGATGTACTAGGCAAGGCTGAATCTCCTAAAGGTTCGATAACCTTCTCAGCAATGCCACCAAAGGTGGACCAACTGCTCACCTCTGTGAGCCTATGGAGAACATCATTCATTCTACTGCACGGTCTAAGAGGGAACTTCATGTCAGTAAATTTCTACATAAAGCATTCAGAAATCTAAACAATCTGATTAAAAATAACCTATGAAACTGAACAAGTTCTCAGAACAAGCAATTAATAAATATTTTTAAAGTGTCAAGCTAGCATGGAAATGAGGATTTGAAGCAACTTTGAAATTTCATCTCACTGCAACCTGAATGAGTATTATAAAGAAAACAAATCAGTTTGAGTGCTGGTAATGAGGGAGGGAAAGAGGGGCCTTTATTTGCTGTGGGTGGAAGTAGGAAATGGTGTAGCCACTATAAAAATCAGTGTGGATAGTCCTCAAAAAATAAATATGTAACACACCACTTCTGAGCCTCTACCTGAAGGACTCCATGCTCCTGCACCTCCATGTTCATTTTCAATGGGGAGAAAATGGAACACACATAGTGTACATCAATAGATGAGTGGATAATAAAGATGTTCATATACATGATGGAATTTTATTTATTGGCAAAGAAACTAAATAAACCATGGCATTTGCAAGTAAATAAGTTTACTTGTAAAATGTTATACTGAGGTAACCTAAACCTGGAAAGGCAAATGCCATGAGAACTCTCAGATACAAATTGTTAAAGGTATGTGTTTAACAGTGAATGCTGGTGATGGTCAGAAAGAGAGAGAGGGACTATCTGGTGAGAGGTGGGAAAGAGGCCTTAAGGGAAAGGGATAGTAGAACATATTGGAAAGGAAGGTAGAAGGGGGAGTCTAAGGAGGGGTAGGAGTATGGGGAAAGGGGGGGATGGGAGCAGTATAAACATAAGAATATATGAAGATAACATGGGATCATATGACCTTATAAGTTCATTAAAAATTATAATCTAAAAAAATGTGTATGCTGGTGTCTTCAATAGATGAAACCTATTTTAATATCTATAGGTTATTAAGTAAAAATCCAGTGCCAGATGTTGTCAGCCAGGGAAATCCCCAAAATGGCCATTGCTCCTGGTTGCTCACTAATGTGTAATGTTAAGATCCTATTACTGAAGACTTACTTTGGTCACAAGACATAGAGAAATCAAGTTTAAGATGGGCTGGAAGTTTCCTCTCTACTGGCTAGTCTTCACAGTGCTTAAGGATGCTGTATTCACTGGGCCAAAAGCTGCTACAGAGACTACTGGTAAAGAATGGTCGTCCAGAATCTGACCCAGCTGTGAATCCTAGGCTACAACAATGGCCTGCCAAGCAAGATATTCCCTCCAGTAGAATTGTGGATAAACTGCTCTGTAAACCTGGTCAAGAACCCTTAGTTGAGAAGGTCCTAGGTGCCAGGGTGGAATCTACTACTGTACTTTTGATCCTGTGGAGTCCAGTGGCTTCTAGTCAGGTGATAGCCCCAGATGGATGGTGCAGCCCACCATCTGAGAAGCATTTTACACTGCAGGCAGTGAGTGGTGCAAACCTTGCTAAAGTGACTAGAATCCATGACGGTGGAACTGTCAGCCCTAAGGGAAATAATGATATCAGCCACTCCACGACTCCAGGAATGTGGTGGAAAAGGGGTGATGGGGAGAATGTGAGAGCCAGAGGATGGGGGAATGTGTAGCACAGAAGATGTTTCTAGACATGGCATGTCCTTTACACCCAAAACTCATTTCAGCTGTGGTATGCACATTGGACTGGCCTCCTCCAGTCTTCATCATGGTATGGGAGGGATCTATGAGACTCCATGGCCTCCTAAAAGGCTATAAGAAGGTACCATTGAGAGGTAATCATTTTCTTCAGTGGTGTAGCCACTGTTTACATGATCTAGTTCAGAGGAACACTCCTCCCTTGCTGGTGGGATTGCAAACTTATACAGCCGCTATAGAAATCAGTATGTCAATTTCTCAGAAAGTTGGGAATAGGCCCAACTATATCCAAAAGACACACTGTCCTACCACAAGGAACTCACTCAAGAATGTTTATAGCAATTTCTTCATAAGAGCCAGCAGCTGGAATCAACTTAGACGTCCCTCAACAGAAGAGTGGACAAAGAAAATGTAGTACATCTACACAATGGAGTGTTACTCAGCTGTTAAAAATAACAATGAAATTTACAGTCAAGTGGATAAAACTAGAAAAGAAGTCATGATTAGTGAGGTAACCCAGACCCAAATAGACAAACATGATATGTAAGTGAATATTAGCATAAAGTAAAAGATAACCATGCTACAGTCAACAGACCCAGAGAGGCTAAGTAACAAGGAAGGCTCTAGGGTGGACACATGGATCTCTCTGTGAAGGGGAAAAGGAATAAACTTTGCAAGTGGACTAAGGGTAAATGGGAATGGGAACAGGAGTGATCAGGTGAGGGAGGGACAGAGGGAGAGAGTACAGGGAGAGACAACGGCAATTAAGGGCACTTGGGGGCAATATGGAGAAACCTAGTGCAGTGAAAACATACTGGAACCTATGAGGATGACCCTAGTGAAGACTCCTAGTGATGGAGGATGTGACGCATAAACTGTCCATCTACTATAACCAGGCTTCCAGGGATGGGACTGAGACACCAAACAAGCCACAATGGTGGCTCGGAGCTTGTGGGAGCCGCCAATCAATGACTTGTCTAACTTGAGAACACAAAGCTGGACAGCCCCAAGAGACTTACAGTAGAACCACTGCTTAGGCCAATCATCATCAGAGAGGCTGCCTCCAGCAGCTGATGGGAGGAGACCCAGATATGTGCAGTGTGATGGTTTGTGTACGCTGGCCCAGGGACTGACAGTATTAGAAGGTGTGGTCCTGTTGGAATAGGTGTGTCACTGTGGGTATGGGCTACGAGACCCTCATTCTAGCTGCCTGAAGTCAGTATTCTGCTAGCAGTCTCCAGATAAAAATGTAGAACTCTCAGCTTCACCTACACCATGCCTGCCTGGATGGATGTTCCCACCATGGTGATGATGAACTGAACCAATGAACCCGTGAGTCAAGCCCAATTAAATGTTCTTTTTCAGGGTTACTTTGGTCAGAGTGTTTGTTCACAGCAGTAAAACCCTAAGACACATAGCCAAACAGTAGATGGAGTTAAGGGAACCCCAAGGAAGAGAGAGAGGGAGGATTATAGAAGCCAAAGGGTTTCCGTATACCAGGAAAACTTGACCTACAGAATCAACTAAGCAGGGCTCATAGGGGATCACAGAGACTGAAACAATAGCTATGGAGCTGGCATGGGTATGGGTCTTCTGCATACATGTTATGTTTGATTAGCTTGGGGGTGTTGTGGGACTCCTATCAGTGGGAGTAGGGGTGTCTCTGACTATTTTTCTTCTCTTAGGACTGTTTTCCTCCTACTGGGTTGCCTCATCCAGACTTGATATGAGTGTCTGTGCCTAGTCTTATTGTATCCAGTTATCCTGTATTCATTTGCTATCCCTGGGAGGCCTGTTCTCTCTGAAGGGAAACAGGGATCAGATCCACTGATCTGGGGGAAAGGAGAGGTAGAGGAGGGCTGGCTGTGGTCATGATGTATTGTATGAAAAATAAACAAACAGGAAAATTAAGATAGCCCTGCTCTAGTAAATAACCTCTCACCTGCACTAGAGCAATGCATTCTCATGAAACTTGGGGCTGCACATAAAAAGAAAGCAGGTAAGTAGAAGGGGGCCTAGTTGAGAAGAGGTCAAGCAGTAGAGAGACAAGCATGAGAATGAGAGAACAGAATGAGTAGAAAATGACTAAAGTACATGGCTCTGGATATCAAACAACAAACAGACCTAACATACCAAACAACCTAACGGTTCAGGTCATACAAAATGGAACAAACCAGTTCGCAAGCAGTGGGCAGCAATGCACAAAGAAAGATCAAAGTTGAAATGAACAAAATCTCATCAGAAAAAAAAAAGAAGAAAAAATAACTAAGCTATTTGAAAAGATATACAAAAATAGCAAACCTTAAGACAAATTAACCAAGAAAGAAACACAAATTAATGTAATTAGAGACAAGACGGTACTATCAGGTACCATCAAAATCCATGGACTGTCAGGAACTATTTTGAAAACTTTAGTAAACTGGAAAATATCAAAGAAATGGGAACATGTTCAGACCCACATGACCTATCAAAATCAAGATAACAACTTTGAAAACATATTAGTAGATAAATAAAAATATAAAATGATAATTTTTAAAAATCCCTAAACAGAAGAAAGTTCAGGGCCACAAGGAAATGTGAAGAAACCCTATCAGCCCACTGAAGAAATGGGGATGCTCGTACTCGTCCTTAGAAAGGAAAAGAACACTTCCAAACTAATCCTACAAAGCCAGATTACACTGGCACCAAAACCAAATAAAGATGTCACAAACAGAAAAAAAAAATTGAGACAAATTCCTTGATGAACACAGGTGTGAAAATCTTAAATGAGAATACTTGGTATTTCGCTCTGAGTTCTGCAACATGAGAAAGGCGATACCTCATGATGAAATGACCTCATCCTTGACTCATCCATTCAGGGATGGTTCCGTGTCTCAGGCTGATAAATAATACAGCATGTAAACAGAATCCAGTGTAAAAATCATGTGTGCCCGGCTATAAAGTAGAAGTGTTGACATTCTCAGGATCTGGAGATGACTGTGTTACCTATGACTAGCCAGTGTCACAAACAGTTACATCTTGTTTTCTATCCTATGTAGAGTCTTACAGTGCTGGGAGTGAGGCAGGAATGGGGGAAGGGGGAGGAATGGAGGGAGAAAGAAACAGAGACATAGAGAGACAGGGAGATAGAGGGGGAGAAGGGAGACAGGGGAAGAGAGAGGGGTGGAGAGGAAGAGAGGAGGAAGAGAGGAGGAGTAGAGGAAAACACAGAGACAGACAGGGAGATAGAGAGGAGGAGAAGGGGAGACCAGGAGGGGGGGGGAGAGAAAACAGAGAGAGAGAGAGAGAGAGAGAGAGAGAGAGAGAGAGAGAGAGAGAGAGAGAGACACCCAGGTGCCTGAACCTTCACAGAGTGCCAATTTAAACCTGGCTGTAACAGCCCTTACGATCTCTACTAACTTGCCAGCAGGAGCAGAGGCCAAGAACATAAAACCCAATCTAAAGGGGCTTGGACAAACCACCAGAGTGGAGAATTCACAACACTGTAAGGCAAATGGCAACAGACAAGACTGTACCTGGTGTTGGACGAGGAGATAAGGGAGCACCAATTCCAGATTTGTGGTTTTGCACACTGCTTCTAGTGTCTTCCTACCGAAAGACCGGTCTTCAATATAACAAGATGGGCACCAACTGATTTCGCCACCCACCTGGAACTTCCAACTGTGAGTCCTGATTCATGACCTAACTGGTCACATGACCAGAACCTGGCCAATCAGATTAGCCAAACAGCATGCGCTCTCCTGATTGGCCAGACTGAAGTCATGTGACTTAGACCAGGGATGCAGGAAGAAGTATCCTGTCAGTGAAGGCAGGGCAGGGTAAATGGCAGAACTTTTGCCTTTGCTGTGGATTGTTTCCAGGGATGTGCCTGTTCATGTCTCCCTCCCTTATCCCAATCGCTTCTGTCTAAAGAACTCAAAACAGCACTTCGTCCATCCCCAGTCCCCATTCCACTTGTAAAAATCCTGGCCTCTGTTTCTAAAGGTCAGAGTTAGGATTTGCTTCCAGCTCCTAGCTCTCTTCCTGCACTGCACGTTCTCTTCTTGAACACGACAGTCAAGATAACTACTATTCACTTGCTAGGTGAGCCCTTGTTAGGTGCTGGCTCCAGGGATCAGCAGGACTGAAGATGTAGCTGTCTTCAAGGAGTTAATGGCCTACAAGGGAAAGTTTTCTCCCCTTAAGGAGCTGCACTGTGCACTGTCCTTTACCCACGCCCCATTTGTGTCCCTAATGCCTGTGCCCAATCTATATACAAACCTTTTCTTAGTGAATTCTAAATTAACATCACAAAAAGTCACGGCTTACAGCATCTCCTTATGGAGTTCAACATCCTAAAATTTTGAGAATTTTCCTCATTATGAGTCGTACTCCATTCTCCACACTAAGCATGTGACGGACAGAGTCACTCTAAAACAGACAGTTTTCTGTTTTAGACCTGGAAACTTTCCCCCAGACATCCCATATATTATTTCTCATTTGTTCTACTTGAAAATACTTTCATCCACTTTTTGAATCAGTCTTCAATTTCTTGTTAAACTTTACAGATTTCCTCAGTATTGCTTCCAGATTTCCAGCCATTTTATTCCTTTACCTTTTCTTTAAATATTCTTGCTTAAATATTCATTTCAAAGTATCCAGTTCTTGCTTAATGGGTGCATCATTTTCTCTCATCGCTCTGAAGACTTTAGAGAGGTTGTGTAGCAGGACACTATCAAAATAACTGTGAAGCTGTGTGGTGAGCACTCATGTGTTAGCACCAGCGAGCACAGATGCCAATGTCTGACGTTCATTAATTACTAAGTGCATGGCTGAGGCTAACTGAAAAGTGAACTTGTTATATTTTTGGCTGAACAGAAATCTGATTTTTTGATACTGACCCACAGTTCTTAAAACTGGGTTGTTGGAGCAGCTGAAAGAGTCAGATGCAGATGTGTACACCCAACCAATGGACCAGCAGTCTCAACCTGGACCCCCGAGATTGCTCAGACACTGGGCCACCAAGCAGGCAGCGTGCCCAGCTGATGTGACACCTCCAACACACAGAGCAGAGGACTGCTGGGTCCAGTCTCAGTCAGAGAAGACGCACCTAACCCTAAAGAGATTGGAGGCCCCAGGGAGGTCTGGTGAGTGGGTTGTGGGAGTTGAGACATCCTCCTGCAGATGGGGGTAGAAGCTAAGGGATGTGGAACAGTCAGAGGGTGGACTGGGGCAGAGATAAAATCTGGACTGTAAAATTTTAAATAAAAATTTAAAAAATTAGGGTTGGGGATTTAGCTCAGTGGTAGAGCGCTTGCCTAGCAAGCGCAAGGCCCTGGGTTCGGACCCCAGCTCCAAAAAAAAAGAAAAAAGAAAAAAATTTTTAAATTATATATATGAATATATGTGTATGTGTATTATGTGTGCATATATATGATGTATGTGTATATATTTGTAGGCACTCATAGATATAGATAGATAGATAGATAGATAGATAGATAGAGATAGATAGATAGAGATAGAGATAGATAGATAGATAGATAGATAGATAGAGATAGATAGATGGATTCATTGCCCAGAACCCCTTTTTAGTTAAAGAGTTTATCATTTGCAGACTGTATAAAAACAAAAAAAACTGTGGTGTTAGATACTAGGGGAAACTGTAGTTTGGATGTATTATATGAAATAATGAATAAATGAATGAAAAAATTCACTGATATAAAATACCTTAGATTCATTTTATTTTATGTGTATGAGGCTTTTTTGCATGTACATCTGTTGGAGGTCAGGAGAGGTTACCAGGTCCCCTCATCTGGAGCTATGAACAGTTGCTATCTGCCATGAAAATGATGGCAATGAAATACAGGTGCTCTGCAAGTGCTCAGGGATGGCACCACCCACAATGGACCGAGCCATCGCCCACTGACCACTAATTGAGAAAATGCTTTACAGCTTAATCTCATGGACAATTTCCACAACTAAGCTCCTTCCTCTCTGATGACTCTTGACTCTAGCTTGTATCAAGTTGAAGCAAAACTGGACAGTACCAATAACTTCAAAGTTTTCCAGAAGTTACTATAAGCACAGGGCTCCTAGTCTAAGGAGTGTTTCCAGGTGCAGATGATTTTATGATAAAACAAAAGCCTCCCCTGGGGGACTGGATGCAGTTCCAGGAATGTGTCTTTACATTTGTATCTGAAGCACTATGCTATTTGTAAGCCGTGTTACACTGAAGAAAAGACACAACAATCAACTGCTTTAGTCAGTTCAAGAACTTGTGGACTTATCAAAAGACAGAGTTTAAACCTTGAGTTTCATTTTTTTTTTTAATGTTGAATGAAATTTGACTAAAACAGTGCTTCTCAACCTTCCTGATGCTGTGACCCTTTAATACAGTTCCTCATGTTGTAGGAACCCCCAACCATAAAGTTATTTTGTTATCTACTTAATAACTGAAACGTTGCTACTGTTATGAATCATAGTGTAAATATTTGATATGTAGGATATCAATATGCGACCTCTGTGGTGGTCACAAGTCATGGGTTGAGAGCCTCTGGGCTACAGATTAAGGTGAAAATTATTCTCAGCATCGGAAATTATGAAATCGAAGTATGAACTGACTCTGGAAAACATTGAAGAGGCTCTACCATTAACCATTCGAGACCAGTTTAATGTCTTATAAAAAATGAATAAACACTTAAATCACAATAGTGTGAAGATTGAGGCCTATGTCTGTTGTCTGTCTTCCTGAGAAGGCCCTTCCCACCCCCAGGAACACCCATGTTAGACGTACCATAAATCCCTGCGTAACATGTCCCAGGGGACATCCCCAGCAACAGTAAACCTCATCTGCTCCCCTGAGCTCCATTTTCCAGCCCACAACTCTTGCTGCGTCCTTCGTGGTCAGCCAGCACCAAGAACAATCTGATGGCTAAAGGCCAGTATAGGAGAGCAACGGACAAGAGCCGGGGCAATATAGCACCACGGGGCCCAGCTACCCTACTACAACAAGCCCTGGATATCCTGACACACCCAAAGGACAGGAAGATGGCCTTAATTCCAATCTTACAAGGAAGACAGAGGCCTTTAAAGAGGAAATGAATCAAATCCCTTCAAGAAACACTGGGAAATACAATCAAACATACAATCAAACAAGTGAAGGAAATGAAAACAACTGTTCAAGATCTGAAAACAGAAATAGAAACAATAAAGAAAACACAAACTGAGGAAATCGAGTGGGTAGAAACCTAGGGAAGAGAACAAGAACTACAGACACAGCATCAACAGGAGATGATAGAGGTTCTCAAGTATAGAAGATATGGTAGAAGAAATTGGTCAAGGAAATGTTAAATCTAAAAAGTTACTAACAAAAGACATCCCATAGACCTGGGGTACTATGCAAACGCCAAATTCAAGAACAATAGGTGTCACGGGCCAGCCTTGACACCCAGGTATTAAAGTTTGGTGCAGAGTTGGCAGGGACCTTGAAAGAACAATTCTCAACTTTATAGGGAAAAAATCTAGGCTAGCTAGAACAATCCTGTGTAACAAAAGGACTTCCAGAGACACCACCATCCCCAAGTTCAAGCTGTAATACAGAACAATAGTAATAAGTCACCAGAGTACTGGCATAAAAACAGACGGGTTGATGAATGGAATTGAATCAAACAGCCAGAAACAAACCCACACAACTATGGACACATATTTTGATGAGGAAGTCAAAACCATACAGGGGTATAAAAGACAGCATATTCAACAAATGTCAGTGTTCTAACAGGATGCCTACATGAAGAATACAAATAGGTCCAAATTTATCATCTTACACACC
Source organism: Rattus rattus (assembly GCF_011064425.1). Classification (NCBI taxonomy): domain Eukaryota; kingdom Metazoa; phylum Chordata; class Mammalia; order Rodentia; family Muridae; genus Rattus; species Rattus rattus. Next base: position 68,765,680 of record NC_046167.1, on the reverse strand, counting down.
ACTCAAGTCCAAGTGGATCCAAGATCTCAAAACAAAACCAGATATACTAAATCTATTAGAAGAGGAAGTGGGAAATAGCCTTGAATGCACTGGCACAGGAGACAACTTCCTGCATATAACACAAATGGCTCAGGCACTAAGATCAACAATTAACAAATGGGACCTCAGGAAACTTTCAAGCTTCTGTAAGGCAAAGGACACCAGCAATAAGACAAAATGGCAGCCTACACAACGGGAAAATAACTTCACCAACAGAGAGCTAATATCCAAAATATAGTTAAAAACTCAAGAAATTAGACACCAACGGACCAAACAAACCATTAGAAATGGGTACAGAGCCAGAGAATTCTCAACAAGGGAATCTATACTGTCTGAGAAGATCTTAAAGAAACACTTGTTGTACTACATGTACACAGCAGAGTATAGATACACACTGGGAAAGGGGCCTTGAAATAAATGCAGTAAATAACACTGGCAAACCAGGACATCCACTGGAAGAAGAATTTAGAGAGAGCTGTCTCTCTCACCCTGTAAAAAATCAGTGCAGAACAGACAACATACCTAAACTTAAACCCTGAATGCTAAGGCTGCTGGAAGGGGAAGAAGGAAAACACTTCATACACAGGCATAGGCAGAACTGTCGGACTGGAACACCAAGATCACAGGGAAGGACCCATGGGTAGACAAATGAGAGTATATGAAATTAAAAAGCTTTACGTAGCAAAAGATGCTAGCATTCAAGGGAACAGCCAACATAGAACATAGGATAAGATCGTTAATAGTCACATTCCTGTGGGCTGTTAACATCTACAATGTACAAAAAAAGTGACTATTAAAAACAAAAAAGGGCAATAAGTTGGTTAATGAACCAAGTGGTTTTCAAAAGGAAACACACAGAGTCCAACAAATGTTTTACAAAGTCTTCAACACCCTTAACCTTTGGGAAATTCAAGCTAAGGCCACTTTAAAGTTCCCTCTCACCTAAACCTCAGAGGCTGAGATCAGACAGCAAATGAGAATCCCTGGCAAGGCTATTGAGAAAGGACCTGTCAGCAACTGCTATTGGAGTGTGTAAACTGGAGCTGCAGGGTGGAAATCAGGATAGAGGTTGCTAAAAACAGAACTACCATAGGCCCAGCTCTACCAATCATCACAGTGGACTCAAAGGACACTGTGTACATTTTGCCAAGGGATACCTGTATGTCCAAACTGACCATGGCACTGCACACAATGGCAAGACAATTAGGTATTAAAAATACCTTAATGATTCACATCATTTTATGCTAATTAAAATTAAGAACATATACAAATATGAAACACTAAAAATATCAAATTTTTTAATGATAATTACCCACATGCATTCTTATGATAAAGTATGGAATTTCATGTTTCCATAACCTAACTGAAGTTACTTAATTATATTCTTTTAGATTTTATTGCAAATTGACAGTGAATGAATAAAATTGACAATGAATAAATGAGTATGAGACAAATAGAACTTTCTTGTCTCAATTTAGATCAGCTATGATCTCATAATGGAGAGACGTGGATGTGCAGAAAGAAGACATCCTAAGAGTAACAATCCCCAAGAAACAATTCAAGTTCCACAGAGAAGACAGCATTGTCAAAAACTAAGACCTGAGGGACTCAGGTAGACATCTTCTAGAAAGCAGAGGAATTCTGGGGCTCAGGGAGGAGAAACAGAACATCGACAGAGATCTACTTTGACTGCTTCAGCACAATGATTTGGAAAGAGCAAGGAAAGCCAGGAGGTGGGTGGGGCTGCTGCGCTGGAGGTCAGGAAGGGGCTGTGGCACCCTCTCTCCTGCCAGGAGCCCTTTGTGATGAGGAGGCCACAGCTGTGTGATATGGCCTGAGCCCTCCTGACACATCTCACACTGCAGCCCTGGGCTCGGTGGCCTGAGAGATGCACTGCCATTCAGAAGATGGAGGGTTTTCTCCTTCTGATGAATAGCGCTATTGAGTCATGGATGAACACCAGCACCATGGACATAGCGATGGACATGAGCTTTGGCATTGTGTGCGGAGTGGGGCTCTTTTTCCTTCTAACTCCATTCCTGAAGAAGTACCCACTGTCACCACCACCTGAGAGCCAAAGGGACATCCCACAGGTAAGGAGAGTTTGGTTCGGGGTTGGGGGATTTAGCTCAGTGGTAGAGCGCTTGCCTAGGAAGCGCAAGGCCCTGGGTTCGGTCCCCAGCTCCGAAAAAAAGAACCAAAAAAAAAAAAAAAAAGAGCTTGGTTCACACACAACGGAGGGGCCGTCTGCTGTTCATGACAGTTACTCTCACGTTTCATAGAAATACAGGTGCAGTGACAAATTTTGGAAGTTTTAAAAATATATATATAAGAATATGTTTTGTTTTGGTGTCAGGTGTGGGAGATGGGGGTTGTTTCAGATTGCCCACAGCAGCTATAAATTTGCCTCATGCTCAAGCATGGGTGTGATTTTGCCAGCAGCAGAGTTTCTGCGCTGGTGCGGCATTTGGAGTTCTGGAGACTTTCCAGAGGGTGTATAAACGCCAGCGCCTCGAGAGGCCTGATGCATTATTGGTTGCTGGTTGGTTGCTATCAGTTGCTGGTGTCTGTGGTTTGTTAAGTGGTCGTGTGCAAAGAAGAAAGGAGAAATTGGATATCTTAATGGTGAAGATCTAAGGAACTCAACCATCCTAATAGCATCTCCCCCTTTCTCCTCTATCCTTTCTTCTCTCCTATCTAGTATTAGGGGATTAAAAGGGTGGAGGAAACAGGGGTAGAGTAGAGTATGAGAAAGAAGAACCTACAAAGTAGCTAATGTCTACCTACAGACAGGTGAGCCGTAGTCTCCAGAAAAAGCACCAGTACCTCAGGCAGGCAGGGCAGAGGTGAGAGACACCCTGAGGAGTCTACTGAAGCTCTCAGGCCATTTGTACAAGAAGGCAGAGAGGCCACTAAGGATGACTGTGGCTCCATGGACAGACTACATTTCAGGAATGGTAGATACACAGAACAAACTCCTAAGAAAGGTCATCTGTCCCCTGCTCAGGCACCTGCTTTTGTTTGGGTTGAGCTGGTGTGAAGCAGGTGATGAGACCAAGGGCCTCAGATCAGGGATCGAGTCTCCTGTCTGAGGGAACAGATATCACCTGATAGCCCAGAGGCAGCTGCAGAGCTCAGCCCTGGGTAGGATCCTGTCTGAGGAACACTGGCTGAGGTCACCTATGATAACTGTGGCATAGACAGCACCTTCTGCTTTTTCCCAACATGGTCAAAAGGAAATGTGTGTACACACAGTGTGACTGACACAAGGATGGATGAGAGAGAGAAATGCAGATTTCATGTGATCCCTGAGCACAGAGAGCAGACAGCTTGCCTACCACAGAGGGGAAGAAGGGACCCCAGCTAATTTGTGTTGTTTCAAACTGGCAGGATGTGAAGAGGAGGCAGAGAAAGACCAGGAAGAAAAGTTCTACTGTAAAAGGTAGGCTTCTGCTTTCCTGGGGTGAGTTATTTCATCTGGCCGGCCCTTTAGTGAAATGATGAGAGCCTTGCATCTGACGACAGGAGGTGTAGAAAGGAAGAGGGATTGTTGGGAAGGAAATCAGAATCAGGGAATCTCCAGGTTCTGGGACAGAATGATGCTGTGGTTGGCCGGGCATGGATGCTACACATGGGAATGTAGCTTGAGGCACTGGAGTGATGCTGTGCCCCCGTATGGGGACTCCCAGGTCCTACAGACAGCAAGTAACTTCAATTCTCCCAGCTGCGTTTCTATTTCAGATACTGATCCTGTGGCCATTATAGTGATGTAGGTGGAATTACATGGGTTGACAGAGGAGCAAGGAAAGTGTAAATGGAGAGATGGGGTCCCTCCCCTTGCTCACTTTCAGTGTCCTGTGTCCCTAGACTCTGGTGGTGGGGCATTAGAAACCTAGCTTGAATGATGTTTGAGAGGTGCCTCTCACATTTTCGTGGAATATATGGGGTTTCATGTGTGTATCTGTGTATTTTCCATAACATGGGCTTTATTTTCAGATTATAGAAACAGCAGAAAGAATGCACATGATACCCAGAATGCATCACCACCTATGGAAAGGTAAGAAATCAACCATTTGTGCAATTATTCAAACCACAACTTAGGATGTGAACTCAGACACTGGGACTATTCATAATGAATGTATTAATATGGTGGGATGAGGATACAGTCCCATTAGAGGTGACAGAAAGAGATATGGGCTATAGAGGTAGTGGAGGGTCTGAGGGACACAGGTGCCATATTTACACAAACTAATGGGCCTCTTGATCCTCTGCTTGGGGCTGATGCTTTTGCCTCCTGTCTTTTGCAGTCCCACCAGGCATCATTTAATGGACTCCTCTTCACAACCCTTTTGGAACTGTAAAGAGATACTGCATCAGCTTACGCTCTCTCGGCTGTTTTCTCACCTCAGAGGCTTAGAGGATCTTCTACAACATAAATTTATCCGAATTGTATGGGGCATATCGTCTGTGCTTTCTGACTCAGTTGTGGCTACTGCCTGGGTCTCCAGGGAATCCTCCTCAGGAGGATGTAAATCCGTAAGATTTAGTGATACATGTGACCCTGTCCAAGCTCTACCCATGTCTCAAGGACCTCCACAGCCTTTCCAAGACCTGCCATTGCCCCACAAACTTGTGACACCAAACTTGGGAGGTGTTACAGGGGTCAAGGAACTAGAAAACCTTCCAATTTCTATGCCAAAACAAACACCTTCTTCGTTCCAGAGCAGGACCTGTGGAATGGCAGGTCCTACCCCTAAAATGGGAATGCAGGTGCTCCTACCAACTGAAAATGAGCCCTGGAAAGAAAGATTAAGTTGGAAAGACATTACAGGCTGTAAGGTCCAAAATCATCAAGCAGCCAATAGGCAGCACACTGACAACTTGCCCAGGGGCACCCCGCCTACTAAGGCTATAGGGTCAGCCTCCGTCCTTCCTGAGCATTGCCAGATGCCCCAGGATCATGAGGAGCCACAGAAGGGAGGCAAGACGACTAATGTGGGGAGAAAACAAAGCACCCATGTCAGGTTCCTCCCGTCCTTGGAACTAACCCAGCTTCAAGAACAGTTTCAAGAAGATAACAGTGATCACTATTGCAAAAGCAGGCCTCAGTGCTCCCAGCCTGCCCAGCCCTCCACCCTCAACCCCATGGAGATACCCTTAAGGAAGGTCATAGCAAAGTGTGATATACATAACACCATCAATAAGGGCCACAGTGCTGGGGACAGAGATGTGCCTTGCACTTCAAGCAGCACCCCTGGGAAGGAGCTGAAGCCCAGGAACGCTGAAGTAAGGACAGATAAGCTGTCCTCTATGAATACCACTGAAGACCTTTCCTTCCTTGATCCAAAGTCTCAAATGAAGCTGGAGCCAAAAATCATGCAGCTTCCTGTGAAACGCAGAAGGAAACTACCCTGTATTTCCAAGGCAGAATACTATGCCAAGGCTGCCATGATCTTGGAAAGATTGCATCACCGAGGTCCAGGAGGGACAAGGGTGGAAACTATATCAACTGCCAGGCTGCAAAGCCCTCTGTTTGAACACTCACCTTCAGAGGTTCAGGGGACCCAAAGAGCCCCTCCAACTGCCTCCATCCATGGGCCCTCAAAGTCCCATCCAGATCCACACCAGAGATACCTAAGTGTTCAGCCCCATACTTTCTGCTTTCTGGCAAAACCCCAGCAGAGCAGGAGGCTCCAGGGAAGTGCGAGAAGCTGCCTGCTACCAAATGCCAGCCGAGGATCAGCCAGACATCCACCATGGAAGGGTTCTGAGGATGCGGCCTCAGGACATCCCCACTGTAAAGCAGCAAGAGTTAGCCCTGAAGAAAGTGCCCCATCTTTGGTGGCCACACAAACCAACACACTGAAGGTAAAAGAAGAGACACACAATGGCCAAGCCATCGAAACAGACTTTGAGTCTGTAGAGGCCAACAGAAGCCCAGGCCATCTTCAAATACCTACCCCACAACACTCAGGGGACTTGGCTCTAAAACCAACAGTATATAGTAAGGTCAACGTGAGAACAAGCAAGCCTGAGAACCATCATCCAGATGGCCCCAGTACAGTACACCCTGCCACAGTCCGCTTGCCCTCACAGCACTCAGTGCCCAGCTTCCAGACTACACGCCAAAAGCCCAAGACTTCCCAGGGCTTAGGTGATGTCTGCATGAGGAGTGGTGAGAGTGCGGAGAATCAGCAGTCCAGAGTCCGTATGGATAAGTTCGCAGCAAAGAATGACAACACATTTCATCCCTGTAAAGGCAGGACGAGTACGTTGAAATATGGAGGCATAAGTCAAGTAGAAAGGCCTTCTACTCTGAGCTCTACCCAGCTCAAGGATATAGCCAACACTGAGAGTCAATCCTCCCTATATAAACAAGGAAAAAGAGAGGCTTTTCCAAAAAGCTCCTTGCAAAACATCAAAAGGAATGCTGCACGATATGGAAACCTCAGCACAAAATTCAAGGGGCAAGGGGATTCTTTGAAGAATAAAAGCTCCACGCCATCTACTGACCAGACACAGGAGGTAACAGAAAGAGAAAACTTCATTTACAGTACAGCGGTTGAATCACAACCGCTCACAAATGTTCTGGTCCAGAACCTGGTCAGTAATGTAGATGCATCAGATGCACCAGAGTGTAAAGCGGAATCACTGACATTCCAGCTAGATGGCTCTTCTTCTGAGGGTCTGTATGACCCAAACCATATTAGAGCAGCAAGCAGAATGAGCAGTGGCCACGCCAGCCCTGAGGAGCACGACCAGCCATTCACATACAGGGCAGTTGGAGACAAAGAGCAGCCAAGTGTTGACCATAAAGCCTTTGACCCACATCAAAGCATAAAGAAAGGAGTGGACTGTGGCTGTCTTATGAATCCCAACGAGAACCAACCAGTCAAGTGCAGGAGAACTGGAGGCCAGGAGCAGTCAGCTGCTGCTGCCCAGGGAGACTCTGGCCCAGATGAAATTAGAACAAAGAGTGGAAAGGAGTTCTGTCCACATAGAAGCCCTGAGATGCACAGCCATTCACTCAGATACAGAGAATCTGGAGACAAACTGCAGCCATGCGTTAATGCCCAGAGAGCCTGTGACCACCATCCCTACAGTGTGAAGAGAATGGTCTTTGACCAACTCCCCACTCCCAAGGGAAACGACCATCCACACAGGTCCAGGGGAATTGGAGACAAGCAGCAGTCAGGTCTTGCTGACCAGAGAACCTGTGAGCCAGGTCAAATTAGAAGGAGTAGTAGTAGAATGGACTGCTATCCACACAGAAGCCCTGAGGAGTACCACCATTCACTCAGATACAAAGAAAGTGGAGGCAAACAGCACCCAGGAATTGTCTGGAGAGCCTGTGACCCACATCAAAGTACAAAGGAAGGAACAGGCTGTGGTCACCTTATGAGTCCCAAAGAGAATCATCCAATCAAGAACAAAGGAACTAGAGACAAGGAGCAGTCAGATTTTGCTGCCCAGGAAGCCTCTGACCCCAGGTAGGCCTCACCAGCAGAAGCTACCATCTTTGCCTTCCTGAACCGGGAAGTCTTCCAGAAGATGTCAGATACTGTTTTCCCCTATGCTTTCCTAGTAATAAATGTTGGCTTTTTTTCCTGCAATGAAACTTTCCTATTGGAGCTCCTCCTCTGTTGCTAATGGCTCCTTCCAAGATTAGAGCCCTTTCCTAATTCATGGTCCTATCTTTTTTTTTTTTCTTTTACTGACAATTTGACAATAGATTCTTTTATCATACATGTCTTAGTTAGGGTTTTACTGCTATGAACAGACACCATGACCAAGGCAACTCTTATAAGGATAACATTTAATTGTGGCTTTACAAGTTCAGAAATACAGACCAATACCATTAAGGAACATGACAGCATTCAGACAGGCATGGCTTGGTGCAGGAGGAACTGAGAGCTCTAAATCTTCACTTGAAGGCCTCTAGAAGAAGAATGGCTTCCAAGGAGCTAGAATGAGGGTCTCAAAGACCACACCCACAATGACACACTTCCTCCAACAAGGAATACCTCACCAATTCCAACAAGGCCATACCTCCTAATAGTGCCACCCCCTGGGTCAAGCATATACAAACCATCATCTGATTACAGTTTCCCCTCACTCTACTCCTCCCAATTCCTCCCTGACCCCCTCCCACCAACCAAAACATGATAAAATAAAATATAAAACAAAAACCATCCCATCTAAGTTGGATAAGGCAAGCCCTCCAAAAGGAAAAGAGCCTTAAGAGCAGGCACAAGAATCGGAGTCCCACTTGTTCACACACACACACACACACACACACACACACACACACACACGAGAGAGAGAGGGGGGGAGAGAAGTCCCATAAAAATACAAAGCTTAAAGTTATAATATATAGAAAACCAGAATCTGGCACAGTGTTCTTAGGCTTTTGTCTCTGAGTTCATATGAGCTTCAGCTGATTCAGTGGCCTTGTTTTCCTGGTTTTCTCCATCCCTCTGGCTCTCACCATCTTTCCACATCCTCCCCCTGAACTCTGAGGGGAGAGATTTGATGGAGACAGCCCAGTTAGAGCTGTGTTTTCCGGGGACTCTCTTTCTCTGTGTAATGTCTGGCTGTGGTCTCTACATCTGAGTCTGTTGCAGGAGGAAGCTTCTCTGAGGATGAGTGGATTCGGCCCTGACCTATGAGGATAGCAGAGAGTCAGGAGTCATATATTGATCATGCTCTTGTCTTTCAATGCAGTGGTTTCTGTCTTACAGTGATGGGGAGGGGAAAGGACAGCATTGTGTCTGTCTCAGTGCCGTGTCTATAGGGGATGGGCACATGGGGAAGGCATGGTCACTTTGAAGTGTCATCCTAATCCACTTCTATCATTGTGCACTCAGTGCTTACCATTCTGTCATTACAGAGAGAAGCAACCGAAGCCTTTAGATTGTTTTGGGATGAGTCAGCCCCACAAAGATCCCACTCTATGGCCTGACTCTGCCAACCTCTGCTTTCTAATACTTCGACCTTTGTGTTGCTGCACATGGTATGCAGAGACACCAGAGAGTCAATAACTTTCACAAGTCTCAAAGTAGGTGCAAGTGTTTCTGAGTAATAGGACATCCTCCTATTTATGATTGGGAGAATCCTGGTGGATGGAAGCCTATGTAATGAACAGAAGGCGTCCATCCCTTGGATCCCCTACTGAACACTGATGCAGGGTGAGAAAGGGCCAAGCCTTCCAACATCAATTCCTGGATGAAAGGACTATACTATCTGCCCTGATCCTCGCCTTTTTCTCTGACTCTCGAAAGAATCAGGAGGTAACCTTCAGGAAATGAGGTCACGGGTATCATTTACAGGGCCTCAGTTCATACTTTAATATGTGTCTGAGGAAAAACCAATATTCAGAAGAGGTAAAGGTTCAGTCAGAGGTGGACACCGTCAAGTGTTGGAGCTACTGGGTAAGACGAGCGCACTGTGGGATGGGGTGAACTGTGCTGTGGTTCAGCAACAGGCGTTTGATTCTGGTGACAGGTGACTGGCTTATTAGGTATTCAGGCATGTAACTAAAAACAAAAAAATTATAAAAACATTTAAAGAAAAAAAACTGAATCTTCAAACATAAGTTTGAAGAATGTCATTCTGTGTAGACCAAAAACTGAAAGCCAGAACAGATAAACTTGACTACATAAGAAAAATGTTTGTACTAGAACAAAGTGGCAAAAGAGTCATGTGTGTGCATGTGCAAGTGGTTATGTGTGGGGGAGAGTGTACATGGGTAGGTGGGATGCACATGTATGCTGTGTTTACACACAAGTGAGGCCAGAGATCAACCTTGAGTGTCATTCCTCGGAAGCCATATTTTTTTTGAGACAAGGCTTCTCTCCAGTATCTGGAGCTCATCAGGTAGGCCAGACTGCCCAATGAGCCTCAGGGATCCATCTTTCTTCACCTCCCCAGTATCAGGATAGAAACCCCAACCGTCATACATGTAGCTTTTGACACAGCTTCTGTGGACTGAACTCAGGCCACTATGCCTGAGGGGCAACCATTTTATTGATCACCCATTTCTATGGCCCATCACAACAGGGTTTTTTTCCCTAATTGCTATGAAATGCAGAAAATGTATATGCAACAATATGTGATAAATATGCATGTTTTATGAAACTGAATTAAAAATATATATCCTAGAAAGTAGAACAAAGGTTCAGTGTAGAAGTTTCCAAGATTGATAATGATGAGAAACATATTCCACCTGCCTAATTTTGTGGGAAAGTGGATCAAGTCCACCATGATGACCCTTCCTGAACATAAAAGGAGTGTATTCAACATATGATCTGTGTTAGTCACAGATGGGTGGGAATTGGGTGGTAGGAGTGTGTGAACATGGCTGGTCTAACCCTGGCTACTCTGGTTAGTGTGGCTCTAGATGCAGAAGTCTAAGCTGAAGTATGAAGGCTCAACTGATGGCAAGTCCCATATGTTTGCATCTCCTTGCCAAGCTGGAGACACTCTGTCCAAGTTTCCAGAGCCTTCCAAAAGCACCTCTCTGTGTCCTCTAGACCCTTGCCTTCTTTGAGGCTATAGGAATGGAGAGGGCCCTGAACACCAGCTTTAAACCTTAGATGTCAGAGACCTCACTGACAGACATAGCACTGTGGACAGACACCCTTCCCAGCCTGGCTGTTTCTGCTCAAGGAAAGAGGTGACCCCAAAATCAGCCATAGGATACTATAGCCTAAGAAACCGCTGGCATAACCTGGGTAGTGTTCTAGAGTGTTCTTAACACCCCAGACTTCAGCCGAAACTACAGACATTGGTTCTCTCCCTTTCCTCCGGCCTCACAGTTCAAAATCCTTGTGTCATTCTCTGCTGGGCATGCTGATGCCAGCTCCAGTTTCATCCTTTTCCAATGTTTTCATAGTTATTTATCGTGTGTGTGCACAGGTATTACATTGTGCATGCAGAGGCCAGAGGCCTTTCAGAAGTCATTCTTTCTTGCCATCATTTCTCTCCCCAGAATAAAACTCCGGGCATCAGGTTTGGCAGCCAGCACTTTTATCCACTGAGCCACCACAAACACTTACCCTTTTTTAAAGTTGTAGTTCATATTGGTCTTGAATTTGCAATCCTCCTGTTTCATCCTCTTTAGCTTTTATCTACTGGCATGTGCCACCACAACTGACAATCTTTTTAAAAATCTTTATTCTTTTTAAAAATTTGAATGCATTTTTTTAATTTGTGAGTGTATGGACACATGTGTGTAGTACCAGAGCTTGATCTCAAGACCTTGAGTATTCTGAGCAATATCTACCACTCAGGTATATTTCTCATCGTTTTCCTACCGTCTGTCTTGAGACAGGGTCAACCTTCCCAATGCTCTCACCCTCTAGTACCTCATGTCGTGGTGACCTCCAATCAGAGAACTGTTTGGTTGCTACTTCAGAACTGTAATTTTTCTATGGTTAGGAATCGTAATGTAAATATCTGATATGAAAGTATTTGATATGCTACTCCCAAAAAGGTCATGACTTACAAGTTGAGAAACACTGGTCTAAGTGAACTGGGTTGATGTTAAACTTTGAACTCCCCTGCCTCAGTCTCAGAAGCTTCTCCACTTTTTTATACCACCATCCCTCTGCGTGTGTCCACTTCCTCATTCCCTTTAAGGACACTGATCACCCTGGATTATGGCTTTCCCCTGGTGACCTGGTTTTGACCAAATTCTTCAAGGGCCCTGCCTGTGAATGGAACTCCAGTGTGAGATGCCCGGGGGCTATGATATCCACAGAGTTTGAAGAACATGACACAGACTTTGATGGTGTCCTTTTGTAGAATTCATTGGTCAAGACTCCAGATGTCTGTCGCTTAGGGACAGTTTACTCATGCGTGTCCTTCCTCTGTTAAATCAAATTTCAGGTGTGTTTAGGTGTGTAGACTTATGTCTGGGTCTTTGATTCAATTCCATCTGTCAACTGTCTTTTTATTCTGGTCCCAATTGACTTCTATTACTGTTGCCCTACAGTACACCTTAAATCAGGGACGGTGACACCTCCAGAAGTTCTTTTATTGTACAGGATTATCTTAGTTATCCTGTGGGGTTTTTTTTTTATATGAAGTTGAATATTGTCCTTTTAAGGTTAGTAAAGAATCCTGTTGGAATTCCGATGGGGATTGTATTTTTCTGTACATTGTTTTTGATAGGATGCACATATGATTACTATGTTAATCCTTCTAATTCATGGGCATGGGATATATTTCCATCTTCGTATATCTTCTTTAATTTCTTTTTTCAAGCCCTTGAAGTTTTTATAATACAGGTCTTTCATTTGATGCAATCAGGACTAATTACTACCCAGTTTAAAGGTTTTAATAAAGAGTGGTAATCACATGCCCCACATTGCCACTCCTACCAATTCCCACATAATTTCCTGTTGATGGTTTAGATTAGTGTTGAGGAAGGACACGCATGAGTAAACTGTCGCAGCTACACGCTCTCACGTGCAGATTCTCTGGAGACACAACACTTCTGCAAGATTCAAACAGTCTCAAAACAATGCCTTAGCTTCTACTAATTGACCCATACAGAAAAGGCTTTGCTGAAACACTTCACTTAAAGCCAGAGGCTTTACTATAAAGCCTTCACTATACTGAACACTACAAATCTACTAATGACTACATAGACACTTGCATATCCATTTTCACCATTGCTCTATTCGTAATAACCAAGGTTGGAACCAGCCTAGATGATGATCAATCATTAAATGGATAATGAAAATGTGTATTTACACAATGGAATATTATGTGTTAGAAAAAATGGAAAATTGAAATTGTAAGATAAATGGCTGGAACTAGAAACAATCCTAAGTGAGTTAACCCAGACCCAGAAAGACAAACATTGAATGTTTTCTCCTATGTATACATCTTTGCATTGCCTATTCCATTTATAATATCCAGAGGTTGGGTAGCTACTATGAGACTGGTGGGTGTAGTGGTGGGAAGAACAGATCTTCCAAGGAAGGGAAAATAGAGTATTATAAATGGACCATTATAAAGGGATGAATGAGAAAGTAGAATAAAATGATTAAATGAAGAGAGAGATGGTAGGGCAGGATAAAGCAGGGAATATGGAGAGGGAAAACTAACACTAAAGAACTTTGAAAAGCCATATACAAAACTACTAGTGTGGTAGCTTCCTAAATTATATGTGTATGTGTATGTGTATGTGTGTGTGTGTGTGTATGTATATATATATATGTGTGTGTGTGTGTATGAATGTGTATATGTATGTATTTATGTGTATATACATATATATATACACATACAGACACACACACACATACATACAAGTATGTGTTGTGTCATTATATAAAGGGAGAAAGAATGCTTCAACTATATACCATATGCTCCCAAGTAAAACTCCCAATGCCTGGAATGGGTTACATCTTTCTGAGTGATTAGCCAATGGGATCCCATAACCACCACCATACCCAAACAATACAGGTTACTGTCAATGCTGTTCCTTACCCTCTATACCCTGTTGGTTAGAACCAATTATGAAAGCCCCTTGAGCTTTGCCGCCAATATCTCAGCTGTCTTCCAATATCCTACCAGGACAGAACATTAAGCACTGCTTACCATGTTTCAACCACTTTTCTAATCCAGATCCTAAAAGATTTCCACATTTCTAGGGCTGGGGGGACGTTGTGAACAGGTCTGTCACAGCAGAAGTCTACTCTCTAGTACCACCTTCTGTCTTACTTTCTCTATTGTCCTAATAAAACACCATGACCAAGGCAACATATAGGAGGAAGGGTTTGTCTGGCTAATGGTTCCAGAAGAATGAGTCTGTAGTGACGGTGAAGCATGGCAGGAAGCAGTGGCTAGGACAAAATCTTCAGGCTCACATTGAGAACCACAAGTGTCAAAAAGAGATAAAACTAGAAATAATGAAAGTATTTAAACTATTAGAGCCTGTCCCTGTGACATACTTTCCTCCAGCAAAGCCGCAAGTTCTAATTTTACCCAAATTACCACCAAATGGGAATCAAGTATTCAGTGCCTGGGCTATGGAGCATACTCATTCAAAACACCATACTATGAGATAGACAGACAGACAGACAGACAGACAGACAGACAACAAGAAAAAATAGATTCTTAGTGTGTGTGTGTGTTTGGCTTGCATATATATGTCTGTGTTTCACCTGTGTGCCTGGTGCCCTCAGAGGTAGTAAGAGGTTGTCAGATCTTCAGGAAACAGAGTTACCTTCTATTGCAGGCCGCCATGCTGGTGTTCCAAATCTAGGTCCTCTGGAAGAGGAGCCAGTACTCTTAACCAATGAGCCATCCCTCCAGGGCAAGTGTGATACATTCTGATTGAGAGAAAATTGATTTTGCTAATTTAATTATGAAAACATAATGTCATATAGATCCCTTTGAAGAACCCAATTATTTAAACATGTAACTTCCAAGAAAACAGTGTAATGTACTTCCCTTAAAGGTGATATGGCCCTCTTTCCAGTTGGTCTGCCTGGGACACAACAGGCAGAGGTGTGTAGCATATGGTCACTGGAGCCTCATTGTGTGGCTCTGGGATCATTCCACAGTCCAAAATAGGCTTGCAGGATCCCAAGAGTGTCCTGCTGCTGGATGAAAACTGTCAGGGGCCCCAAAACTCACCAGCTTAGAACCCTGCCCCAACAGTCCCATCCCAGTTGGATCAGCCTGCCATCCCAATAGATATGCAGGGAAAAAGAATGCAGAGATGAGTTTGGAGTGGTCCCCTGAGCTCCACTGTCTATTGCTGGGCTCAATCTTTGGTCTCAAGGACCCTTGTAGGACCCCAAGAGCCTCCTACTACCCTGTGGCGGCCTGCAGAGACACCAAAACCTACCATCTTGTAACATCTGGATGCCCCACCAATTCCTTTCCAGTGGGGTCTGCTTGAGTCAGAGCTAGCAAAGGCAGGAACCCTAACCTCCACTGTTGGCCCACGCTTACCTCACCTTTCCAGAAGTCTTGCAGAAAGAAGGATTATCCAGCCAACACCAGGGAAAATCACGTGCCTAAAGGACAGCATGAGAACTCAATCAACAAGAACCTGGGCAATGTAGCACCAATCCTGCTACAACAAACCCTGGATTTCCTAATGACGCTGAAGCACAAGAATAATCTTATAGGAAGTGGAAACTTGAGGATTCTTTGGAAAGACAGTTGGATGGCGTTTAACTGGAGCAAACTTGGGAAGGAACATTTCATTAGAGTGGACACAGGTGTGAAAGGCTAAGGAAGACTCACAAGGGAATGTTTCACTGAAGCAGACACAGGAGAGGGGACTAAAGCGAGCACATGAAAGGACGTATGTGAAGGATTCTTTGCTAATGACATGCATGTACTGGTCTGCCTTACGTTGCATAATTGAGCTGCATTTGTTGGGACTCCATAGAAAGAAACGCACCAAAACACTTCTGGTGCTGTGTTGCAGCTTCTTGTGGCTTCCAAGGACTTGGGCTAATTGGATGCAAAGCTGAGGTAAGACTTGTGTTGAAACAAGGGACATGGAAGGTATGTGGTGTTTGGAGGATATAAAAAGAACTCCACAGAGTGACAGAGGCAGAGCTTGGCTTGCTGGTACAGGTAGCCGTGCAACTCTTGTGGATCTCTAGCCTTTGCTGATCTTCGATTCCGTGAGAGAAGCACAGCCTTAAACATTTCCTGGTGTTCCTGTTGGTCCTTCTTGCTAACTTAAGACAAGGCTGAAGCCTGGCTGTCTCTGCTAGGTCCTGTCATCACTGTTGCTAACAGGACTCTACCAAACTGGACTGCTGGTGTATCAGTGAGTTGTTTGCAAGTGGATCAAGCTGTCTCTGCCTGCTAACCTATGAACTATAATGCCAATTTCCAGACAATATAGACAGTTGCTCTAAAGAACCTTTCTAAACACCTCCACTTCCTCGATATCTTCTCTTTTCTACTACCCCTGGTCGGTGTTGGGCTACATGGAAAGCTAAAGCATTTAAGAACCATCATTAAAAATTAAAAATTGAAAGCATTAAATAAAAATGATAGAAACCTTTAAAGAGGACATGAATGAATCCCTTATGGAAATATAGGAAAATACATTCAAAGAGATAGAGGCATTAAAAGAGGAGGCAAATAAATATAAAGAAATACAGAAAAATACAATCAAACAGGTGAAGGATATGAATATAACTGTCCAAGACCTGAAAAGGAAAATAGAAGCATTAAAGAAAATACAAACTGGGGTTGGGGATTTAGCTCAGTGGTAGAGCGCTTGCCTAGCAACTGCAAGGCCCTGGGTTCGGTCCCCAGCTCCGAAAAAAGGAAAAAAAAAAAAAAAAAGAAAAAGAAAATACAAACTAAGGCAATCCTGGAGAAGGAAAACCTAGGAAAATCAATAGAAATTTAAAATGTAAGAATCACCAACAGGAGATACAAGAGAAAAATCTCAAGTATAGGAGATACAATAGCAGAAATAAAAAAAAATAAAATGCAAAATTAAAAAAATGTATGATACAAAACATCCAGGAAATGTGGGACACTAAAAGAAGATGCTAAGAGAGCACAGATGTCATCCCAGAACACTATACCCAGCAAAATTTTCAATAAGCAGAGATGGAGAAACCTATTCCACTATAAAACCAAATTTAATCAGTATCTTTCCAATAATATAGCCCTACAACGGAAAGTAGAAGGAAATCTCCAACAAAAGAAGGCTAACTATACCCAAGAAAACACAAGAAATTGATAATTTCACAGGAGTAAAACCAATAGAAAAGAAATATACACAACAACCACCAACATCAAAATAACAGGAAGTAGGAGTCATTGGTCATTAATATATCTCCACATTAATGGAACCAATTCTCCCAGTAAAAAGAAAAAGGCTAACAGGATGAATGCATAAACAGAATCCATCATTCTGTTGTATACAAAAAACACATCTTAGCAACAAAGATAGGCATGACCTCAATATAAATAGTTGGAAAAAGGGTGTTCCAAGCAAACAGACCCAAGAAATAAACTGGAGTAGCTATTCTAATTCCTCATAAACTTTCAACTGAGAGCAATCAAAGGACAGTGGTAAGGACGGAATGCAGATCAAACCATTCTTATGGCCTTGTACAAGCTAAAGTCCAAGTGGATCAAGGACCTCCACATAAAACCAGATACACTGAAACTAATAGAAGAGAAATTGTGGAAGAGTCTTGAACACATGGGCACTGGGGAAATTTTCCTGAACAGAACACCAATGGCTTATGCTCTAACATCAAGAAATCAACAAGTGCGACTGCATAAAATTATAAAGCTTCTGTAAGGGTAAGGACACTGTCAATAAGACAATACAGCAAGCAACAGATTAGAAAAGATTTTTACTAAGCCTACATCCAACAGAGGGCTAGTATCCATTATACACAAAGCACTCAAGAAGTTAGACTCCAGAGAATCAAATAACCCTATTAAAATGGGGTACAGAGTTAAACAAAGAATACTCAACTGAGGAATATCGAATGGCCCCAAAATACCTAAAGAAATGTTCAACATCTTAATAATCAGGGAAAATAAATCAAAACAACCCTGAGATTCCACCTCACATCAGTAAGAATGGCTAAGATAAAAAACTCAGGTGAGGGGCTGGAGAGATGGCTCAGCAGTTAAGAGCACCTGACTGCTCTTCCAGAGGTCCTGAGTTCAATTCCCAGCAACCACAAGGTGGCTCACAACCATCTGTAAAGAGATCTGATTCCCTCTTCCGGTGTATCTGAAGACAGCTACCAGCTACAGTGTACTTATATATAATAAATGAATAAATAAATAAAAAAAAAACTCAGGTGAAAGCAGATACTGGTGAGGATGTGGAGAAAGAGGAACACTCCTCCATTGTTGGTGGGATTGCAAACTGGTACAACCACTCTGGTGCTTGCTCTGGACATAGTACTCCCTGAGGACCCAGCTATATCACTCCTGAGCATACACCCAAAAGATGCTGCAACATACAACAAGGACACATGCTCCACTATGTTCATAGCAGCCTTATTTATAATAGCCAGAAGTGGGAAAGAACCCAGATGTCCTTCAACTGAGGAATGGATACAGATAATGTGGTACATCTACACAATGGAGTACTATTCAGCTATTAAAAACAATGACTTCATGAAATTCTTAGGTAAATGAATGGAACTAGAAAATATCATCCTGAGTGAGGTAACTCAGCCACAAAAGAACATACATGATATGCACTCACTGATAAGTGGATATTAGCCCAAAAGCCTGTAATAACTAAGAAAAAATTCACAGATCATATGAAGACCAAGAAGAAGAAAGAACAAAATGTGGATTCCTTCTTAGAAGGGAGAACAAAATACTCACAAGAGGAAATACAGGAACAAAGAATGGAGCAGGGACTGAGGAAAAGGTCATCCAAAGACTGCCCCACCTGGGGATCCATCCCATTTGCTGCCTCCAAACCCAGTCACTATTGCTGATGCCACGAAGTGCATGCTGACAGGAGCCAGATAGGGGTGTCTCCTGAGAGGGTCTGCCAGAGCCCTAATGATAAAGATGAGGATGGTTGCAGCTAACCACTGGACTAAACAAGGGGACCCCAATGGAGGAGTTAAAGACTGAAGGAGCTGAAGGGGTTTGCAACACCATAGAAAAAACAATATCAACCAACCAGACTCCACCAGAGCCCCCAGGGACTAACCCACCAACAACTGAATACACATAGAGGGACCCATGACTCTAGCCACATATGTAGCAGAGGATGGCATTGTCCAGCATCAATCTGAAAAAAAGCCCTTGATCCTGTGAAGGCTCATTTCCCCAATGTAGGGTAATGCCACGGTACTGTTGAAGTTGGAGTGGGTAGAAGAGGTAGCATTCTCATAGGAGCAGGGAGAGTAGAAGGGGGTATGGGAGAAGGGGGAAGGGGATAACTTTTGAAGTGGAAATACATAACATATCCAAGAAAAATAAAATGTTTAAAAAATTAAAAAAGTAAAATGGGAGATTACTTTCTTGCTTTTTCTAGGATATAGTCTCCCTCATTGTGTTGGAGTTTTCCATCTATTATCTTTGCAGGGAAAGATATTGTGTAAACTTGGTTTTGTCATGGAATATCTTGGTTTCTTAGTCTATGTTGAAAGTTTGGTTGCATATATTAGCCTGGGCTGACATTTGTGTTCTGTTAGGGTCTGTAGGAGATCTGCTCAGGATCTTCTAGCTTTCATGGTCTCCAGTGAGAATTCTGGTGTAATTCTAATAGGTCTGCCTTTATCTGTTTCTTGACCTTTTCCCCTTATTGCTTTTTACCATTCTTTGTTTTGTGCACTTGGTGTTTTGATTATTATGTGACAGGAGGAATTAGAGTTCTGTAGGCTTCTTATAGTTTATGGGCATCTCTTTCTTTAGGTTAGGGAAGTTTTCTTCTATTCTTTTGTTGAATATATTTACTGGCCATTTAAGCTGAGATTCTTTGCTCTCTTCTAAACCTATTATCCTTAGGTTTGATCTCTCATTTTGTGTCCTGGATGGTTTGGGTTAGGAGCTTTTTGCATTTTGCATTTTCTTTCACAGTTGTGTCAATGTTTTCTATAGTGTCTTCTGCCCCTGAGATTCTCTCTTCTATCTCTTGTATTTTGTTGCTGATGCTTGCATCTGTGACTCTTGATCTCTTTCCTAGGGTTTCTGTCTCCAGGGTTGTCTCCCTTTGTGATTTCTTTCTTTTTTTATTTATTTATTTTTTTTTTTTATTAACTTGAGTATTTCTTATTTACATTTCCAGTGTTATTCCCTTTCCGGGCAAACATCCCCCTAATCCCTCCCCTCCCCTTCTTTATGGGTGTTCCCCTCCCCCCCACTGCCGCCCTCCCTCCAACAATCTAGTTCACTGGGGGTTCAGTTTTAGCAGGACCCAGGGCTTCCCCTTCCACTGGTGCTCTTACTAGGATATTCATTGCTACCTATGAGGTCAGAGTCCAGGGTCAGTCCATGTATAGTCTTTAGGTAGTAGCTTAGTCCCTGGAAGTTCTGGTTGCTTGGCATTGTTGTTCATATGGGGTCTCGAGCCCCTTCAAGCTTTCCAGTCCTTTCTCTGATTCCTTCAACGGAGGTCCGTTCTCAGTTCAGTGGTTTGCTGCTGGCATTCGCCTCTGTATTTGCTGTATTCTGGCTGTGTCTCTCAGGAGAGATCTACATCCGGCTCCTGTCTGCCTGCACTTCTTTGCTTCATCCATCTTGTCTAATTGGGTGGCTGTATATGTATGGGCCACATGTGGGGCAGGCTCTGAATGGGTGTTCCTTCTGTCTCTGTTTTAATCTTTGCCTCTCTATTCCCTGCCAAGGGTATTCTTGTTCCCCTTTTAAAGAAGGAGTGAAGCATTCACATTTTGATCATCCGTCTTGAGTTTCATGTGTTCTAGGCATCTAGGGTAATTCAAGCATTTGGGCTAATAGCCACTTATCAATGAGTGCATACCATGTGTGTTTTTCTGTGATTGGGTTACCTCCCTTTGTGATTTCTTTATTGTTTCTATTTCCATTTTTAAATCCTGGATGGTTTTTTCAATTCCTTCACCTGTTTGGTTGTGTTTTCATTTAATTCTTTAAGGGATTTTTGTTTTTCCTCTTTAAGGGCTTCTACTGTTTTACCTGTGTTGTCCTGTATTTCTTTAAGGGAGTTATTTGTGTCCTTCTTAAAGTCCTCTATCATCATCATGAGATGTGATTTTATATACAAATCTTGCTTTTCTGATGTGTTTGGATAGCCAGTATTTGCTTTGGTGAGAGAACTGGGCTCTGATGATGCCACTTGATCTTTGTTTCCGTTGCTTAGGTTCCTGCGCTTGCCTCTTGCTATCAGAGCCTGCCCCACCTGGTGATTCAGCCCATATATCTATACAGCCACCAAAACTAGACAATATTGATGCAGTCAAGAAGTGCATGCTGACAGGAGCCTGATAAAGCAGTCTCCTGCGAGGCTCAGCCAGAGCATGACAAAGACAGAGGCTAATGCTAGCAGCCAATCATTGATCTGAGAATGGGGTCTCCATTGGAGGAATTAGAGAAAAGATTGAAGAAGCTGAAGGGGCTTGTAACCCCATAAGAACAATGCCAACCAACCAGAGCTCCCAGGGACTAAACTACTATCCAAAGAGTACACATGGACAGACCCTTGGCTCCGGCTGCATATGTAGCAGAGGATGGCCTTGTTGGGCACCAATGGGAGGAGAAGCCCTTGATCCTACCAAGGCTGAACCCCCAGTATAAGGGATTGTCAGGGCAGGGAGGTGGGAAGTGTGGGTGACTAGGAAAGAAAAAACACCCTTTTAGAAGAAGAGGGAGGGGGGGTGGGATAGGGAACTTGTGAATGGGAAACTAGGAAATGGAATAACATTTGAAATGTAAATAAAAAATATCCAATTAAAAAAAGAAAAATATTTTTTAAAAAGTTGGCAACTTAATTTAACAAATAAATAAATAAAATAAAATAAAATGGGGAACTTGAACTTTTCTATAGAGAAAAGGAAAGATATTGGAGTTGGTCAGACAACAGCATTAATGTAAGACAATTGGTAAACATTTTAATAAAAATTTCTTGGAATATGAAAAAACAAATGACTTAATGAAATTCTTAGGCAAATGGATAGAACTAAAAAATATCCTGAGTGAGGTAACCCAATCACAAAAGAACACACGTGATATGCAGTCACTGATAAGTGGATATTAGCCCAAAAGCTCAGAATACACAAGATATAATTTACAGACCACATGAAGCTCAAGAAGAAAGAAGATCAACATGTGGATACTTCAGTCCTTCTTAGAACGGGGAACCAAATACTCCCCAGAGGAAATACAGAGACCAAGTGTGGAGCAGAGACTGAAGGAAAGGCCATTCAGAGACAGCCACACCTTGGGATCCATCCCACATACAGTCAGTCACCAAACACAGTCACTACTGGGGATGCCAAGATGTGCATGCTGACAGGAGCCTGATACAGCTGTCTCCTGAGAGGCTCTGCCAGAGCCTGACAAATACAGACGCATGTGCTCACAATGCACCATGGGACTGAGAATGGGGTCCCCACTGGAGAAGGTAGAGAAAGGACTGAGGTAGCTGAGGGAGTTTGCAACCCCATAGGAAGAACAACAATATCAACCAACCAGACACCCCAGAGCTCCCAGGGACTAAACCACACACACACACACACACACACACACACACACACACACACACACACACAAAATAGTACTCATGGAGTGACCCATGGCTCCAGCCGCATATGTAGCAGAGGACGGTCTTGTTGGGTATCATTGAGAGGAGAGGACCTTGGTCCTGTAAAGGCTAGATGCCCCAGTATAGGGGAATGTCAGGGTGGGGAGGTGGAGGATATGTGGAGGAGTACCCTCATGGTTGGGGGGGGATGGGATAAAGGGTTTCTCAAAGGGAAACAAGGAAGGGGAATAATGTTTAAAATGTAAATAAAGAAAATATCCAATTAAAAAAATGAAAAATCCACGAGGTAGACACCTCAGTTCTGAACACCTGTGCCCCAAATGTGGGTGCAAGGAAGGTTACCCACATTCATGAAAAGAAAGATTACTACAGCTTAAATCACATTAAATTCCACATATTAATAGAGACTTCAATGACCAACTCTCACTAGTAGATAGGCCATTGAGACAGAAAATAAGCAGAAAAATAGTGAAACTATCAGAGGTTATGACCTAATGGATATCTATATAACCTTCTACCCAACCACAAAAGGATGTACCTTGTCAGCACCTCACAGAAACTTCTTGAAAACTGACCACATAATTGGCCACAAAGCAAACCTCAACAGATACAAGAAGACTGAAAGGAACCCATACGTAGGATTAAAGGGGTTCCTCATCGGCTCCGCCACAGGGCTTGGCTTGCTAAGGGAGGCTGGACACAGGAAGTTTGACTGTGCTTATGCCACGCAGCTGCTGCCGAGCATGTGCCAAGCTGTGCCTCAGGACATGGCTCAGGGGGTGGGGAAGCACAGTCTGAGCGCCCAAAGTAAGAATGTGATACCAGGACATTGTTCGAGGAAGCGATCTCAGCCCTGTGACCTCCCAGCCTTGGACCATGAGTTATCCTGTGTGTCTAGCGGGCTATGGTAGAGGTGTGGGGTGGCAGGAGTACCCTACTACTGATACCTGTCAAGGTATGTGGCTCACGGACTGGGGTTCAAAAGGGCATAACACCTAGCTCTTTATATCGTGGCGCAGGGAAGCAGTGTCCAGCAGGGTTTAACACCTCACTGTGCATGCCATGAGGCGGAGATTGTCCTGCAGAGCCCTGACACCTTTCAGTCTCTCCCGGATAACATGTGGTGGTGGTAACCACATACACAAAAATAAAACAGGCCCTGAGAGACCCACGACCATCATGCTGGGAAGCGATGGCATATACTTTTAATCCCCAGCACTCAGGAGGCAGAGATAGGAGGATCTCTGAGTTTGAGGCCAGTCTAGTCTAGAGGGAGTTCCAGGTCATCCAGAGATACACAGAGAACCACACCTCAAAAAAACAAAACAAAACAAAATTGAAAAAGCAAAGCAAAGCAGATGCTATTATTAAAGGAAACAGCCAGAAACATGGGTGACTGTTGCCAGTCACAGTTGAGGAAGGGGATGCACATTTAATCTAAAATGTACAAAGAACTGTAAATGTTACACACCCCAAACCATCCGATCAATAAACAGACTAATGAATCACACAGTGTTCAAATGTAAATACACAGAGGTCAATATTTTACAAAGTGTTCAACATCTTTGTCCTTCAGAGAAATTCAACTTGAGACCACTTGACGATTCCATCTCACCTACACCACAAAGGCTGGGGTCAAGACAACAAATGAAAACAAGAAACTCTGTCATAGGGAAAGGACCCTTAGCAACAACTATTGGGTATGTAAACTGGAGCCTTAGGGAAGAAATCAGTACAGGTTCCTAAAAAACAGAACTACCATACATGCTAATTGTGGCACTGCTTACAGTAGTGAGATGATTAGATATAAAAAAAAATGCCCTACTGAATTCTAATAAAATTTGCTACTTGAAAAATTAACCTATAGAGGAAAGAAGTAAAATCCTTAGGTGATAGCACTTGTTGGTGAGAATCTGAGAAAGGGGAACACTCCTCCATTGCTGGCGGGATTGCAAGCTGGTAAAACCACTCTGAAAATCTTTCTGGAGGTTCCTCAGAAATTGGAAATAGATATACCTGAAGACCCAGCCATACCATTTTTGGGCATATACCCAAAAGATGGTCCACCATGCCACTAGGGCACGGGCTCCACTGTGTTCATAGAGGCCTTATTTGTGACAGCCAGAAGGTAAACATTCAAATTAACATTGAAGGTTCTATAATAATTATCAATACACATTCTTATGATGAACATTGAACTCCACTTTTTCTAACCATTCTATTGCTGAAGAAATGAACTAAAATTATATTTTACGTAAATTGACAAAGATAAATGAATTTGTAAAAGACAAATGGAAGTTTCAAGTCTCACTTAAACTACGATCTCATAATGAAGAGACGTGGATGTGCAGGAAGAAGACATCCTAAGAGCAACAATCCCCAAGAAACAATTCAAGTTCCACAGAGAAGACAGCATTGTCAAAAAGTAAGAACCTGAGGGACTCAAGTAGACATCTTCTAGAAAGCAGAGGAATTCTGGAGCTCAGGGAGGAGAAACAAAACATCGACAGAGATCTACTTTGACTCCTTCAGCAGTGGAAAGAGAGAATAAGGAAAGCCAGGAGGTGGGTGGGGCTGCTGCGCTGAAGGCTGGGGAGGGGCTGTGGCACCCTCTCTCCTGCCAGGAGCCCTTTGTGATGAGGAGGCCACAGCTGTGTGATATGGCCTGAGCCCTCCTGACACATCTCACACTGCAGTCCTGGGCTCAGTGGCCTGAGAGATGCACTGCCATTCAGAAGATGGAGGGTTTTCTCCTTC
Organism: Rattus rattus; assembly: GCF_011064425.1. Taxonomy (NCBI): domain Eukaryota; kingdom Metazoa; phylum Chordata; class Mammalia; order Rodentia; family Muridae; genus Rattus; species Rattus rattus. Next base: position 68,740,656 of record NC_046167.1, on the reverse strand, counting down.
TGATGAATAGTGTTATGGACTCCTGGAAGAGCCCCAGTACCATGAACATAGCGATGGACATGAGCTTTGGCATTGCATGTGGAATGGGGCTCTTTTTCATACTACTCCCATTCCTGAAGAAGTACCCACTGTCACCACCACCTGAGAGCCAAAGGGACATCCCACAGGTGAGGAGAGCTTGGTTCACACACAATGGAGGAGCCGTCTGCTGTTCATGACGGTTACTCTCATGTTTCATAGAAATACAGGTGTAGTGACAAATCTTGACAATTTTTAATCATAAACATAATATTATGGTTTTTTACTAATCTCAGGTGTGATATATGGGACTTATTCAAACTGTGCACAGCAGCTGACTATGATTTGCTTCATGCTCTAGCATGGGTGTGATTTTGGCAGCAGCAGATAGTTTCTGCGTTGGTGTGACATTTGGAGTTCTGGTTACTTTTCAGAGGGTGTATAAATACTAGTGCCTTGAGAGGCATAGGGGGTCGTGGGTTATTGGTTGGTTGCTGTTGGTTGCTGTTGTTTGTGCTTTGTTAGTTGAGTCCAAAGAAGAAGAAATTGGATATCCTGACGGTGAAGATTGAATTTGCCCCCGAGAAACTCAACCCCCCAATCAGCAGCAAATAGGAAAAGATAACTTTGGCCCCTTTCCCTCTATCCTTTTTTTTCCTCTCCTATGTAGTGTTGAGGAAAGAATGGGTGAAAGAAAAGGGGTGGAGAAAGGTGGAAGAAAGAAGAACCTACAAAATAGCTAATGTCTAGCTACAGACAGGTGAGCAGAAATCTCCAGAAAGAGCACCAGCACCTCAGCTGGGAAGAGGTGAGGATGGCCATGAGGAGTCTGCCTGAATCTCTGACCATCGGTACAGGATGGCAGAGAGGCCACTAAGGACTACTGAGGCTTCATGGACACTGCATTTCTGAACTGGTGGACCTACAGGACAAACACTGAGAAAGGTCATCTGTCCTCTGCTCAGGCACCTGCTTGTGTGTTGAGCTGGTGTGAAGCAGGTGATGAGATCAGGGCTTTTGACTCCTCTGGTCTGAGGAAGCAGATATCACCTTAGAGCCTAGAGGCAGCTGCACAGCTCAGCCCTGGGTAGGATCCTGTCTGAGGAACGCTGACTGAGGTCATCTATGATAACTGTGGCATAGACAGCACCTTCTGCTTTTCCCAACAAGGTCAAAAGGAAATGTGTGTACACACAGTGTGACTGACACAAGGATGGATGAGAGCGAGCTCCCTGAGAAATGCAGATTTCATGTGATCCCTGAGCACAGAGAGCAGACAGCTTGCCTACCACAGAGGGGAAGAAGGGACCCCAGCTCATTTGTGTTGTTTCCAACTGGCAGGATGTGAAGAGGAGGCAGAGCAACACCAGGAAGAAGACTGCTGCTGTAACGGGTAGGCGTCGGCTCTGCTGGGGTGAGGAGTCGCACCTGCCTGCCCCTCAGGGACGAGCATCATGATGGGAGCCATGCATCTGAGGATAGGAGATGCAGAAAGGAAGAAGGGGCTGCTGGCAAGGAAATCAGAGTCAGGGAATCATTAGCTTTTGTGATACAATGAAGCTCTAGTTGGCCTGGGCTGGGAGCTACACATGTGTTGTTCAAGGCAGTGGAGCGATGCGGTGCCCATGTATGGGAGAGTCCCATAGCTCCCTAACAGCAGGTAGCCTCGATTCTCAAGCTGGGTTTCTCTTTTAGATACCTGATCCTCACAGATGTGGAGAATGAGAGGGGTTGAGGGAGGAGCAAGAAAAGTGTGAATGGAGACATGAGGGCCCTCCATTGCCCTTGCTCACTTTCAGTGTCCTATATCCCTAGACTCTGGTGGTTTGGCATTCGAGTCCTAGCTTGAATGGTGTTTATGAGAGGTGTCTGTCACATTCCTATGTGATGTATAGGTTTTTGTATGTGTATGTGTGTATTTTCAATAACATGGGCATTATTTTCAGACTATAGAGATTGCAAAAAGAATGCACAAGATACCCAGAATGAATCATCATCCATGGAAAGGTAAGAAATCAACCATTTGTGCAATTATTCAAACCACAACTCAGGATGTGAACATACTATGTATGGTGGGATTGAAATACAGCCCTGGTAGACACTAAGGGATATGGGATAGGGAGTCAGTGGAAGGGCTGTGGGATACAGGTGCCATATTTACACAGACTGATGGGCCTCTGGAACCTCTGAGTGGGGCTGATGCTTTTGCCCCGTTTTCTGCAGCCTCACCAAGCTTCCTCTTCGGGATTCCACAGCAAAACCAACTTGGAGCTCCACTAAGAAACTGGATCAGCTTTCCATCTCTCAGCTGTTGTCTTACCTCAAGGTCTTAGAGGAACTTATACAGCAGAAATTTTGCCAGATTTTCTGCGGCATATCCTCTGTGCTCCCTCAGTCAGTGGTGACCACTGCCTGGGTCTCCAGGAAACCTCCCTCTGTAGAAACCAAAACTTCACCCTTCCGTAATTCATATAGCCCTTACCCGGCTCTTCCTCTGGCTCCCGGTCCTCCACAGCTTTCCCAGGACCAGCCATTGACCCATCAATGGTCGACATCAAGATTGTTATGTGTGGCAGAGACCCGGGTAGTGAACAGATACCCAAGCTCTACAACAAAAAACCCACCTTCATCATCCAAAAGTAGGGCCTATGAACCAACATGTTCACAGCCTGGGATGAAGGCACTGACATCCCTCCAGACTGAAAACCAGGGCCAGCAAAAGGATCTGAAGTGGAAACACACGACAGGCTCTAATGCCTCAAACCAAGAAGCTATTAGACAGTCCACTGGTAGCTTTCCTTGGGGGACCGTGCTCACTGAAGTAATCAGGTCAGCTTCCATCCTTCCTGAGCACTACTGGATGGTCCAGGATCATGAGAAACAGAAGAAACACCAGGTGAGTAAGGTAGGAGACCATCAAAGTCCCGGAACTGAGGAACTGAAGAGCCCTGAAGGACATTTCTCAGCAAACAGTCCTCAGCAGTCTAAGAATGAGCTCGAACCTTCCCAGCCTGCCCCACCCTCCACCCCAGACTCCGGGACCTACAAGTCGAGCCACATGATGGAGTCAGTGCCCTCTAGGTTGCCCTTAAAGAAGAGGCCAGTTAACAGGCAGGACTCCATCCAGGAGGGTCTCCTGCCTTGCACTCCAAGCAGCAGCCCTGGGAATAGGCTAGAAACGGAGAAACCTGCACTGAGGACTGACCAGCTGTCCTATGTGAACACCGCCCAGGCCCTTTCGTTCCTTGACTCAAAGACTCAAATGGAGCTAGAATCCAACATCCTAGAACACAGAAAAAGATCAGATCTGCATTCAAGAGATCTCCAGTCTGGGGTTCCACCCTCACACCTTCCCCAGCCTGTGTATCCTTCATCAGCCTCCTGTGTTTCTAAGGCTGAACGCTTTCCCAAAGCTGCTGTGGTCCTAGAAAAATTGCAGCACCAAGATCCAGGAGGGACAAGGTTGAAAAGAGTATCAGTTTCCAGGAGGCTGCAGAATACTCCGTTGGTCCACTCAGAGGTTCAGGGGACCCAAAGAGCTTCTTCACCTGATGCCAGCTATGGGCACTCTGAGCCCGAGAGAGCTGCATTGCAGAGCACCACAAATACCTGGGCCAATACTTATTGCCTCCTGGCAAGAACACAGGAGAGGAGGACTATTTGGGGGACTGGAAGAGGCAGCCTGCAACCAAGAACCAGCTTCAGAATTGTCAGGCAAGTACCATGCAAGAGATCTGAGAATGTAGCCTCAGGGCACCCCTTCTCGAGAGGCACAATGGTTGATCCTGAAGTAAAAGCTCCATCTTCAGTGGCCAAACAGACCAACAGAATAGTTGATGCAAGAAGAGAGACACCCAATCCATGGAAAGAAACCCTAGGGCCCAAAAAGATTCCCAGTGGCCAAAACAAAATCAATTTCAGAGCCTTTGAATCTACAAGGGCCAATATAAACCCAGGCCAATATTTCCAAACTTGTCCACCTCACCCAAGAGGCCCACCTCTAAAACCACAGGTGATTAGTGAGGTTGACTCCACGTCAGACAAGCAGCCACTGTCACCCACCGCTAGGCTCCATGTGCACACTGACATGGTCATCTACCCTTCACAGAACTCACTACCCAGCTACCAGAATAGATCCAAAGATCCCAAGACTTCGGAGGGCCTACGTGATGTGTTCATGAGGAAAACTCACGCCCAGGAGACTCAGCATCTTAGGGTTTCCAAGGATAAGATTCTAGGAAGCAATAACAAAATGGTTCTTCCCAATGAAGAGAAGGGGGACTTTGTGACATCCAGAAGCAAAGGCCAGAAAGAAAGACCTAGGGGAGTGCAGTCCTCTCAAGGCTCTGATACCTCCACCCAGCCCAAGGTTATAGTCATTCCTGAATGTCACTCTAATATGCCAGAAAATGGACAGGATAATATAAAAAGGTTTCTGACGAAAATAAAAAACAATTTACAGTATGTTAACCCTGACACAGAAGACAAAGGGCAGGGAGATTCTGAGAAGAATGAAAGCCCCCCACCATCTACTCCACCGAATCAGGCAAAAGAGAAGTTCATCTCTAGTATGGAGACACAATCTCTCTTGAATGCTGTGGTCCAGATCCTAGTGGACACGCTGGGCCTTAAAATAAAGGACCCGTCCAAGATAGAGTGGTGTGAAGTGGAAGAACTGTTATCCCAGCTGGAGGTCTCGTCCCACTCTTCTCAGAGGGCCTATGACCCAAAGACTAGCCAACCAAAGAGAATGAGCTGTGACTACACCAATCCCATAGGGCACAGCCATCCACTCATGTACAGGGGAACTGGAGGCAAGCAAGAGTTGAGTGTTAATGCTCAGAGAGCCCATGATCAATATCAGAATAGAGGAATGGGCTTTGACCAACATTCCACCCTTACAGAGAAGAACCAGTTATTCAGGTACAGAGAAACTGGAGACAAGCAGCAGACAAGTCTTGTGGCCCAGACAGCCTGTGACCAAGATCAAAATAGAGCACAAACTGGTAAGGAGCCCTGTCTATACAGCAGCCCCAAGGGGCACAATCATTCCATTAAATGCAGAGAAAATGAAGAAAAACAGCAACCAGTTGTTGACCATAAAGCCTTCAACCCAAGGCAGAGAACAAAGGAAGGAATGAGGTGTGGTCACCTTACGGGCCCCAAAGAGAACAGTCCAATCAAGTATAGGGAAAGTAGAGACCAGAAGCAGTCCGGCAATGATGCCCAGGGAGCCTCTGACAGAAAGACTTGCCAAAATAGGTCAAAGGCAGCCTTTGTCCCCCAGTAAGTCTTTCAGAAGACGTCCCACCTGCCCAGCCATTGCTTGCCCCATAATTCCTGGTAATAAACATTGTTTTTTGTCCCTGCAAAGAAACTCTTTTTTTCCTACTGGAGCTCCTCCTCCGATGCTTGTGCCTCTTTCCAGATAGGAGCTGAAACACTCCTGTCTTTCAGGACAGTGGTTCCTGTCTCACAGCGATAGAGCAGGAGAAGGTCAGCATTGCTCCTGCCCCAGTGCAGTTTATGGAGAGACAGGGCAGGTGGGAAGGCACGGTCACTTTCAGGTGTCACCTTCACACACGCCCTTTGCTGTGCAGTTAGTAATAATCTTTCTGTCATTACAGAGACAACAAAAGGCTACACTTTTTCCAGGATGAGCCAACCCTGTGAAGACCCCACCCAGGTCTGTGGCCCAATGTCTTCCCTCTTCTGTCCTATCCCTGTGCAGATTGGTGCACAGAGACACCAGAAAGCCCAGAACCTTCACTCATCACAAACTTTCAGTCCCAGTTCAGAGGTGAGAGAGGATCTCTACCTGCATTTTCAGGATAGACATAGAGAACTATTTCAGGAGCCCCTACTCACCTCGATGCAGGCTGACCTCTTTCACCACTTACGTCAGCCTAGGTAATAGGGCAGACTGCTCAGTCTGCCTTCCTCTCTGACTAGAGCAGGATCCAGAATAGAACTTGCAATGTGTGACCATGGGTGGTTACTGAGGGCCATGTCGCACAGGCCTGCCCAGTAACAAGAAGCGCCTGCAGAGAAGTCAGACATTGAATCCACTGAGTGCTCTCCCTGGACACCTGGATCCATCCCGCCCAGGCCATCACCTGAGCCAGGCCCAGAACCCTGAGACCCTCAGCTTTCATGATTCCACCAAACACTTCACCAAACAATACACGCTGTCAGAGATATGGGACTTTGTCCACAATAGAACACATATTAACACACAAAGCAAGTCTCAACAACTGTAGAAAAAAGCATATCCTGCATTCCATCTGACCCCCATGTGCTAGGGACAGCATACAATGACAGGGACTGCCAGCAGTAGGCCGGGTTGGAGACATCTCAGAAACCCGCAGCAGTTCCTTGTAAAAGAGAAGTGTCTGGGACCCTGAGAAGCTGGAGATTCATCCCTCCAGGGACCCACATCTGAAATAAGAGGCTGCCTGCAGTAGGCCGGGATGGAGACAGCTCAGTAGCCCACAGCAGCTCTTTGTAAAAAAAGGTTGTTCCCATTTCTAACCTTAGCACTGGACAATGGCTGTATAGATTTCATTTGTGCATGACTGCCTTTCAGTTGGCCGTGGTGTGCATAATTATTCTATTATATCTGACTTTCCTTCTTTCTCCTGCTCTGTTGAATTTGGTGAAACTAGATGTTCCTTGACGTTATGATTCTTAAACAATTGGAAATTGAGGCATAGGGACACAGCACAGCACAGCCCTAATGGCCCAGGTGCATGCTGTGTGTTCTTGTCTTGGAAACAATGTGATAACTGCACAATGGTAGTTCCAGAATAGAATGCATAAAATGATATATTAGTAAAGTCAAAATACTGGGACTCTTACAAGAGTCATTGTGTGCTAGCGAAACTACTGAGTTAAGGGAAATGCAAGTAGCTGACCTCGGAGCTTTGAGCTCTGAAGTGTAATAAGTTAAAAGTTAAAATTTAAATAATAAGTTTGCAATTATTATTATTGTGGCCACAGGTCTGGGGGGAGCTTGAAACTTTGGGGAACAACTGCAATTCTTAATTCTTTGTGGGATGTGGTTATTCTTTTGAATTTGGCAATGATTATACAATGTCTTTTTAATACCTGCTTTGGATTATCAATAAAAGACTGGGGCAAGAGAAAGGCTAGAGACCATAAGAGCATGAAGAGTGAGTGAAGAGAGAATGTGAGGTGTGTGTGAAGAAGTGTGTGAGTGAAAGGAGAGTGCATGTAGTGTGTAGTGTATGTGAGAGATGTGTGAGGTGTGTATGAGAGTGAAAGGGGAACAGAGGTGCGCATGAGTGTGGGAGTTCAAAAAAAGAAAAGCACAATGGAGAAAAGCGAGTGCACAAGAGAATGCAGAGTGCGTGCAGCCTCAAGCTGGCGAGTGAGTGAGTGAGTGAGCGAGAAAGCACGGGGCGGGGGCGGGGAGTAACTTTAAGCCTTGAAATTGCCTGCCAGTTTGTACCCAAAGAGTAGTTTGTGTATATTTATTATGGGCCTTCCAGATATCCCTGCTTCCAATTGAGAACTCTGATCCTGTGTCGAGGCTGGACCCCAGCACCCATGCATTAAAAGAAAATAAAGTATACAAAGTCATGAATGTCAAACAGCATACTACAAAAATTGTGTAAAGGACAAATCAGGAAATTTGTTTTAAATTCCTAGAATTGAATGAAAGCCAGACAAAGAACAAGAAAAAAGTGAAAATTATAGGCCAATGTACAGGAACACAAAACTTCTACAAAAATACAGGTAGAATTCAAGAACACATCAAAAAGGTCATCATGATGAAGCTAGCTTTATCTTAGAGATACAGGGATGGTTCAACATCAATCAATAACTGAAATCCACCTACGTGGGGTGGGGGTGGGAGAATGAGAAGAAACCGGTATGAAGAACTCATGAAGGTGGGGGGGACTGGGAAGGGCAGCAACATTTTAAGTGTAAATAAAACAGGGGTTGGGGATTTAGCTCAGTGGTAGAGCGCTTGCCTAGCAAGCACAAGGCCCTGGGTTCGATCCTCAGCTCCAGAAAAAAAATCCTCTGGATAAACAATTAAAGAACATATAAATAAATGACACCCAAAAAATTTTTTAAAAATCCACCACACAAATAGACTAAAAGTTAGAAACCACATGGTTTATATACAGGTAATATACAGATATACATGCAAGTACACACACACACACACACACACACACACACAGGGTGCATGCAATCAAAGGAGATGAATTTGAAAGAGTAAGGCAGTAAGTAGGATAGATATGAGGATTTGAAGGGAGAATACTGTGTCATTTCACCATAATCTTAAAAATAAAACTATTTTAAAACAACAGAAACTCTTGTGTGGTGATTTGACAGACATTTACTATGGGAGTCAGAACTACCTGCGTGGGTTAAACCTGCTTCAGTCTCTGCCCCTCGTTACTAGCCCAAAATGCAGTCATCATTAGGAGGCTCAGTATCCAGGAGCTAGACTCAGAACGTGGGATATGAGGTCAACTGTGGCCACATTGAGAAGCAACACTCTGCTTTGGAATACAGAAACAGGCGAGACCTAGGTGACACAAAAATGATCTGAGCTACACAAACCTGGGGTTGGGGATTTGGCTCAGTGGTAGAGCGCTTGCCTAGGAAGCGCAAGTCCCTGGGTTCGGTCCCCAGCTCCGGGGTGGGGGGGGGACACCTTTTCTCTACACAGGACTCCCTCACCCCATGAAAATGCTGCTCATCAAACAGAGTGCAAAACCTTTGATAGTATCATGGTCCTTTGGAGGTCCTGTCTAGTTCCTGGGGTCTCAGGTTCCATGGAGACCTGCTGGTTCACAACCAACGTCACAGATGATCTGTGGATACCCAACAGTCCCCACCCAACATAAAGAGGGAAGAAGGCAGTGGGCATGCAGGTTCTGCCAACTTTAAACTTCTACAGTCTGGAGCGATGGAGATGGAAGTCCCTGTCTGCAAAGGTGTTCCACACAGGACGCAGGAGCACCTTTGATTGCCCAGATGAGTCTCAGGGTAATTGACAGGGAAGATTTAGCTCACCTAACTTCCTGTCAAAGACATAGCATAATTCTATAACTACTGTCCATACAGATGACACACCATGAAGGTTATGTTCTCCACAGACATCCACCCACCACATGAGCACTTGACACCTATATGTCATGACCATACAAGGTAGAAAGGGCATGGACACGCCTAAGATACAGACATCTCTGTATCCGAACATAAAGAGCCCATAGGCTAAAGAGATGGCTCAGTGGTTTAGAGCACTGACTGCTCTTCCAGAGGTCCTGAGTTCAAATCCCAGCAACCACATGGTGGCTCACAACCATTTGTAATGAGATCTGATGCCCTCTTCTGGTATGTCTCTTATAATAATAAATATATAAATAAATAATATATAATAAATAATTAATAAATAAATCTATCTTTTAAAAAAAAAGAGCCCAAAGTCAAAATTCATAAGAACTCTTTGGTCATGAATAATTAATTATTTAGCCAATACAGATCAGTGCCCAGAACCACCAGGGTCAACGTCTTGAGGGCCCATTCAGATTTCATGCAAACCTCTTACACATGTAAACCCATTGAGGCCTACATGTTCTCCACAAAAACATATTGTACCTCTGTGTGTGTGTGTGTGTGTGTGTGTGTGTTTTGTGTACACAGGTGTGTCATCAAATGTTAAGGCTCTTCTACAGAGGAGGGGGAGTGTCAGGATCATATCCTCAAATTTAGGTTCTGAGGTGAGGCAGAGATAAGAGGCTGATGACCTCTGGCCACTAACTTTCTCTTGCTGTTCTGGTGCCTAGGAACTTGATGGCTTCTAGCAATCAATTATCTGTTGCTGTCTTGAAGCCAAAAGCTGATGGCTTCTGACAATTGACTCCTGCTGATAGCAACAGGGGATTAAGAAAAGTAACTTAATTACTTGGGCTCTTTCCTCTTTTTTTTCCAATAATTTATTGCCTTTTCCATTCACTTTACATCCCAGTCACAACCCCCCTCCCTCCTCTCCTCTTAGTTCCATCCTCACACATCCTTCCCCCTACTCGGAGAAGGGGAGCCCCCTCGGATATCCAGACCCAGCAGAACTAGGCACATCCCCTTCCACCAAGCCTCAACCTGGCAGTCCAAGCACAGGACAGGGGATCCAATGGCAGAGACCAAGGCAGGCCCTGTTCCACTTGTGAGGGGATTCACATGAAGACCAAACTGCACATTTGGTACAAATGTGTGGTAGGTCAAGGTCCAGCTCCTGCATGCTTCCTGGTTGGTAGCCCAGCCTCTATGAACCCCCATGTTCCCAAGTTAGTTGACGCTGTAGAGCCTCCTTGTGGTGTCCTTGACCCCTCCTATCCCTGACTCTTCCACGAGACTCTCCAGGCTCCACCTAATGTCAGGTTGTGGGTCTCTGTGCATCCTCAGCCCAGTGCTAGATAAAACGTCTCAGGAGAGTTGTTGGGTTTCTGTCTGCAAGCATAGCAGACAGTCATTAATGGTGTCGATCATTAAAGCTGGGGTAGGAATTACCTGACTATTCCTCCGGTCTCCATCTTTATCCAACTGAAGATGAAAAAGAAAAAAGGAAAACAAAAGAAAAAAAAAGACAAAAAATAACCTACTTTAAATTTCCATGCCATTTTACAACCCCCAGACTATACCAGGCAAAGTTAATGGCTACTGAAAATACTTCCAAGATAGAGCTATGTAAAGACACATTTCATAGTGTGTTATTTATACATAAAGAGACACTGTCCCATTTAAAAACAAATCTCACACAGCCTTACATTTCAATTTTTTTCTTTAAAAGGAGTGAGTTGTTTACAGGGCAGTTAAATGCTTTACAGACAAGAAAAAAATGCTCAAGAACCAACTCATTCATCTTCTTCATCTTCCTCATCCCCTTCATTCTCATCGTATTCCTGTTCCTTCTTTCTCTTGCTCTTTTCCACCTTGGCCACGCCCTTTCCTGCTGAATCAGGTTTTCCTCTAGCTGTATAAGCAGCAATGCTCTTCTCACACTTCTCCTCTCAGCTTGGCGGCCTTCTTCTCATGGAGTTGCTTGTCATCCGCGGCAGTGTTGTTCCACATCTCTCCTAGTTTCTTCGCAACATCAATGGATAAGCCGGGATGCTCACCTTTCATTTGTGGGCAGTACTCAGAACAGAACAAGAAGGCCAAAAGAAGCCCCTTGGGGACCTCGGGGTCCTTAAACTTCTTTTGGTCTCCCTTTAAAAGGGGATGTAGGTTTTCATTTCTCTTATATAATGAGCCTTGTCAGCCTTTGCCATATCTTCAAATTTTCCCTTTTCTTTGGCACGCATGGTCTTCCACCTCTCTGAGCACTTCTTGGAGAACTCTGAGGAGTTGACAGAAGTATCCAGGTATTTCCTCTTGTTCTCCTCCCTGCAGGTTTGCACAAAGAATGTATATGAGGACATTTTGCCTCTCCACTTATGATCTCCTTTGCCTGTGTTTAGTTGATTTTCCTCTGCGAGTTACAGAGTCACCCAGTGCCCATATGGCTCTCCTTGCCCTGGTGCTGTCTCTGTGGAGCTCAATGTATTGCTCCAATGGAGATCTCCAATTTACTCTCCTTCACATTTGCTGTGTGTCTCTGCATCTGCTCCCATCAGCTGCCTGAGGAAGCCTTTCTGATGGTGACTGGGCTAGGCACTGAAGAAGATCTACTTCTAATCCAGATCTTTTAGGTAGGAAGATACACCTTTGATACATATCTTTAATCCAGATCTATTTGGGTCATGTCCTCTGCTAGAAACCAATATAAAAACATGGACGAAGGAAGCTTTTGATCTTCACTTGGTTGCTCTTCCCTTGCTAGTAAGTACAAACTTTCACTGGCATTACAGCCTACCTCTGGATTCCAGCACATACTGAGGACCAGCTGAAACATACAGTCTTATGGACTGAGCAACTGATGGACCCTAGGACATTCCATTCATAGCCAGCCAATGTTGGATTAACTGGACCACAGACCATGTCAGTCAAATAAGTCCTAGATAGATAGATAGATAGATAGATAGATAGATAGATAGATAGATAGATAGATAGACGGACGGACAGACAAGACAAGACAGACAGATACATGGATACATAGACAGTTAAAGAGAGATAGATATATTCATTTTGGTACCAGAAGTGTGGTTCTAGAACAAAAGCATATGAGCAAATCCTTTAAGTATCTGGAACAGACTTTCCAATTTGCCAATACATAGAGTTACTGAAGCCTCTCCCAGGATCTCCGAGAATACCAAAAGCCTGTGGTGTGAACTGTACTACAAACGTAAGGAGATAAATGCGTCTGATTATCCTGATTCACCAGTTGAAGGTGGCCACAGTGACTGTGGGGAAAAGACTTCTGACAGTTTGTGGAAAGTAAGGACAACAGTGGAGATGGTTGGTTGCTCTTAGCATCTCTGGATAAACTGACAAATGACAGGGATAAGCCCCATGATGAACCAAGTGAACTCAGTGATAAGACTGACCAGCTCCAGATGCACATAACAGGATTCCAAGTGTACCTTGGAAGAGAATCTTCTCCCCAACAGTCACAGAGCTCAAGCTGCAGAAAATCAAACCCAAGCACTCGTTAAAAAGTTGGCTGAATTACAGCAAGAATTCAAGTCCCAACTTTAGAAGTTTTCAGAATTAAGGTAAGGGCATTAACCGGTGAAGAATGATATCCAAAGCTTGGAATGTGGATGTATAGGAAGATCCTATTGAAGATGAGACGTTTGAACCCTCAGATTCTCAGGGGTTTACCTGATCTGAGGAAACAGGCTCTTTACCCACAGCCCCATCCCTTAAAATAATGCAGTCTTCATCTGAAGAAATTAATCCTTCATTGTCTTCTAAACCAGCAGTGACTTCTCTTAAGGAAATGTCAGGTAAGACAGTACTGATGTCCCCCCAGGCCCAACTTCCAACTTTTTTTTTCTTTTTTCTTTTTTTCAGAGCTGGGGACTGAACCCAGGGCCTTGCGATTGCTAGGCAAGCGCTCTACCACTGAGCTAAATCCCCAACCCCCAGGCCCAACTTCTAACCTCTGCCTCTGGACTTCTAACCATATTTAACGTAAAGCCAGCTCCTAGAAAGGAGGTAGGAAGTGTAAGTCATGAGGATGTGCACTACACTACACTACAAAGGAGCCTAAGTTTGTTAATTCATTCATGCAGAAGGCTGGGCAATATGTGTCGGAAAGGATTTTAAGGGTATGGGATGATGGTGGAAGGAAAATAAGCCAGGTGTGGGCCCTCTGAGTTAAGATTCTAGGTTTAGGGGTTGGGGATTTAGCTCAGTGATAGAGCGCTTCCTAGCAAGCGCAAGGCCCTGGGTTCGGTCCCCAGCTCCGAAAAAAAGAAAAGAAAAAAGATTCTAGGTTTAATATGGAACTTTGTACAGTTTAAAAAGGTATCCAGAGTTTGCTTGACTACAACAGCCTAATGGAGACAAGATGACAAAAGGCAAAGGCCAGACAAGAATGGGTATGGTCACTCTTCCAGGAAAAGAGCCAAGGCCTGCTGAGATGCTTGCCAAGGGTGGAGGAATACAGAATGAGGAGTAGATGGAGGAAGATAGCTATAACTATCATCACCTAAGGCCATGTGACCAGTTACAGAAAAGAGAATTAAAATTGACATGAGAGTTTCTGTTCTATTTTGTTATGGGTGTGTTTGTACAGATATTTGTGTTTTCTTTCTTCAATGTCTTTATCATGTGATATGACATCAATTAAGAGACTATCAGGGGTTGGGGATTTAGCTCAGTGGTAGAGCGCTTGCCTAGCAAGCGCAAGGCCCTGGGTTCGGTCCCCAGCTCTGAAAAAAAGAAAAAAAAAAAGACTATCAATGGTTATCATATTCAAATGTGAGATACTAAGAGAATGTCCCTCCAGGGACATTGCCACCTATCCTAAATTTATACTGTGTTTGTGGTTATATGATGGATAATTATATCCTGTTAGGTATAGTTATGAGCTGGTTAAATATGATCTGGCTGTTTTTTTCACTTGGAAATTCTTCATGACATAGAGATTTGATCCTGTGTCAGGTTGACAAGGGCTGGGCTTACGATGATTATTCTTCTCAGGTGACATCTGGAATTGACTAAAACCTCCAAAGAGAAGGCACCCCTATGGGGGATTTCTGCTTAATTTGAAGTAGGAGGATCTACTTCAGATTCAAATCTTAAGGTGAGAAGACAATATATGTCTGTCAAGTATTTGCTTACAGTGAAAGGACTGGACACTATCTAATCCAAAGAAAAGTGACTTCTGATTTGGATCCTGTGGGCTAAATACTTAGTGGTTCCTTGAAGAACTGGAGCTTCCAGGACAGGTAACTGGAAATGAGGTTATCACGCTCAAGAACGCAGACACCGACACTGCAGTGGTGGGACACACAGGATTGCTTCCTAAAGAATGGAATTCGCATGGCAAGAGGATGCATAGATCTTCTGGAAAGACCCTACTTTTCAAACACCCTATCCTCCCTCTTCCGTCTCTTAGAACCATATGTTCCCCTAAATATAGGTTGAGTTTTGTTGAGGATGAATAGACATTGTGAAAATGTTCAAAGAGCATACCTCTACTGGAAGGGTGCAGAGCTTGAGGTCGAAGGGAGAACAAGGTCTAGTGGAGAAGAACGAGGTCTAATGGAGAACAGCATCAGCGAAGCCAGCATGCTGCAAATACAAGGAAGAATTTTAAACACGAACCACAATCGCTAATACCATGATTGCATCACTGGAGCTACCCCCAAGGCTCTTACGAATCTGCCACAACCCCTTATGGAGTGCCTCTCTCAGCTTTCCACCTCTCCCCCACAGCAGAATATGGTTTGCCTCATTCTGGAGCTGTTTACTTTCCAATTCCACCCAGCTGTGGCTGGATTTCTGGTGACTCTCTCTGTCCTTTCCTTTTCTCTTCATGGACCTTAGTAAAGAAGCATGGTTACTGTCCTGATCTGCAGGGACAGCTTCAGAATGTAAGCCTGGACTATCGGCATAGGAGACCTGAATCCTTGCCACCTTTAAATTATTAGGAATCGGATTTGATAGTGAAAAAGACTGGGTGGAGGGAGAAGGCAGCAGCTCTGGGCTGCCCTGAGGACATGTCAACCAAGGAGGATGGCAAAACCTATGACAAGATGAGTTGAGTGCATAGGGAAGTTCAAGATGCTAATGGACATAGAGTTGGGAGAAAGATGAGAAGACCTAGACTGGTTCTTCCTGTATGGGAGGCAGGTCCCGTGAACACAGTTCATGGGTGTGGTGGGATAGCTCATTGTGGTGGTTCAGAGATGGTTCTGGGAAACAGTTGATCCCTGAGTCTTTTCTTCAGGTTCCTAGAACTTGCTCTGTAAGTTTATGGGTCTCGGGGATTTGAATGAACCATTTCGGATCTGGGAGGACAGTGTAGACAAATGGCAAAGGCAGAAAACATCTGGGTGGGGTCCTCTCTGTGAGGATGGGGGTTGTTACATCAACTGTAGCCCAGAGTCCCTCACTCCTCCCCACAGAAGGGAGGTGCCTCCTTTATAAGTTAGCTGAGAGTCTGATTCTCCAGGGACAGAGCAGCAGGATACATCAACTAACCAAACAATGGAGAGTGTTTTGAATTAGTAGACCTATTTTGAAAACATCACTCTCAAGGTGGAGTCCTGGGACTCTAGGCTGTTCCCTTGGCCTTCCGTTTGGCTTTGACAGGAAGCCTCTCTTCCCTGATGCTACTTTGACAACAGAGAAGGGGTGTGGAGTGTTATTGGTTTTAGCAGGTTCCGACATAGCTGGTTTTCATTTCCAGGGGCTTCAAAGAGAAGCATTTGGCTTGGAACACGTTGGCTCTTACAGTTAAGCAGAGACAGAATGGGTGTCCTGGCCTTTTGGACTTGGCTGTCTTTAATGGGGTCCTTGTGATCCTGCTTAGACAGCAGTGAGCTCCAGAAAATTATGTATCACTTGGCACTTGGCTTGCCTGGGGAGTCATTCCTTTATATTACTGGGAGCTTAAAAGAAAAGATGCACAGATTAATTCTGGTATGGCTAGCAGCTGTGATAATCCCCAGGAACCTCCTGATGCCCCTCCATTCACCATTCCATTATGACCTTCCACAGCCACTGCAGGGGTGGCAAGCACAGGCTTTGGAGAGATGGCTTACACACTGGTGCTGTGGGAACAGCTCCCATCCATGGTGGGGACCAATGATGGTCAGGCAGTGTGGGGCTGTTGAACCTATCCCTTTGCTGTTTCCTGTGAGAGGAGCTGGAGCAGCAGCATGGGTAGGGTGTGCCATGGGGTCCCCTCCAGGATTCTGGGGCCCAGGCTTGGAGGATCACTCAGTGTTGGACTAGAAAGGGAGGGAGCTTTGAGGGTGTGAAAGGGACACTCAGAAGGAGCCAAGGTCAAAATATTTGAAACCTGCTGCCTTCTCAGAGACCCTTGCAGAAACTGGCCCTCCTCGATGGTGCCTTGCCTCCCGTGAGCATGAGCACTGGGACAGTGGGGAGGGAGACACAAACTGATCCATTTCTGGGTAGAGAACTAGAACACCGGGCTGGAGAGATGGCTCAGCCATTAAAGGCTAGGCTCACAACCAAAAATAAGAGAACTAGAACACCGTTGAGCTTTCTGCCAGGGATTCCTGAAAGAGACTCTCAGAGGTGGGGAAAGCGGGGCTCCTCTCCACAGACAGCCCAGTGGTCCGGGAATCTTAGTGACTGTGGAGGAAGGTCCGTGCTGAGACAATGCTCAGGCAGATGACTCCAGCAGGGGATCTATTGGGGACCTCTGCAAATCGTGCAATCTCCTCTTCCCCTTGACACTCTCTTGTTGAGATTCTATCCCTGACTCCCACTGGCTGACTGGGACCAGGGAGCTACCATCGTCCATCCACAATCTGTTCCTTCTCCAACATCCTCTCTGGGACGAAGCACGTCTGTCAAGCCTGGTGGTTCCATGCCTACACTTACAACCCTTCCTGTTCCCCCACATGCCCCCAGCACCCCAGCTATTCTGGAAGACCCCATTAGCCCTCATAACAGCAGAGGGCTCTCCTGGCAACCCTCTAGTACTAGCCACGCTTCCCCTGCTCGCCCTCACCCGTGCCCCATGCCAACAGAGCCAGCTCTTTTGTCATATCCAGGCCAGGTACAGGTCCCACTCTCCCAAGTGCTGTAGCAGATGAGAAGCTGGCCCAGCTCTCCTGCTTGCTATAGGTGAGGAGAGGTGAGGAGTAGGGGAGGGCATCCCTCCCTCACTCACATCACCACCTGGCAGACAAGAGGCTGGGCCAGCTTTCCCACACTCATACCCTCTGACCAGCTCACCCACAACTCTAGCAAGCAGAGCCAGCTCTGCTG
Organism: Rattus rattus; assembly: GCF_011064425.1. Taxonomy (NCBI): domain Eukaryota; kingdom Metazoa; phylum Chordata; class Mammalia; order Rodentia; family Muridae; genus Rattus; species Rattus rattus. The sequence goes on along the minus strand of NC_046167.1, from coordinate 68,723,241 downwards.
CTCTTCTCGGGCAAGGTGGGGTGGGGGATTGGGGAACACTCTCCCAAGTTCTGCAGTTGGCAAAGGGAAATATGTCTCAGGTAAGCCCTGACATCAAACAGTTAAGGTAAAAGTGGATGAGTCAGTCCCACAGGGCCTGACATCCAGCAGTGGGTGCTGGGGCTATGTGGGGTGTCCTGCAAGACCCGGTGCCTAGCAGTGTTCACAGGGCAATGGCCAGGCGTGTTCACAGCCGGCAATGTATGTGGAGTGGTGATGGTATAACACTGAGGCTCTTGGTAAGTGCTGAAAACACAAGTGCACAATCTGGAGGGATCACTTCTGTCCCCTGCCATCTCTCCTTGGTCTAAGCCTAGCTGCTTGCTGCTCCATGTGATACACTGGGCATCAGACTGTCATTCTGCTAAGTCTAGAGATGAAATCCAAAAGATCTGTCACCTGAACTGTGCTGCCAAAGAAGAAGGGCATCTAAGAATCTAGATCCCTTTAGATTTCTCTCAGGCTTGCATTGCAGTGCTATAAATGCAAATTTATGCTAATTAGGTTGGGTTTCTACTTCAGGACTGTGACACTGGTGACAGTACCTGCAGGCCCCAAGTTTCCATCTTCACATTAGCTCTCGCACCTGGAACACAGTGGGTCCACGGTCACTGTCCTCAGGAGACCCAGTCCAGGGGCCAGGCACAGACGTGTCTCCACTGTGTCACTTTCCAATTCTGCTCAGGCAGGTTTTCTGGAGTGTCTTTGAGTTCGGAGAGGCATGGGTGACCTGCACTGGGAAATATACACAGGGTCAAATCAGGGGCACTGGGAAGCCCACCCAAGGGGGCCTACCCACGGACCCCAGATTTTGTGGTGAATGAGAGGAGGCTCTGGTCTTTAGCTGGATGCTGGAAGAGAGACTACGTCATCACCCACAACCCTCTGAGCTGCTCAGAGCCTCAGGAAATGACTTGCTGGTCTCCCTAGTAAGAGGGAAGATGGGAGGTGCTGTCCACTATCACTGGTAAGAGGGAGCACAGAGCCTCAGGGCTAGAAACGCTTGGCCACATGTTACATTATAAGAAGTGACTAAGAACTTACAAAAGGAAGGGAAATCAATACAAATGAATTAGAGGGCAGAAAGGCCCACATTCTCCACGTTCTCAGTCTATGGCCTCTGCAGAGTATAGCAAGTTTGTTGCACATGGCATTGGAGTTAAAGGGGACTACAATGCTGGTATAGGTTTCTTCTCTGCTTTTTTTTAATACACCAGCAAGGCCAGCTCAGAGCCCTCTGTCTCGAGGCATGAACTCGGCCTGCCTGGAACCGCCACTGTTCTGGTGGCCCGAAGGCCTGACTCAGTACCTGCGGACCTAACCCTGCTCTGGCCCCATGAGCAAGCTGTTCAGAATCTCCACCTTTTCCTGTGCTAGGCTGTGAGGCTCACCTGTGTTCATGGCTCTGGAATCCAAGGAAGATGGAGCTTGTGGCCACTGGTGAAAGGACAACAGAAACCCCGTCTGTCTCCATTTCAGGACCAGGCCTGATTTCACAAAGAAAGCCACCAGCTCCAGGAACTGACCATAAGTCCCAGGAAAAAAGGTAATGAACCCCCTACCCAAAGAACAGCCTGGGGATAACCACAGAATGGGGAAATACATCTCCAGATGGACCTGCTCTGCTGGGCGGCCCTAACTCAGCCTGTGGTTAGATGTTCATGACATAGGAATGCAGACCACCTGGCACAAGCCAATCAGAAATGAAATTTTGATTACTTAACCTGCTCTCTAAATATAGAAGAACTAACATAGTAGTAGCCAATCAAAGTTATACTAATGTCACTGTTTGGCCCCTACCAATCATATTAGAGACTACCTAGTCTGCTGGAGAGTTCCCCTGGTTCCCTGTAAGAAGGCCTGCATGCCTTTGTCTGGGGTTGCCATTTTGAAGCATACCTGTTTCTGCAAACTAAATGTTTTGTCTTTGCATACTGTCTGAGTCTGTGGTCTTCCCTCAGTGATTCGCAGACCCTTACGGTGCAGAATGGCTCTCATGCCATTTAGGTGCATGGGGGAAGTTGTTTACTCTTGTCAACACAAGTTGCTCCTCCACAATGGTCAGGATCAGGGAGGAGATATGCTACCTGCCACCTGCCCGCATGGCCCCAGGGTCCCTCCAAAGCTACACCACTGCCTTCTCTCAGTAACATTTGCTCCTCTCTGTAAGGCAGGGGTGGTGAGAGCTGTGCCTGGGATGGAGGTAGCCTGGCCTCAGTTGCCTTATGCTTCCCTGCTCTGCACTGAGGCCAGTGAAAAGGTTAGACCAGACCCCTGAAACCTGTCTTCTTCCAGAGGTCGGTTCTTAGTGGGCTTAACGACACTGAATGGTCCACACATTTGCTCCTGTGGGCAGCAGTTGTCCATTACAGGGAGAAGAGCTCCACTAGGAAGGTGCCCACAACACTACAGGCAGCTTGCGCTAAGGGACGCACAGCTGACATGGCTGGCTGAAACCAGTGGTGGTCAAGGTTGTCTGCCATCTAGGCCTAACCCCAAAGGTGAGCACTGGATACAGCTTGGTTCAGTAGCTACCAACAATGCCACATGAGACCTCTGTGCCTCAGGGGTGGCGAGGCCCACTCACCGTTCTGAAGTGGAGCGCCAACCCAGCGGTCCAGCCAAACGGACGCACATTTTTTTCTCTTCAGCTTGCTGGCACACTGCCTGTTAGGCAAAAGACAGGCTTGGCTGTGATAAATTAAAAGTCCTCAGACCAAATGTCCCTTTCTTTCCTGATTCGTTGGACCAGCATGCAGCAGGGCTGGGTCTGCTGGCCTGGGAGGAAATCAGGGACACGAGGCATGTACCAAAAGCAACGGCAGCCACAGGAAGTCCAGGTGAGGAGGTGCAGCTGTCCCTGGGGACACTGCACAGATCAGGGTCCCCAAGCCTAGCCCTGCTCTAAGTCCTGGGGTACAGGAACCCCATGTGGCTAAAACAACACACCATCCTGTCTCCCCACTCACCCCAACAGGTCCATCCATCAACCTAGGATCACAGGTTCCTCCTCTCCCATGTGAAAAACCATCTCTCAGGGCCAGAAACCTGAAAGGGAACGACAGAACTGCAGAGCAGGAAGACCAGTGTCTCAGCAAAAGTCTTCTTCTTACCAACCCCCCTTTCCGCCAAGGGAGAAGAGGGAGCCAGCCTCTTGCCTCTAGGCAGCTTTGGCCATCCTTTTGACTCACTCCAGCTCAAACAGGATGCTGTGGAAGTTTGGCCCCAGGCCCTATTTCCTGTAGAGAAACCTACAGCTGTGTGCTTACCTGCTCCATTGCAGGGCAGAGGCCTCTGGCCACCAGACCTTCCTATATGGTTCCTGGTGAAGCTGTCTCAGTCTCTATCAGGCTGACCCCAATCCCGTGTGTCAATGTACACAGAGGCTCAAAGCTTAAAAGCAGACACATAAAGAAGACTCTCTTAATGACTTTCGAAGTGACCGTTGCTCACAATGCTGTACCACAGCTCTCCCGTGCCATGAGTCCTCCCCACTGAGCATGTGACCTCTTTAGCCAACCCCTTCCTGCTGCCTCTGCTGCCTCTCACCCTCATCCTCTGCTCGATGCTTGACACTTTGAGCCTACACAGGTGGGTGATGCTTAGGGGTTTTCCTTCTGAACTCGTGGAGGTGTTAATTTGAATCCCCCAGAAAAGGAGTGGTTATCATGTGCCAAGTAGTAAATGACATTAGAAATGAATGCATGCGTAGATAATGAATGAAACTCCTGGGCCCACCTTTGCCACCCTCATACCTCACTTTGTGTGACTCCGTTGCCTTCCCCTCCACTGGAGTCACTTTCTTCTGGAAAACCTGGCTTGTCTGTTGGGCTGGCAGGCAACAGCACAGTCTCCGCACGCAATTGCCCATCCTCCTTTTAACCCTCTTCCAGCCTTGGTGCAGACTGTGGGAAGAGGCTGCCTTCGCCCTCTGTCCTTGGGCACCTGAGCATTTCTCTCCAGAAGATGTTTCCCAGTGGGACCCGTGCCTCTCAGTCTCATGCACATCACTGGTGGTCACACTCAGGGGCGCCTCCCCAGAGTTCTTTTCAGATGGCATAGTGTGGGTGCATGGGCTGTCCACAGCGGTGACCTCATTCTGGGGTGCTCTGCAGGACAAACGTTTCTCAGAAAAAATATCCTCTGAGGATGTGTTACCTAAGGACACACCCTTGGAGGTCATGCTGGTCTCCCAAAAGCTGCTATTCATGAGCCCGGCAGTCACAGGAGTATGCCGGGGATTGGCGTTAGGAAGATTTTTCATCTGCTGGCAGCACAGGATGTCGGGCATGCTGGGACTTTTGCAGTCCTTCCTCCTTGAAAGCTTGGCATTGTCAGACACATGGCATCTGGCTGTCAGGGTGAAGATGTTAAGAGCAGACTCGCTCCCTGCCCTCTTTAGGAGGAGATGGGAGGTGGGCGGACCTCCCTCGGGTGTTATGGCAACCTGCTGCACAGGCTTCGTCTGACGCTTACCGCCGTCCCCCCAGGGTGACTGATGTTTTAAAATTAGGTAAGTTGCCATGATGTTGTTGAATTTTTTTTCACGTAAAGAGTCCCTAATGTCCTTGGCACTGTAACCCATGGCCCACATAGCCACCACAATGCTGGGAGCTGGCTTGCCGGGGCACCCCTCTGAGGGAGATGCCAGTTTGGAAAGGTCTTCACCGCCCCTGAGCCACTGGTGCTGCATAACGTCACAGATCTTGGGCCTCTGGTCTGGGTCCACAGTGAACAGCTGCACAATGAGGCTTGCAATGTTGGGCGAGAGCATGGGAGGGATGGAGTACTTGGGGTGCAGCATCTTCTCCTTCATCTGGGAATAGGTCTTGGCCTCAAACGGGAAGCGCCCTGTCACCATGGTGTACAGAACCACTCCCATGCTCCAGATGTCATTTGCCTGAGCGTCGTACTCCACATCAGTGAAAATCTCTGGGGCACAGTACTCAAGGGTGCCACAGAACCCCTTGAACCTCTGCCCGGATGCGACTTTGATGGCCAGGCCAAAGTCACACAGCTTGACACTCCCGTTGCCGTCCAGCAAGATGTTGTCTGGCTTGATGTCCCTGTGTGCGATGCTGTTCTCGTGGCAGTAGCTGACCGCACGCACCATCTGTGTGAAGATGCGCTGGGTCTCTTCCTCCTGCAGACAGCCCACCTTCTCGATGTGGCTCACCAGGTCTCCCCCCGCAGCATGCTCCATCACCATGTAGGTGCGCTCTCGGCTTTCGATGACGTGGAACAGCTTGATAATATTGGGGTGGTCCAGCGACTTAATGATGTCGACTTCAGTCATGATAACGGAGTCGTTCTTCTCGCCCCTTTCCAGGACCTTGACAGCAACCCAGACCCCTGTGTGGAGGTGGCAGGCCAGCTTCACCTCAGCAAAGCTGCCTTTGCCCAGTGTCCTGAGGATCACGTAATGATCGCTGAGTGTCACCTCTTCAGAGGGGCTGGCCTCCAGCTCCAGCTGCATTGTCACCTCCTCCCTCCCCTTGCCTTCAGGGAGCTTGAGGACTTCACTGACAACACTGACAAAAGCAAATTATTTAAAATTAAAAAAAAAAAAACGGGTCTAGGAAGAAAGTGTACAGCTACAAAGTCCTATATCACAAAATCAGAGACATGTCAAACAACCAACCCCATGATCTACTCCAAGGTCACGGAACCCAAAACAGTAGGTGACAAGATATGATAAAGATCAGAGCTGGCATCGATGATCTGGAAACCAAAAGAGTAACGGGAGACAAAGAAGCAGAGACAGTTATTTGAAATGATGATCAAAACTGATAAAAACCATTGCCCAAACTAAGAGGGGAAGGCACACATTAATAAAAGTAGACACGGGCTGGAGAGATGGCTCAGCGGTTAAGAGCACCCGACTACTCTTCCAGAGGTCCTGAGTTCAATTCCCAGCAACCACATGGTGGCTCACAACCATCTATAAAGAGATCCAATGCCCTCTTCTGGTGTCTCTGAAGACAGCTACAGTGTACTTATATATAATAAATGAATAAATCTTTAAAAAAAAATAAAAGTAGACACTAAAGAAGGCAAGATGGCAGCACATATGACTAAAACCTAAAGAATCATTGGGAACAATTTGTAAACCTGAACTCCGTTAAGTTGGAAAACTAGAACACATACGGCCTGCCAAAAATGAACAAAGGCATACCAAATAACTAAACAGATAAATGACAAGCAATGTGGTTGAAATATTAATAAAGAAATTTTTAAAAAGGGACCAGATATAGTCGTGGATGGATTCTGTTATATCTTTAAAGATAATCCTTTGTTCCTCAAACTATTCCATAAAATAGAAAAGGACACTTCCCAACATACTCCACAAAACCAATATTACCCTTTTGCCAAAAGTAGATAAAGACACAACAAACAGAAAAATAAATTACAAGTCAATTCCCTTAAACATATATGTGAAAATCCTTAATGACAACACTTAATATTCACACCAAATACAACAATCCATGAAGTGGGTTCACCCAAGAATTTAAGGATGGTTCCACGTGTGCAAACTGATAAAGAATACGGCATGCATAAGAACCCGGGTTAAAAGCCACATATTCAGTCATAAGAACAAGTGTCATTCTCAGGAAAATAGAAGGGACTGGAGATGACTGTGTTACATGTGACATGCCAGTCTCACAAAGACAAAATACCAACTGGTGTTTCCCTCATGTGCAGCCATCTGGGGATTTGGAGGAGTCTGAACATAAAAGAGGAACCCTGGGGATGTGGAAGAGGACAGTGCTCTGGTTACCTGAGATGGCCCACGAAGTGCTGTGCAGGGGGATTAGGGGTCCCTGAGCAACTGAGGACAATCAACAGTGTGCTGCACCTGGCCTTGGGTGGCTCAAAATGCAGAAAAAACATGGGTCGGTGTCATAACACCTAACTCAATGTGGTGCACACAGCAAACAAGACAGGGTGAGGGAATCCCTGAGAACAAGCAGTCTAATGGCAGACGGCAGCAGACAACACAATACCTAGGTGCTGGATGAGTAAACCGGGGAGCGACTCTCCTGACTTCGTGCTCAGTGCACATGCACCTCGGCGCCACCTCTGCCGCTAGCGTCTCTGTAAAGAAAGTTCCGCCTGCGACATAACAAATCAGACACCAACTGCCTCAGTAACCCTCGCCCACTTCCAACTGTGCCGCCTGAGAAGTCCAATTGGTCACATGCCTAGAGTTTAGCCAATCAGATGAGCCAGGTCGAGTGGGCTCTCCTCATTGGTCAGGTTGAAGTCATGTGACCTGTGCCTAGTAGGTGCTGAGAGAGTATTTGCTCTCAATCTAGGCTCGAAAGCCTGTGGATGCTGGTGTGGAGAGGACCCTTCGCACATTCCATAGGATGCTTTGGGGATTGTGCCTACTCATGCCGCCTCCTCCACCCTACTGCCTTCTGGCCATAGGAGAGCTCATTGCAACACTTCTTCCCCTCCCAACACCATTTCACGTATAAGAAATAGCCTGATTTTCTGAAGGTCTTCGGAGTTTGGGTTTGCCTTGAGGGATGTGAATGTCAAGAAACTGTAGACTTGGGGTTAGGGATTTAGCTCAGTGGTAGAGCGCTTGCCTAGGAAGCGCAAGGCCCTGGGTTCGGTCCCCAGCTCTGAAAAAAAGAACCAAAAAAAAAAAAACCAAAAAACTATAGACTTGCTGGGTCAACTATTGACTTGTTAGCTGCCGGGTCCGGGGATCAAAAACCCCTGTCATCGAGGAATTGACGCACAAGGAGAAGTGTTTGCCCCTTAAGGAGCCGGAGTGTGCACTGTCCTTTCGGCAAGAGCCCTTTTCTCTTCCTTAATGTCTATGCCCAATCTATGTTAAAAAATTTTCTTAATGAATTCTAAATTTGCATAACAAAAAATTTTGGCATACATTACTTTATTTTGGCATACAATATCCTAAAAGATGAAAGTCATGGAGTATATGATTAGTTACTTTTATTTTGAAATTTCTGTTTCTCAAAATTACTCCTTTCCGGGTATCTCGTGTTCATTTTGAAAATATTGTTAATTGAACAAGTCCCAAAATTATCTGTTGCATGTCCTAGATTTCCTCAATATTACTTCCAGCCCTTCATGGGGCCTGAGAGGTAGCTGAGAGTTCTACATCTGGATCCACAGGCAGCAGGAAGAGAGACAGCGGGCCTGCCTGAGCATTCGAAACCCCAAAGTCCACCCCTAGGTGACACGCTTCCTCCAACAAGGCCACACCTTCGATTTTGGTTTTATTCTTTTGTTTTTTTAATTAGTTTTGTCTAAATGTTATTTCACAGGAACCCCTCCCCCACCCCTACCCCCTCCCCCACATCCATATTTATGAATGCTTGGTCATTGGCACTATTAAGAGGTAAATCCTTAGTGGGGTAGTTGTGGCTTTTGTTGGAGGAAGTGTGTCACTTGGGGTTTCAAATGGTGAAGCCAGGCCCTAGTGTCTCTCTCTGCCTGCTGCCCGTGGCTCCAGATGTAGAATTCTCACACACCTCTCAGGCCCCACGCCTACGTGCTGCCAAGCTTCCTGCTATGATAATAGACTAAACCTTTGTAAGCCAGCCACAATTAAACGTTCTCTTGGTGGTCGCGGTGTCTCTTGACAGCAATAGAATATCGATTAGACACACAGTGTCTAGCTACACTTCCTTCCTAGACACAGAAACGTCTCTCACCTCTCCCAGGATATAGGCAGAGTTTCAGCTTTGTTTTGTGGTGACACAAGGTCACATACTCTTGGATTATGACAATCCTCCTGGGTCAACCTCTCCCTCCACAGTACCTGGCTTATAGGCATACTTTTCCACTGATGGCCTTGATAAGAGATTTCAGCACTGCCTTTTTTGTTGTGTAACTTCGTTTCCTCCCAGTTGTGTTTCCTTTTATCCTTAACTGCCACAATGGATTTTTTCCCCCAAGCTATTCTAACAGTTGCTCTGGAAAGGAAGGGACAAAACTCGGGCATATATGTACCTCCTACTGTCTTACTCAGATCGCCACCTGGTATTTAGTTTGACTGTATACATGGAAACAAGGATCATTGGGGGACAGGCGGTGGAGGGGGGTGTTTTTCTAATTAAAATGTGCCTTCTCAAATGGATGGAACTGGAAAATATCATCCTGAGTGAAGTAACACAATCACAGAAAAACAAACATGGTATGCACTCATTGATAAGTGGATATTAGCCCAAATGGTTGAATTACCCTAGATGCACAGAACACATGAAACTCAAGAAGGATGACCAAAATGCGAACGCTTAACTCCTTCTTTAAAAGGGGAACAAGAATACCCTTGGGAGGGAATAGGGAGGCAAAGTGTAGAACAGAGGCAGAAGGAACACCCATTCAGAGCCTGCCCCCCACATGTGGCCCATACATATACAGTCACCAAGCTAGACAAATTGATGAAGCAAAGAAGTGCAGGCTGACAGGAATCAGATGTAGATCTGTCATGAGAGACACAGCCAGAATATAGAAAATACATAGGCGAATGACATCATTAAACCACCGAACTGAGAACGGAATCTTAGAAAGGACTGAAAGAGCTTGAAGGGGCTTGAGACCCCATATGAACAACAATGCCAAGCAACCAGAGCTTCCAGGGACTAAGCCACTACCTAAAGACTATACATGGACTGACCCTGGGCTCCAACCTCATAGGTAGCAATGAATAGCCTAGTAAGAGCACCAGTGGAAGGGGAAGCCCTTGGTCCTGCCAAGACTGAACCCCAAGTGCACGTGATTGTTGGGGGGAGGGCGGTAATGGGAGGAGGGTGGGGAGGGGAACACCGATAGAGAAGAGGAGGGGGAGGGGTTAGAGGATGTTGGTCCGAAACCGAAGGGGAATAATCAATAAATGTAAATACCCGGGTTGGGGATTTAGCTCAGGGGTAGAGCGCTTGCCTAGGAAGCGCAAGGCCCTGGGTTCGGTCCCCAGCTCCGAAAAAAAAAAAAAAAAAAGAAAGAAATGTAAATACCCAAGTTAATAAAGATAAAAAAAAAAAGAAAATCATATACACACATGAAATAAAAATGAGTAAATACTAAAAAACATATAATTTAAGTTTGCTTGTAATAACATTTCTTTTACAATAAAAAAAAGTGTCTCTCCCACAAAGGATTTTAGGAAATACATTTTAAAATGTTATTTTTGAGTGCCTGCATTTAATTTTCTTTCTTTTTTTAAAGATTTATTTATCTATTTTGTGTATTTGAGTACACTGTCACTATCTTCAGACACACCAGAAGAGGGCATCAGATCTCATTACAGATGGTTGTGAGCCACCATGCCTGCCGTTGCTGGGAATTAAACTCAGGACTTCTGGAAGAGCAGTCAGTGCTCTTAACCCCTGCGCCATCATTTAATTCTTCAGAACAGTTTTTGTGACCTCATTGTTGCATGCTGAGGAGATGTGTGACCCTGTAGGGACACCAGTTGGTCCTTTTGTCTCTCTTTAGAGAATGCTTCAGAGTCCCCTCACTTTAGTTACAAAGAGTTCCCCTGTGTTGGGAGCTGCTAGTGCAGATCAGGACTCAGAAGTACACCAAGAAACCTGCGTTTCTTTCTGCTTATGTCATCCAGGACTGTCCCACTCCTCAGTTGTGCACTGGGTTTTCAGAGGTCCAGTAGACTCATTTGGCATCTAAGACACAGCAAGGGAAGGGTTGGTAGCAGAACTGTGTCCCTTTGTGCAAGGAAAAGGGAACACATCTGTCATTAGTCTACAGTCCTTGTATTAGTCAGGGTCTCTAGAGTCACAGGACTTATGGGTAGTCTCTATATAGTAAGGGAATTGTTTGACGACTTACAGTCTGTAGTCCAGCTCTCCAACAATGGAAGTCCAACAATCTAGCAGTGGCTCAGTCCCACAAGGCAGGCAGGAGAGGAAAAGAGAGATACCCTTCTTCCAATGTCCTTTATGTATGTCTGCAACAGAAGGTGTGGCCCAGATTAAAGGTGTGTACCACCACGCCTGAATCTGGGGCTTGTTTTGTCCCAAATGACCTTGAACTCTCCTTGCCTTAGGCTCCTGGATATCATAGCCTCTTGGCCTCAAGATCTCCATGCCAAGATCCAGGTCTTGCAATAGCTCCCTGCTACAATTCTCTTGGCACTGTAAATTTCCTTTTTCATAAGTGGCTTTTGGTCATGGCGTTTTACCCCAGTGAGAGAACAGTAACTACTGTGATATCCCTGGAGTGTCTCTTTAGTGTGTGAGTTGGTTTTAGACCCTTGACTGGGCTTTTATCTCGGGGAGTTCTTAGGCACTCACATTTCTCAGGTGCTGAAAAGAAGCCTCCTTAATTTCCTTGGACTGTTTCTTAGTGAATGACACACTAAATGTCTCCTTGCAATTGCTCTGACACTCTGTGATACCATTAGCCCGTGAAATTTTTGATACAAAATTCCCCACCCCACCCCCATGTTTGTCAGCATTCCAGTTTCCTTGAAGGCAATTTTCTCTTTTCTTTTCAGAACTAGTTTCCTTGAATGAGGAGAGAAATGAATCCCATCCATCGCTGAATGCTCTTTGCTCTCCGTCTTTGCCTGCCTACTCTTTGCCTGTCTACTAACTTTCCTTTCCACCCCCTGTCACTTTGTCAAGTTCTCAGCTAAGTACTGGATACCACATTTGCACATCTGGATTCCTCGGGAGACAACGGAGGCTGCCAGTGTTCTGGGGGCAAATGGAGCCTGAGCAGTCTTAGTATCCTTGGCTATCACGCACTGCGGGACCGTGAAAGGCAGCCACAGTCTTCTATAGATTTGTGACCATCAGTCACTCAAGGCAACAAACGCCCTCAAGACACATCTTCATTATAATGAGGTACCTAAAGGTCTGGAGGCTCAGCCAATAACCTTTCCTTCCCAGACACTCCTCCCTGCAAAAGAATCTCAGGCCATCTGACCCAGAACTCCTTGAGCTTTTGCTCCCTCTCACTGCCTCCATTAACCCTGTGAGGAGCAGGTAACCTTCCTTCTGGCCCAGGTGCCAGAAAGTGTGAGCTCTGGCACTCAGTGATGGGATATCAACAGCCACGGTTTTAGGGGTTCCAGCTGGGTGCTTAGGGGGTTCTTATGTTGGCCTTAGGGAATAATTTTCAGATAATCAGAAGTGTTCTGGTTCTTTCGACAGCTCTGCTCTTCCTCAGAACTGATTGCAGCATATGTCTGAATAAGAAAGCAGTTTTCCAGGACCTTCCATAAGTTTGGGCTGATTTGGGTAATGAGGCTGCTGCTTTTCTGTGGACATGGAGGAGTACTAGTATGTTGTCTCTCTATACTGGTAAACCTGGGCAGAGATTGGGGCAGAGACTACTACAGGTCTTAATAACACAGGTCCCTTTTATTTGTGTGCTATATGGTTCTTTTGGACAGCCAAGCTTCTGACAATCACTTCTCTCCTGGTTAGAAAGGTTTGGGTGTCCCACATGCAAACTCTCTTGATTTTGCTTTTCTGGTTTTTTGTTTCTTTTGAATTTTTGTTTCCTGGAGAAGTGTGCACCGATGGCTCGGCAGCCTAATGCAATAGAAACGTGATGCAGCTTACTGCAATGATGCTGGCTCCGAGGGTGATAGTGATTGCATGAAGCCTAATGATGCTAATCTGAACCCAAGGACCCATGTGGCAGAAGGAAAAACCAACTCCTGTAAGCTGTCCTCGTACCTGCACACATGTACCTGGCCTGCATGCACCCATGCTCCCCCCCAGTGAATTAATGTAGTAATTCATTACTACATTACAGGTAGAGAGCTGGCCCCTTGAATCAAGAGTACTTGCTCTGGCAGAAGACCCAAGTTCAATTCCCAGCACTCACACCAGGTAGCTCACAATTGCCTACATATGTAGTACTCTATGCCTTACATATGAAGTACATATGCCTACATATGTAGTACTCTAGTTACATATGAAGCATACAGACATGCATACACACACACACACACACACAAATAAAAATAAATAAAATAAACCCAAATTTAAAAATAATATATTTAAAAATTTTTAACATTATGTGTATAGTTATGCATGTGTGCACACCTGTGGGGTGTTTGCCTGTGCACATGTTTGGATGCCAGAGGTCAGTTAAAGCACTATGCCCAATTAGTGTGGTGGCATTATACACACTAGAACCTGTATCCATCCTCTCCCGGACCCACTGTTCCACAGGTGCTACCCTTGCCCTTTAATGGCCAAACAACCTTCCAGCATTCTGTATTTGCATTTTCAAATGTCAAGGTCTTAATTAGCATCCTGTCTCCTGAAAGCAGCTGTCTTGTCTAACTCTCCTGCTTTTCCTTTTCTTCTACTTGACTGCCTTTTGACACAGTTCCTTGCCCTCTTTCTACCTGGGGGAAATTCTCACTCTGCTTAAGTCTCTGTGAATTAAACTACTTATTCTCCCTTTTCTGTGTTTGACAATTTTTTCAAAAATTTGTGGGCTGGAGAGATGGCTCAGTGGTTAAGAGCACTGACTGCTCTTCCAGAGGACCTGAGTTCAAATCCTAGCAACCACATGGTGGCTCACAACCATCTGTAATGGGATCTGATGCCCTCTTCTGGTGTGTCTGAAGACAGCAACAGTGTACTTATATATAATAAATAAATCTTTAAAAAAAAATTTGTCTGCCTCTACTCTCAATTTCTCTAGCTGCACAGCCAACTCTGTTACTTTTTCAGAAAGAAGAAGGAGGAAGGAACCCTCTTATTTTTCCATGTTCTCTATTTATTTATTTATTATTATTATTATTATTATTATTATTGTTGTTGTTGTTGTTGTTGTTGTTGTTATCCCAAGTTTCCATTTTTCCACCTGTATTTTTTCCCAGATGCTCAGCTAATATTTCAATCTTTTCTTAAACAAAATAACCTAAAATGAGGAAAAGCAAGAAAAAGAAGAACCTGCTGAAAACACACCACAGCCTCAGCAAACACCGCATGGGTTTTTGAAACAAAGTATCCATTGCTCCTTTTCCTGCCTTTTGCTCTAGGGCATTTGAAATTAAACCTCCCTATTCTGCCTTGCCAAGTTAGGCCCACTAATAAAATGGATAATGTTTTACAACAATAACCAGTGTTCTTGACTCCCTTCCAGCCCCCTTCCCGGTTTCCAGCCCAGTCTCTTCAACCATTTCTTCCAACCTTTCTCCACCATGTTCTCCTCTCACTCTACCAGCTGCCCTCTCGGCCTCCCCCTCTCTCAGCCTCAGCAGGCGTTGTTTTTAATATCCTCTCCTGTTCCCAGAAATCTAAGAGGCAACCAATATTGAAGGCCACAGGGTCAAGCAGTTTGAACAGCTAAGAATTCTTAGAGGGCCAGTTGACCTGCAACTGGGGATCCTTTAGGAGTCTAGGCCCACAAAATGAGTCATATTGCAATAAGCAGGTTACGTTTTCCCCTCAAGCAGCTTGGATCTGTTAGGTCCATGGCCACAAGGGCATTGCTTTATGAATTCTTTGTTGAATGTCAAAGAGTTGCTTGACTTACAGGTGCCAATTTAAAAGAAAATGGACAATATCTGAAGATCAATACCGAAGACCAACTGGTGGGAAATGCTTTCCAGCCGAAGGTAAGAACAAATTTGGAGGGCTGGAGAGATGGCTTAGAGGTTAAGAACACTGTCAGCTCTTCTGAAGGTCCTGAGTTCAGTTCTCAGTGACCACCAGGCAATTCATAACCATCTGTTGAAGAGTCCTTTTTATTCCAATTTGTCTCCACTCAGAAACTAGGCTATAGGCTATCCATCCTAAGTGTAAGGTACTTTGCTTCTGTCTGGGTTGCTCGGAGGTGAGAAGCTCCTATTTCTGGTTTAGCACCTCATAATAAAACAGCGGGAGGCTAGGTAAAGTAGCCTTTGTTCTATCTCTCAGTAAGGAATTGCTCTTCTCCAAGTCTCAGGAAGAGAAAGGCAGGGAGGCCTGTCTCTGCACTTTTTTCTCAGCACTTGTACAACTTTCAGAGTGTGTGCTCAGAGGTAAAATGATCACTATGAGTTTGCACAGAAATTCAGTTCACAAATTGAATAAGAGGTTTATAATGGAGAATGTCTACATGCATATCCACTAGGAGCAATTATCTGGTTAAACATTCATCTTTTGTTGCTAGCTTACAGATTCATGGGAAGTTAAAGACGGTAACTAAGCTGTCCTTGAAGTTTTGTATAGATAAACCCAGTCAATATCTTATCTCCTGTTTTTATACCTGTGGTCCTGTGGTGTGTATTTTCTTTATGACCTTCAGTTAATGGCTTCTGTAACCCCTTGGAATGTGCCCTAGGTTTTAGAAGTCTGATACTATCTCAGCAATCAAGCAGTTCTGTTATAAAAGGGCCTCAAATGTCTTTGTCTGGTCACCATTCTGAAATGATGGTGACCCTAGCATGCTAGTTGTTTCTGCAGAATAAACGCTCTATCTTTGTATAATATCTCAGTCTGGGGTCTTCTTCAGCAAATTTCAGACCCTTGCACTATAATGAGATCTAGTGTCCTCTTCTGGCCTGCAGGCATACATGCAGGCAGAATGCTGTAAACATAATACGTAAATAAATCTTTTTCCCCATCTTTATTAAATTGGGTATTTCTTATTTACATATCAAAACAGAAACCAAGACTATATGGCATCATCAGAGCCCAATTCTCCCACCAAAGTGAACAGTGAATATCCAAACACACCAGAAAAGTAAGATCTACATTTAAAATCACATTTGATCATGATGATGGAGGACTTTAAGAAAGACATAAAGAACTCCCTTAGAGAAATGCAGGAAAACACAAGTAAATAAGTAGAAGCCCTTAGAGAGGAAACACAAAAATCCCTGAAAGAATTACAGGGAAACACAATCAAACAGGTGAAGGAATAAATCTTAAAGAAAAATCAAAGCGGGAGGAAGGATAGAGGAGGAAAAGGGGATGGGGTGGGGGGGAGGCCCCAAGACCTGATACCATTACTGAGGCTATGGAGTGCTCACAAAAAGGGACCTATCATGACTGCCCTCCAAAAGGCCCAACAAGCAGCTGAAAGAGTCAGATGCAGATATGTGCACCCAACCAATGAACAGAAGCTGCTGACCCCTCTGGTTGAATTAGGGAAAAGCTGGAGGAAGCTGAGGAGGAGGGCAACCCTGTAGGAGGACCAGCAGTCTCAATTAACCTGGATACCCCGAGATCTCTTAGACTCTGGATCACCAATCAAGGCAGCATACACCAGCTGAGATGAGGCCTCCAACATATACAGCAGAAGACTGCTGGATCTGGGTTCAGTCAGAGAAGATGCACCTAACTCTCAAGAGACTGGAGGCCCCAGGGAGTTTAGAGGTCTGGTGGGGTGGGTGGGGTGGGGACATCCTCGTGGAGACAGGAGGCAGGGAGGGGAGGAGGTATGGGATGTGGAACCGTTGGAGTGGACCAGGAAGGGGAATAAAATCCGGAGTGTAATAATAAATAAAAAATTTAAAAATGTCGAGGGCGCCAAAGTAGCTCTGCAGCCTTTAGTAGTTCTCCTGGGCTCACTAATGTCCGACCACCGGCAATGGCTCCCTGTGTCTGTTTCTTGTCTCTACCTCTGCCTCCAGTGAGGCTTCTTGAAGCTGCTTGAACTCTGGGCCTCTTTAACCTTTTGGAGTTATTTCTTTTTTTTTTTTTTTAATTCTTTTTTTCGGAGCTGGGGACCGAACCCAGGGCCTTGCGCTTCCTAGGCAAGCGCTCTACCACTTAGCCAAATCCCCAACCCCTGGAGTTATTTCTTAATGAGTGTGTTTGTGTGCGTGTACGTGTGCGTATGTGTGCGTGTGTGTGTGTGTGTGATTAGTATGTGATGTGTAATGTGTAATCACATTAATAATCAAAGTCAGAATAAAACAACTTGTGTTTGACAACTGTTGTGTCTTTAAAAAGACCATAGAGTGCAGTATGGTGAGGTGGGAAGGATACCTAGGAGGACCCATGCTGAGGCGTCCCTAGTTTATTTAGGTCATGGGAAAGGGGATTGAGAAGGGAGTAGAGGCAGGGGCTGGGGGAGGAAGGCAGGGAGGGAGGGAGGGAGGGAGGGAGGGAGGGAGAGGAGGAGAGGGAGAGGGAGAGGAGAGGAGAGGAGAGGAGAGGAGAGGAGAGGAGAGGAGAGGAGAGGAGGAGAGGAGAGGAGAGGAGAGGAGAAAAGAAGAGGAGGCCAGCCAGGATCACATGGACAGAGACAGGGGCAGGGGGAGGGGAGAGATGGAGAAAGGGGTCAGAGAGTAAGAGAGAGAGAGAGAGAGAGAGAGAGAGAGAGAGAGAGAGAGAGAGAGAGAGAGAGAGAGAAAGAGAGAAGGGGCGGAGAGTGTGAGGAGGGGCCCAACAGCCCCTGTTTTAGCAAGCCAGGCCCCCCTGGCTATTGCCAGGTAACTGTTGCTTAGAGCCTAGAGAAATGCCAACAGCTATCAAGTGGAATTGGTGTAACTTGACACAAAGTTATATGATTGCCTTATTCGGTAACTTCTCACATTGTGCAAAAGCAAAAACGTGTGAGTGTTTCTGGCACAGCACACCCAGGCAACTTGTTTTTATCATCTGAAATATCCGTTATTTATTAAATAATTCATTATTGGGGAAATTTAATTTTTTTAAATCCCTGGAGGCCAAGTTCATAAATGTTCACTAACCACTGACCCTAACCACGAGGCCCTTTGATTTCACCTATTTCTGAGAGGTCCTGTTAAAAATATAAAAACCTTGAGAATGTAAAAGTTTGGTTTCCCAGGGAAGCAGACTGGGCTCTTCAGAAGGAGCTGCTGAGAATGGACTGTCAATCACTGATGGCTCTGACAAAGGGAAGAGCTGTATTGGTCCCTGGAGTTTATACAAGGCCCCACCAAGTATAGTGAAACTGAAACAGCAGCCAGTCAGAAACCAACCTACGCAGTTTCCCCAGCACCCACCAATAAAGTTTTTACACTTGCTATAATTCCCCTAGTTTCCTATTTAAAAAAAAAAAATTCCGGCCCTTTGTCTGGGGTTGACATTTTTTAAGTGGCTGACCCCCCCCCCCCGCATGCAGACTTCTTGCTTTCTTGAAATAAAAACTCTTGCCTATTGTGTATGTGAGTGGTGGTCTCTGTGCAGCAATTTCAGACTTAACACTCCGACCCCTGATCTACACTTTGTCTTCCTCTTTCCCAGGTAATTCAAGCCTTGGATCTTTTTTGATGCCAGAGACACTATTAGTGACTCCATATACTATCTCTACCCATAGTTCCCAGTGGTTTCCTTTCGATCTGTAGTTCTGATAAAGATGAACTGAAGGTCAGAGCCAGGCTGTGCACCCAATTAGAGCGAGTGTCAAAAACAAAGAGAGCGCCCTTAGGCTCATGCAGGAGATAATAGCTCAGGCCTAAACCATGACTCCGGCACCTGGAATGTTTAACGTCACTTCAGTAACAGGGCAAGGCCTGGAGAGAGAAGACGCCAAGAGGATTTAAGGAGGTTCAAGTGCAGGGAGAAAAAGTCCTGGACAGAAAGTAAGATGCCTGATGAGAGCCAGAGTAAGGTCCAGATGGAGGATGCTGTCCTAGCAGAGGCTGCAGCTGAGATCAGGACTGGTCCAGCTGAATCTCCATTTAGCATTTGCACACTAGGTACCAGAGCAGTTCACACCACACCTAGTCACTGAGATAAAAGATAAAATGCAGAGTGGCTTGTGGTTGCCACGTGGGGAGTTATGAGTAGGGATGCAGATCAGCAAGTTTTCCCTTATTCATTTTTTATAAGATTTGTCTTTGAGATGAGTCTCACTATGTAACCCTGGTTAAGCTGGAGCTTGCTATGTAGAGTAGACTGACACTGAACTCAGAGATCTGCCGGCTTGTGATTTTTGGATGCTGGGATTAAAGATATGCATCACGTGACCAGCTTGGAGCGTCTGTTTTGTATGCAGTCGATCTTGGGTTTGATATCACATTTGTGCAGATACCCGGGCACACGCACAGACACACACAGACACACACAGACACACACAGACACACACAGACACACACACACACACACACACACACGGCCAAGGGGTGAAAATGAAAAGTGATTGCAGTATCTTTATTGGAAGCTGACTATCTCATGTCATCATCTGCTGTGTCTGAAGTTGTCCAGAAAGCTGTCTTCTGTGTCTCTTGAAAGAGTGAGTTTCAGGCACCCCGTTGAGGTGGACTGAGGAGTACCTAGTGAGTTGAAAGGCATTGATTCAGGGCTGGGCAGAGCAGGTGCCTGGCAATGTTAGAAGTAAGGCCCCTTATAAGGGCCCTTCTGGGGTTGCTCCCATTACTGTCTGGTTAGAGAACTTCCAAGGAGCTAAGTGTCTGGGTTGTGGAATTTCTTTTCATTCACGGGGAAATGTGGTTGTCCTCTGAAAACCAACTCCAGCCTACTGATATTAATAGGTATGTCTAGTAATTCCCTTATAGAATGTGAGAATATCTAAACTGCTAGGTTACAATCTTCAGATGCCTGGAAAAAAACTGGCATTTTCTTCCTCCTCCCTCCCACAAGACAGGTTTGTAGTTCTGGCTGTCCTGGAACTCACTAAGAAGGGTGGCCTCAAACTCACAGGAGAATTCACCTGCCTCTGCCTCCCAAATGCTGGGATTAAAGGTGTGTGGCACTATGAGGGAATGTGGAAATCCCACACATGGGAGCACTTACTCTGTTTACAATTTAGCAACAACAGAACCAGTGGTCCATTTACACAGGACAAGCTTAAGACAAGTGGGTGAACATACATGTGGAAGTGAGAGAATATAACCATGACATTTAGGAATTGAATTGAATCTACTTATAATGCCCTAAACATGTTTATTAATGAAATTTTATCAAGTGGTATGAATTCTCACCTGAAAACTGACAGCCTAGAATATATCAAATTGACCTAGTTAGCAATCAAAAATAAATTGAGGGTTGAAGAGATATTGTTCAGTGGTTAAGAATACTTGGTGCTCTTCCTTAGGACCTGAACCTGAGTTTGATTCCCAGCACCCACATGGTGGCTCCTAGCTGTCTCTAACTCCAATCCTAGGGGATCCAATGCTCTCTTCTGGCATCGGTGGGTACCAGGCACACATGTGGTGCACAGACAGGCATACAAAGAACCCATACGCATGAAAAGTCTATTAACCTTTTAAAAAATTGAAAATCTGACTGATATGCTATCTAGTATCAAGAAAAGCAATATTAGATAAGTGGAGACACCAAATAATTAGGATTGAACAATCTCTAATTTTTATACAAAAATTTACTTAATTTTGAACACTTAGTAACATACAAACACAATTTAGTGCATATAAAACCTTTTAAACATTGGCACCCAGAATTGATAAACTTCCTAAGGGTTACGTGTGTTTTTGCAAGTATTCTGTGGGTACCAGAGGAGGCCAGCAAGTGTTGAGATCACCCTGGAGGTAATCAATGAGAATGCTTGGAACCCAACTCTGGTCCTCTGCAAGTGCAGCAAATGCTCTCTCTGGGCCCAACTTTAGTAATTTTTTTTTAAAATCACTTCTCTGGGAGACCATAAAGCTAGTTTGTGATGATATGGACTAAGTTTGTGTCCCATCCCTTGGGATTCTTCTGTTGAGATCTTACCTGTCAAGACAGCATTGGGCCTTGGGTTTAGGAGAGGTTTGGTTCAGCAGTGCCTGTGCCAAGGCTTTCTGAGGTACTGTTTCTTGGTCCAATAGCTTTTGGCACCACAGACCATGCTTTCTGTGATCTTTGGTCTATGTTCTACTTGATGTAGGGAGGAGCTAAGGCAGAGAGTCCAGATTGTCTTGTGTTCACCAGGGATAGTACAACCTCTTAATGGCCTTGAGTTTGTAGACTTGTCTGTCTCTGAGTGCAGGCATTAAAGGAATCTGCCTCTGCACTCTCACACGATGTCCTCGGCTGCTTCTCTCTACTGGCACTTCCTGTTCGGTGCAATGGCATTTGGAACTTTTGACCCTAAACTGTAGGATTCTCAGAGCAAGCCTTTTGGGGGTGTGTGGCGATGTGCATGTGATAGTCACAACTTCTCTCCCACCATGATGGTCCCAGGGATCAAACTTATCAGTCATACCTTGCTGGCCTAGAGTGAGGCACTTTTAAAGGTAACCTCTGGTGTCGATGACTTTGTTCTCTGGGGTAGTGGACAGTATAAAGCTACTCTCTTTCCAGTTTATGTGTCCTTGCCTTTGAAGCGTTGTACTAGTTAGGAATGTTCGCTGACCTGGCCATGCTACATAATCTCAATGTGATTTATGGCTGGCCTTGACCTAATTTGTATTCTTAACTGTGGTAGGTGGGAAACCACATCAGAAAGACTTTAATGTGGAGTTGTGGGGGTCATGCAGTACCAGGCGACCTAGACTGGGATTAACCATGCCAGCAGTCAGTTGTTGTGCTTGTTGCTTAGATGGTGGCTCCTGGTGGCCAATGTTCTGTATACTGTCACATTGCAGTGCCAGGAATGTATCCTAGCTCCAGACAACACAAGTGGTTAGTAAAGAACACCGAAACTTGCAAACCACCCTGCTCAAGTCATCCAGATGTCCACCATCCAGTGTTGCCTTCTCTAGAGGAGAAACCTCCAAACACCAACTGGTGACACGGGGAGCTGCAAGGCAGGCAATGGGGCACAAACTCTTCTGTGTCTCTAGAGTTCCAAACTAGCTACAGCCATAGAGGGAGACCATGTTTAAAAACATGAAAGTAGGGCTGGAGAGATGGCACAATGGTTAAGAGCACTGATTGCTCTTCCGGAGGTCTTGAGTTCAATTTCCAGCAACCACATGGTGGCTCACAACCATCTGTAATGGGATCTGACGCCCTCTTCGGGTGTGTATCTGAAGACAGCTACAGTGTATTTATAGTGTACTTAATATATAATAAATAAATACTTAAAAACAAACAAACAAACAAACAAACAAACCATGAAAGCAAAGCCTTCCAGCTTTCTCCACTCACCAGTCTCTCCCAGAGCCTCTCAGCAGGTGCTGAGGATTCTGAGCTGTTAAATTTAGCTTTTCTTTGCTTTTATAATTGAGCTTTCCTGGGCTGACCACTTTAGTCGCCCAGCCATCTGTTTTCCAGTTCTCCCATGTTTTAGCTGCTGTTTCCCATTTTCTCTAGCTTGTGGGTTTGTGTTGAGTGTTTTCATGGCTTTGTGCGTACAATATTCAGACGGTATTTCCAAAGGGTCCATGTTGAGGAATCTGATGAGTGTGGCTGAAGGTGGTTGTACCATGAACTGAGGCATTTGTGCCAAGGCCATGAACCTCAAGCTGTTCCCGGACACTGACTGTTAAAGGCAGGGACACTAAATCAGATCTCCTTCAAACTGAGTTCTGCTATAAAAAACAAACAACAAATCTTTGCCTGATAACTGTGCTTGCTGTGATTGTTTTTAGAGCTGTGAGTCAGGAGAGCAGAGTGGAGAGCGAGGCAAGCCTCCCACAAGTGTTACAAAAGGAGGAGAAACCTATTGCCAAAGAAGATGGCTGGAAACCCCAAGAAGCCAACTAAATCCCGCCAGTGTCCTAAGGTGTCCGGAGGCTCGTTATGATACTAACACCCCTGGGCAGAGGCTTGAGATGCTCCTTATAGACACATGCTGCATACACTTAAATGAACTGTAAGTAACAGAGTATCCTTAAAACACGACTCAAAAACAAAAAAGCCCACGCTATAAATGAGCCCCCGGGTGAGGCCTAGGCGAGCTGACGTGAAGATCCAGCTCTGCACAGTGGAACCTTTGAGCTCTGGCCGCCCTCTGTTCCCGCTTCCTCCCTTGGCAGTGCATCTTTTTCTGCTGTGATCCACACTCCTCTGCACCCCGGCGTCACCGCACAGCTCTCCAGGCTTCCCCCGATCACTCTCCTTCCTTTTCTCCTGTCAGACCGTGTGAGTGTGAAGTCTCTAACACCTGCTCCTGGTGGCACGCATTACCCTTCACGTACGTCTCCTCCAGTAAGGGTGTGTACAACCATCTCATTTCGTCTTGGCGGCTGCTCCTTTGAGGACCCAGAATCTTGGAAAGAGGTAATATTCGATGTTCCATTCACTGTCTTAATATGGAGATGTGGTTTAGCCTTTCAAGTTTCATTAAACTATGAGAGAATAATTACTTCCAATACAGTATCTGAGAGAGTGTTTACTTTGATTTAATCAAACTTAAAATATTTCATCAAATTACCCAGGAAAATCCAGGTAGCAGAAATATATAACATATCCATTTCTTCACAAGGTCACAAATCAGTTTTACAAGGCCATATATATATGTATGTATATGTACTATGCCATTTAAACCACTTCCGCTTTCTGTACTGAAGAACTCGAGTATAGAAATAAGCTTTGTGGTGCTGAGGTAACGTTAGGACCCTCCCCCACAGGACTGCATAGGTGTTTAAGGTTAAATGTGAACATTATGTGAGGTCTCAAGTCAGTCAATCCCCATTTGAATTGCAGGTTCAAAGCAGCATATTAGACACGAGTCCCAGGGAGATACCGTCACTGAGCCTGTGTGTGTGTGTGTGTGTGTGTGTGTGTCTGTGTGTAAGGAGATGGGCAGATTCAGGAGGGCAGGCTGACTGAGGGCATACTGGTAACTAACTGTTAGCCATCTGCAGTCGTTGGCAAGACAGAAACATATATAGTCTTCATATTCAAAGTCTTCATTGGGATATCTTCTGTAATTTCTAGAAGACAGAAAATTGTCAAAAAGTCAATATTCTATATATTGCGACTAAACATATTTTTTTTTCTTTCTTTTTTTTTTTTCGGAGCTGGGGACCGAACCCAGGGCCTTGCGCTTGCTAGGCAAGTGCTCTACCACTGAGCTAAATCCCCAACCCCCAACATATTTTTTAAAAAAATGTTAACTGCTTATCTTGAGCCCCAGCCTAAGACCACTCTGACCTCAGTCCTAGCTCCTAGGGGGGAATCTTTAAACTCCTGGCATGTCCTGATAGGTGTGTCCTTGTTGCTGACAGTAGGGCTTTGATTATATGTTAGCGTGTGTTAGTGAGGTGACTCAGGGCAGGGAGCTGTGAATCGTGTGGACTGCTTGGTAACTTGTGAGACAAAAGACAACCATGCAGGCACTGAATTAATCGAGCCTATACATTAATCCTCAACAAAGCTCTGGATACAAAGTTGTACCAAGCTTCCCTGGGTGGTGAAACCATGTGGTCACTACTGGGGATCCGAGGAGGTAACACTGGCCATTCCTCCATGAGGAAAGGGTGACTTGAATCCCTATTTAGGGATCTTCCATTCTGCCCGTCCCATCTCTTTCTCTGGGTAATTCTAGCTGATATAATCATCAATTTGTGAGTATGGAATCCTTCTGGCAAATTACGGGATCTGAAGGAGGTTTGAGGAAATGCCTGAGGCCGTGTTGGTATCATAAGTGGTGGTGGCAGCATACAGACGTCGCCCCCACCAATGCCCGCATCATATTATGAACTTAAGCCTCTTACAGTCAGACTGCAGGACACCAAAGACAAGGGAAATCCTGAAAGAAGCTAAATCTAGAGACATCTGACGAGAGAGAGAGAGAGAGAGAGAGAGAGAGAGAGAGCAATCAAGCCCGAAAAATCCAGAATGCAGCAGGACAGAGGAAAATTCAGACCAGGGCAATGGAAGTGGGACGTAGAGAGGCATACGTGAGAAACCGTGAGAAACACGTCAAACACTTGTTCTTGATCTGTGGGAGATGCATGACTGAAAAGGGAAGGGGTCAGCTGCACTATCGGCTAAAAGTTTCCAATCAGAGTTGATTCCTGAAGAGACTGGTTTTAAACTTAAAGTCAGTAAATAATAATGCTTTACCTAGAAGTATGAATGTTCAGGTTAATTCTAAAGAAGTGAACTCTTATCCCCACTTTAACGTCGTGGGACCAGGAGTACTCCCGTCTTGCCCAGGCTAGGCGTCTTGCCCTCAGCTACGCCTCTCTGTTAGGTCACTGTTATTTTTAACTATACTGTGGTTAATTTCTAAGGAAACTGCAGAAACAATCAGAACGAGACGAACACTCAAGACTTCTTTTTCGCAGCTCAAACACAGCTGCCGGTACCAGACGCCCTCCGGAGGCCGCGGCCGCCTCACCTTGTGTCTGAGTCTCATTCAGGAACAGCTTTAGCCTCCGGCTGCGCAGTCCAAACACCTTGGCTGCTTCGTACACAAGCCCTTGGTGGGTGAGCCCGTTCTGTCCAAGTGGGTTTTCAAGCAGGAGGGTGCCCACAGTTCCTGTTAAACACTCTAGGGAGGGAAGAAGGAACTGGGTTACTCCCAAGAGCTCTCGTTCCACCGCCAGCTGCAATGGCGGACAGTGTCAACCCGCAAGTCGGAAGGCTAAGAAGTGGGTGCAGGGGATGACAACTGGACAAGCTGGAGGCACAGGATGTGCAGATGTTCACAGAGGTGAGAAGAGGGGGAAGGAGAGAAACTGACACTCGACAGCCAGCTGCAGGGAAACCTAACTTCAGTGCAGTAAAGAGACAAGGATTCCAGCAGAAACGTGAACAATGGTGTCCACCGTTTCAGGGCAAGATTTCAAGAAACTAACAAGCTCCCACTGCCAAATCAATAGTTCAGGCATGTAGAGGTAATTTTCACCTTCGAGGGTATTTCTGTTTTCCGACTGTCAAAAGGATGGTAGTCTTTCTACAGAAAGGTACCAAGAAACCAAAACAACTGCATGCCCTGAAGCAGCATGGGAGTCAACAGTTTGATCATTAACATGGAGAGGTGAGGTCTCACCGCGCAGCCCACGGTGGCCTCAAACTTGTGACCTTCCAGCCTCAGTCCCTGAGTGCTGGGATTACCGGTGAGCGTGCACCACCATGCCTGTCCGGCGTCCATTGACGTTGATCTGAAGACCTGAAGGCTGGGTCAGGGAGTTGAGCCTGGGAGGGAGCCCTGATGCCCAGTGCTTCATGAGTTGAGCACAGAGGATGCACATACCTTGTGGCTCTGCGTTCACGAGCTGCAGGTTGATGTACTGACAGAGAAGGGTGCTGGGGCTGGTGGCTGGAGCCCGGGATGCTCCTGCAGTCACACACAGCGTCCTTCCACTGAGGCTCAGCAAGTCAGTCTGGTTCTGTAATTCTAGAAGAAGCAATTCTGAAGTCAGCTGCTTTCTTCTATTTTACCGGCATTCACTTCCAA
Source organism: Rattus rattus (assembly GCF_011064425.1). NCBI lineage: Eukaryota > Metazoa > Chordata > Mammalia > Rodentia > Muridae > Rattus > Rattus rattus. The sequence goes on along the minus strand of NC_046167.1, from coordinate 68,697,024 downwards.
CATCACTATTATCCACCCTCAGTGGCGCTTTCATTAATTTTCTGAAGAATACTGCTTCCTCTGCAAAGCCAGGCTTTAATGAGACCCAAAACTATTCTTCATTTAGCGTGTGTGGCGTGTGTGTGTGTGTGTGTGTGTGTGTGTGTGTGTGTGTTGGGGGGTGGGGTGAGATAGATGCTGGGGACTGAACCCATGGCCTTCTGCTTGGTAGGTCTGGATTCCGTAAGGCTCAGGAACTGGGATAAACTCACAGCTCAGCAGGAGGGCTGAGTCCTGATCTGTCCCATGGCTAACAGGGACAGGGAGGGTAAGGGCTTCCTGTATGACCCAGGTGTCAGCCATGCCACAGGAGAGACACAGCAGGTAGACACTGCTAAAGAGCCAGTTGTCCAGAGACAGGAATCTGCTGCACGGCAGACACCAAATGATAAGCTGTCCTCTGGCTCTCCACATACCTGTTCCGCCGTGGAAGACTGACAGCCCTGTGCTTTTAACACCGAATATGCTGGTAATAACGCTCTTCAGCTTGTCAAGGTTCAACTGATTATCGCCCTTTGGATTCTCCAGGAGTAACACTCCACCTGGAAAGCCACAAAAATAAGATCTCACTTAGTGAACTAAGACTTAAAGAAAAAGTTAAATTTGGAAGTTAGGTGATGCAAAGGGGTGTCTAACCCTCACACAAGCAAAAGCCACATTCCCGCTTACTGGGAGCTTGGCAAACCTCAGTGGGCCAAGGAATAAAACTACCAAGCCTTCTGTCGTTTTTACTCATCCTTTCCAAGACTCAAACTTTTATGATTATCTCATAAGTAAAAATACCATGTCACTAGATTTTTTTTTTAAATGTTCAATTCCCTAGTAGCTAAAGATATCAAATTGTTCCATGTATGCTATAATTTGTATAGCCTCCTGAATAAATTACCCTTTTTCTAATTGGACTGTGTGTTCAGTTAGGCTTACCATGAGTTCCTATCAGACTGCTTCATTACTATTTAAATATCACGTCTTTTCCTGCTCTGGTGTTAAAGACTTCTCATTCTGTATCTTGTTTTCAGCCTTCTTGGAGTAAATTTTAATAAATTTTTCAAAAACCATGCAGAGCCTTTCATTTCTGGCAAAGTTCAATGGGTCAATTTTCTCTTTTATACAGTGATTTTTAGTGTCAAGAATTAACATGTTTTTCCGAAATAAAAGGTCTTGAGTCTTTGCTGTCAACACGGATGTAGTAGAGAACTCTGGCCGCCTGAGGAGAGGAGGAGAGGAGGAGAGGAACTTGATTTGTTCTCTATGCTGCAAATGTGGTGTGTGTGTGTGTGTGTGTGTGTGTGTGTGTGTGTGTGTGTGTGTGTCTGTGCGTTTACATTTATGTGGAAGGCAAGTTTTCACAATCCCATGTGTTGTTCCTTAGACAAAGTCCACTAAGAAAGCAAACAAACCAGGGTCTCTCATTGGCCAGATCACACTGTAGATCAGGCTGGACAAATACTAGCCTTCCCGGCACTAGGATTACAGGTGCACGCTGCCATGCCTGGCCTTCGTGTGTGGGCTTAGGCAGCCTTGCATGGATGAATTTCTTTGCTCTGTCACGGTTCACTCTATGGGGTGAATAGATGTTTCTTCTCATCTCCCCAGGAGACGACACACAGTTGCCCAAACACACACATGTACAGATTCAGGAAGCTAAGTGCTGTGATCTGAATATTAGTGTACCACCCCTACCTTTTCCCAATGACGATGTAGAAATTCTAGTGGGCAAAAACACTGTTAGGAAGTGGAGTTTCTGAGACACCAGGACATGAGGTTGGAAACTTCGTGAACAGATGAATGCTGTCATGAAAGACTATAAAGCCAACAGAGGAGAGACAGAACCTGCAGGGACCATATCCAGTGGATAGGCACGGCCCCCAGGTGAGGGATGGGGCCGCCCACCCACCTCAAAAAATATTAACCCAGAATTGCTCCTGTCTAAAGGAAATGCAGGGACAAGGAGTGGAGCGGAGACTGAAGGAAAGGCCATCCAGAGACAGCCGCACTTGGGCATCCATCCCATCTGCAGACACCAAACCCACACACTATTGCTGATGCCAAGAGGTGCATGCTGACAGGAGCCTCATACAGCTGTCCCCTGAGAGGCTCTGCCAGAGCCTGACCAACGCAGATGAGGAACCAAGAAGCCAACATCAGACTGAGTGTGGGGACCCCGATGCAGAAGGCAGGGCAAGAACTGAAGGAGCTCCCACCTCTCTGCTCAGAAACACAAAGCCATTTTATTGCTCAAAATGGGCTCCAGGTTGACGCTTGTGTGGTGTCTGACCTCATTACTGCCATGTAGTCTTGAGTACACCTGCTTAGTTACACTCTCCTCGACATTACCCTGCAGAAGGGCTTGAACGACAAGGTCATAATGAAGCATGCTCTGTGCTCCTCTATGACAACTGTGGCGACTGAGCCTAGCTTTGCTGTCTTGGCCTTGGTGTGGGTATCTGTGGAGTGCAGTTGCCGGGTTTTCTTCCCCGCTGGGTTTGGGTGGAAGAGAACAATTACTGTCTAGTAACTCCACCTTGCTGAGTTGCCCTGTCCTGATCTATTCTCCAGAGGAAGCAGGACTTCACTGGGGCATTTCTCCACTGGTTAAGTGAGGTAGACGCAGATCAGAGGAACCGCCCACTGCTGTCATTTAGTCTCACGGCTCCTCACGGACTACCCTTTCCTCTACCGATAAGATGCTCGCTTTTGCAGCCCACTTGGGGTGCTAGGTGGCCTCAGCAGGACAAACATGGGCCCATCATACATTATGTTAAAAGGATTGACTTGGTGACGAGATGAAAGTTATCGAATTTTACCGATTCTCTTGTGACTGCTTTAAAGATCGTTAAGGAATTAACTAAAATAGTGGAAGACACTTGTAATCCCAACTCTCAGGCAGAGGGGAGTGGATGGTGGGTCCGAGACCGAGCGTCAGGAGCACATGGGTAAATAAAGGAAGGCACGCACAGCGCGGTTCCTGCACTTACCTTGCTCGGTGCCATTTGCACAAATGTTAAGGTTCACATAAGCACAAGCGGGCCCAGGCACACGCGATCCTCTGGTGAGCGTGATTTCCAGCTCGGACCCCTTTAACTGAGCGGAGAGAGTGTGATCAGCGCGGTCATGCGGGGCCCCACGGCAAGGCACACACACCCCCTGCTCGGTAGGAACGTGATCTCCTTAGAGCTGGCGCTGCAGCTACAAACTCGGTCTCCTCGCCTGCTCTCAAAGACGCCGTTCTCTAACTGCACGGTACACGCTCGTTTTCAGTAAGTCCAGAAAGTAAGCAATACGTAAGACGGAGAATGAGACAATAATGTGACTGTCGCCTGAGAAGACAACTGACACCTTCAACCCTTCCTCATCTGTCCTACTATTAGGAATAAGGAGGAAAATGAGAGAATAAAGGATATGTTTGAATTAAGGGCCAGTATTTATGTCCTGGTGACACATTTTCATAGCAACATCAAAAAGTACTGTTTAAAGAGGGCATGAATTTGAAGGAGAGCAGGGATGGGTATATAGGAGGGTTTGGAAGGAGGAAAAGGAGGGAGAAATGGAGTCATTGTATTAATCTCAAAAAGATAAAAAAAAAATTTTTTTAAAAATACTTCCCATAGCAGGAAGTTCCACCAAGCACACACCACACACTAGCAACGAGCTGAAGGTCAACTGTCGTTTATGTTTTCATGAAAATTATCAGGACCCACAGCATCCTCTCTTCCGGTTTAGACACAATGGGTCAGCACAGGCCTTTCCCCACCTTGGCTGCCTTCTGTGAGGGAACTACCCTGAGGAAGCTTCTGCTGCCTTCCACCCCTCCTCCTCTCCTGGCCTTCCTCTCGGAGCCACCGAACCACCGAGCACTTGCGAAACAGCGCCTCGGTCCACACTCATCTGTCCGCTGCTGACAGGCTCTGGGGTCGCCCTCTGGGCACACCGAGAGACTATCTTGAGGGGTTCATTGTGGGACGCCTCGCCCCAGAGGCAGCAGCACCATCCTCCCTTGGTTCTGTGCTACACAGAAGTGGAAAGTGACTGAGTCCAGTCCGCCCGGCCAGCGCTCGCTCTCCCAGTGTCCTCACTGTGGACATAAAGCAACCGGCTGCCCCATGCTCCTGTCACCAGCCCTTCCCTTCCCTACCACAGTGGGCTGCTGTTTGAACTGGAAGTTATTTGTGTATTAAATACCATGGCAAGAGAAAAAGTGAGACAGTGGCTGGAATGTAAAGCAAAATCCAGTATGGAACATCAGTATTTCCACACCACTCACCTGTGTTTGCTCTTGAATAAGGATATTATCTGATGTCGGGACTGGATAGGGCTTCAAGGGAGCTTTGATAGTAGCATATATGAAGTCGGTGTGGCTTTCGATGACATTACTCAAGTATCTTCCTTCAGATTTGGCATTATAGTAAACTGTTATTTCATCCGTCGGAACCAGGTTGCACTGAAATAGCAAACAGAAAGACTTAGAAGAGAAGTACATCTTGTTCTCCCAGACTAAAGGTACTGTTGAAGGAGAGCAAGTGTGTGCTGATCTCAGGTTCACTCTCCTCAGGTCATGTGAGAGACGGGCATCTGCTGGTCTATGTTCTTGTACCCACTTTTCTCTACAGGCCAACAGGCCGAGTGCCCTTCCCTGGTACAGTCGGCCCCTCGTGAGTGACGAAATAGATTAGCAAAGCTCCAAGGCAGCTGCCATGCTGCCCTGCTGCAGTGCCCGCCTCGGATGGACGTGAACCGTGCGCCCTGAGGCCTGCTTAGGGAGGAGCACCATGGCAGCTCTCCTAATTAGCACTGTCCCTAGGAGTAAGCTTTCTGACTCTCAGACCTAAGAGGTCCAGTGCACCTTCTGCACCTGTCTTAACAAGGAAAACCACCACAGTCTGCACAGACCCCGCAATCCCTCTCCTCAGCTAGGGGCCTTCTGTCTGTCTTGCACACCCTCTATCATCTCTGGTTACCCTTTGCAGCAGCCAGAGAGTGATCTTTCTGAAAATCTGCCTTGTCTGTCTTCCCCAACACTCTGAATAAATCTAATACAAGCCCGAATCTACAGCATAGCCCTGAAGGAACAAACTGACCTTCTTGCGAAGCTTCTGGATGCGATTGATGACTTCCCGAGCCATGCCTTCGTCCACCATTGACTGGTCAGGTGTGACATCTAAGAGAACTAAAGCCTACAGAAAGAACAGAGCGCGTGGCAGTGGCAGTGGAATAAAATCATGTCCGTCTAACTCAGGGAACTACAGCTAGGGCTGGCAGGTGGGCCTAGAGATTGATCCCTGGAACTGACATGGTGGGGTGGGAAAACTGATCCCTGCACTTTGTCCTCTGACCTCCACACGCACCCTGGTGACCTTGCAGGACCTACACGGAGGCTCAAAACCTTCCGTGTGTTTTGCTCATTTTTGTGCAACCCAATAACTAGGACAATAATCCACAAGAACAGATCACAATGCTCACTTAAGCATCTGATAAACAAGTGCAAAGGGTGAGGATCCATGCAGAGCAGCTCAGGAGGGAACTGACTGATGCCAGGCATGGTAAACTTCGCCCATGGTCTCGTCTGTTGGTGAAGAATATTCTAGGAGGCTGGAGACGATGTCTCAAGTCTGCAGTCCCCATACTCCCCAGAGTTAGAGGAAGAAGTTCAAGGACACTCTTACAGAATGAGTCCAAAGCCAGAGAGAGATACATGACCTTGTCTCAAAAACACCAATCAGACAACCAAACAATCAATCAATCCATATCAAACAATCTTTGAGGGATCACAAAAATACCTGAGCATCAGAGTGTGCTTCAAACTGCGCAGTCCCTCCCGTGGCCTGGTCAAAGGTGTACATGAGACGAATATCTTCTTCATGCAATTCATGGCCTTCCACGACAATGCTCCCTGTGGGAAAGGCAGACTATTAGCATGCCATGTTTCCTCCCAGGATGACCCTGGCATTCTGCTGGCCAGCAAGGGTTGGTGCAAGTGAAATGAGGGACAGTGTGAAGTGCTGGGTACTGTGTGTGTCCGGGACAAGCAGGAGGAGGTGTGGAGAGCACTGATGGCTGATGTACCACCTTCGGGAAAGCTACTGCACTGAGGCTGAGTGTACGTAACTGGAGAGAAAGGAGGCGGATTATAGCAGGATCCCAGCACCCAGAAGCTACGATAGCACGTTGGGATGCCAGGCACCTGTCCGGGAAAGTTACCGGAATTGACAGTTGTGCTCTTATGAACAGGATGAAGGTTTTAAGAAAGAGGGAAGCATCGTCTAAAGAGGCACCCACCGCTCTTCTGAAACTGCTCCAGCTCCTCGTTGCTCAGTTGCTTTACGGCCACCATCACTGCTTTAAAGGCTCCCTTCAGACGTTTCCCGAGGACCATGTGATCCGGCTCGGCCCTCAGTCGAATGCCATACTTGTTTTTATCAGTAGACAGTGTGACTTTTCGAACATTTAGTTCCTACAGTGAGTGCGAAAGGAAAAGCAAGAGTGTGAGGCACAGAGATCTGCATCATGTGAGACACGGAAGCGAGCGCCCGTACCAGGGCTCATAAGGGGCAAAAGGCAGACAGAACCCGAATGCCAGTCAGCCGTGGAATGGGCGGGGCTGAGGTGTGCACATCGGTGATGTGCAGGCTCCAGGCCCTGGTTTGGATCCCCAGCACCACACAGTGAACAGCGCAGGTGTGACTAGGTGAATAGAGCATGGTTTAAACCCAGGCTGGAGCATCTAGCAACATAAAGGAACTAACTAAGTACTACCCTTTGCTACAATGTAAATGAACTCCACAAACGCCATGATAAGCAACACAAGCCCGACACAGTAGACGACAAACTGTTCTTACAGGAAATGTCTAAAGAAGGCAAACCCACAGGCAGGAAATATATTTGTGATTGCCAGTAAAGGATCAGACTGTAAGGGGAACAGAAGTGAACGATGAGGGAGATTAGCCTTTCCTTATAGGAAGGGGGAAAGGGTCCAAGATTCTGACATTGGGCACAAATACAATGTTCCTATGGAGACCAATCAAGTGAATTAAAGAAGACGCCACGGTTGGTACTGGTGCATGTCTTTAATCTCAGCACTCACAGCACAGAGGCAGGAGGATCTCTGTGAGTTCAAAGACAACCTGGTCTACGTGGAGATCCTGTCTCAAAAGCCAAAAATAAAGAGGGGGAGGGGGAGGCTGAAATATAAACCCCATCTCTCAGGGGGAAACTCGCACAAGCAATCCTGAGCACGATCATTAGCATTTAACCAGGTGTGGAATGACAGTGCTTCATGTCACTATGCTAGTGACATATTCCCATAACCTGGGCCAGCGATGGCACAGTGTGAGACACAGAAACAGAAAGGACCAAGTAAGGCAAACAACAGCAATACAGAGGTCTGCTATTCTATCTACAAAATGTCAGTGTGTGGGAGCCTGAGGCAGGGGGACCGCTCATGCCTGGGCTAAAGGCTACAAAGCAAGCCTGTGCTATACAGTGAACAGATGATAATGTGTGTGAGTCTACAAGGTATTAAATTAAAAGATATAATCTCACTTTGTGGCTTCTAATGTTTGTCTGAAATTCCCAGGCAATTAAAAATCAAATACAGGCCAGACAGTGGTGGCTCTCACCTTTAATCCCAGCACTCAGGGTTAGGGTTAGGGAAGCAGAGGCAGGTGGATCTCTCTGAGTTCAAGGCAAGCCTGGTCTACAGAGTAAGTTCCAGGACAGCCAGGGCTACACAAACAAAACTCTCTCTCAAAAACAAAGAAAGAAACAAACAAAACATACAGAAATTAATATTTTCTGAAATGATATACTTAAAGTATTACCTGTTTTGAAACAGTAATCAATTTTAAAATTAGAAACATGTTTGTTTTAAAGATAGCACAGAATGCAGCCTTGAGAGGATCAGTGGCACTGTAAGGGGTCATTAGAGACTCCTGTCCCCACCAGACACCACCTGCCCCCACTGGACTACTGAGACAGTGGACTACAAAAAGTGCTTTCCCCCATAATCCCATGCTGTGGGAAGAGAACCCCAGTGGGAACTTAACAGACAGGAGACACTCAGAGTTCCGACAGCTTAAATGGACAACAAACAGGTCCCGATGACTCTGTGTTACTCTTACTCTAAAACTGTATAGCTTGGCTACAGAAAAGGGAAGGAACCAGGAGTCTTTCCCTTCCTGGTTTGGACAAATTGTAAGTGACCCCAACTCCTTTATCAGTTTCGGGCCCCTAATCTTTTAAAACACAGGAAAATAAGCATCCTGTGAATTTAATCCATTACCCAGCTACCAATAGTGTGCACTATCCTTCTGAAACCAAATTCTACTTCTGAAATACATCCAAGACGCGCATGCACGAACGCACACACATGTGCACACAGAAATACTCAGGCACTCAACATTCGTAAACTGATGTGCACAATACTATATTATAGCACTGGGGGTCGTGACGTTTGCTCTGATCCCAGCACCCTGAAGGCCAAGACAGGAGAACTGGGTCTAAAACTAGCCTAAGCTGCAAAGGAAGGCCCTGCTCTCAACACCCTCAAAGGCTACATACAGAGCTATAAACGTGCATAAATGTGTGAAGTCCAGGAGCCATCCTCAGAGGGCAAATGAAAGCCCGGAGCCAGGGAGGGTGATCATTGGCCCACCTTGTGTCAGACACACACGACGCCTAACACATTCACAAACGGCAAATGGCTATAGTTCATCATTTGAAGAAGCAAAGCTTTTCTGTTAATCACAAACATTTACTCTGAGGAAGAGAAGTAGATGAGAGTAAAGAGACCCACAGACTGCATACACTTTCTTGGATGGTTATGCACGCAGCAATTTACAAAAAACAAAAACAAAAACAACAAAAAAAAAACCTTCTAGGAAAAAAAAGCCCCTCTGACTGGACTGGGCACTGACTTACCTCAATGATATACTTCTCCAAGGACCTGATATCCTCAAGAGCTTCTGGGTCTTGGTGGATGACGACAATTTCCTTCAAGGGATACTAGAGGGAAGGGAGGGGACATGAACTAACGGTCAATTCACCAGTTAGCAAAATGTTGAATGCTCATCTGTCTGGCTAAAGTCTACCTGAATATTTAGCTAAACAGGGGCCAAGTCACTCATATCCTAACGCAGGAAAGGGTAAAGATTTATGCCACTGCCTGAAAGTCTGTGTCAAACCGATGTCTGAATACAATTTTGCACGCACCTTTATTGGAATAGTTTTCCGGTCTCGAATCACTCTCCCAAGCTCAATCACGGACTGCATTCTAGACACGGCGTTCTCGGTCTTCTTGTCAATCAGCTCCTCTCTGATTGATAAACACAGGAGTATGGGAGGTCATTCTTTTTAAAAGGTGAAAACCTGACGTGGTTACACCTATGTGAGGAAGAGGATCAGGCTAGGTCTCCAGTGATAACTGAGAAAGGACGTCACCCACAGGGTCACGCACTGTGCTCCCGGGGTTACCCAAAGGTTGCATTCACACCTCACCCAACCACAATTCTTTTACAGTATTTTTTTTTTAAAGATTTATTTATTCATTTATTATATATAAGTACACTGTAGCTGTCTTCAGATACACTAGAAGAGGGCATCAGATCTCTTTACAGATGGTTGTAAGCCACCATGTGGTTGCTGGGAATTGAACTCATGACCTCTAGAAGAGCAGTCGGGTGCTCTTAACCGCTGAGCCATCCCTCCAGCCCCCCAACCACAATTCTTAAGGAGGATGCTACATCCCTCCTGCCACTGTAGGCTCCTGCGGCCCAAGGGGTAGCTGCATGAGCCGAGGTGGAAGGAGGGGATCAGGAGGTAGAGCAGGAAATGAGTCCTTGCCCCATCTCTTCCTGCAGGGCTTGGGACCCTGCATGTACTTCCCTTCCCGTGGCCTGGCTGACACTTCTGTATTTGATTCCTACCGAACATGAGGCAGCATGAGGTAGTGGATGCTGAGTGTGTCCTTGTCCCGGATGGAAGCAGGGTCAATCAGCAGCTTCAGGTTCTGGTACATCAGTTCAGTAAGAAAGGGTGTGTAAGGGGCCTGTAGCAGAATGGAGGAGAGAGTATCATTCAGATAGATCCATCATCAGTTGATCTCACTTAGACTGAGAAATGAAAACTAGTCACTTTAAAGAACAATAGAGCGATACATAGGCGTAGGCTGGTACTTAGACGCCCCCTTCCAAAGAAAAATTACTTCCTATTTATGAGGTACAGTATCGCTATCCGAAACCAAACCAAACCAGGGTCTCCAGAACAAGTACCAGTTAAATCACAAGCACCAGTTAAGTCGATATGCAGAGAGATTAAATACCTCAAAGTCTAGAAATCATATCTGCAAAGCAGACAAACCCCACTTGTATCGCGGGATGCAGGTGCAGGAACTTAGAGGCAGACGCCACCAAGATCTTGTATCAGGGCAAAATCTCCTGAATGTTACAGGCTCACAGAACACTATTCAGGGGCAGCAGAATAGGATATGGAAAAGCAGCAGATTTCCCACTCGTGTGCCTTTAATTACCAGTTTAACTATCAGTGCTATCTAATTAACGGTTTAATTATCAGTGCTTAGTTAGTATATGTTCGACCATTTAGGTATGAGTTTATGAATCTCTGCGTTACTCACAGTTACTGAGTTCTTCGCATTATCAAGATTTATACTCTTATCTCCTTTTTTTTTTTTTTTTTAATTCTTTTTTTCGGAGCTGGGGACCGAACCCAGGGCCTTGCGCTTCCTAGGCAAGCACTCTACCACTGAGCCAAATCCCCAACCCCTCTTATCTCCTTAAGAGTAGATCCGTGTCTAAATGGCGGACAGCAAAGGAAGGAGCACCCCGTACACCTCAGTTAGTACTTGGGATGGGCACATAAGCTATTACGCCTCAGTGAAGGGGCTACGGCACAGGGTGGAAGGGAGGAGCTGTAGCCTGGGGCAGCTTGGGATTGGAAGGGGTTTAGCACCTCACCATCAGTCTGCACAGAGAAAGCAGGACACTGAACAGAGTCTCCAGAGCCATAACACAGTCTTCCATGCCATTCTCACCCTGGAGGATAGAAGAGAGATAAATATCAAGCTGCTGGTAGTAAGCGTGTCATCAAAACATACGTCTATTAAAAGAGGCGTCGTACCAGGACCATGTACTCCAGGGACGTAAAGGGGCGGAGGGAGGAGGTATGGCCTCAACCATCAGCCCTGGGGGAAGGCCAGCATGGGACAGCAGTGTGCTGTACCCCTGGACCATCTCTGCCAGAGGTCAGGCAAATGGGAGCCAAGGACTGGCCAGGCTTGAAGGTGAGGGGGTTGGGGGGATGGATTCCAATATAACAAGAAGAGTTAGGTAAGGGTTTGCTTTAAAAATAAAAAATAAAGGGTGTATACTGTGTGCTTTTATAACAACTTCACTGATTCTCGGTAGGGAAAAACATTCTGCAGCGAGGAATTTGTCTCTGTCTTATCTCACTGTACGTGCTGCACACGCCAGTGCGTCTGGAGACCACGTCAAGCTCACGCTAAAACCCCAACAGCTAGGAAGAGCTCTGCCCACAGCAAACACCCGAGCACTGTTGGGTGAAGACAGAAACACAGAGGTGTGCTGCTGTGTAGCTCCTTCCCCCAACCTGAGACGACCTCACCAGGAACAAGGCTGAAAAGTACGGAAGTAAAGCAAACCCCTAACTCTTAAGAAGCCCCTTCCTGAGGCTCTACAAGCTGATCAATGGCTGTGGGGTCATTTGGCCCAGCCAAGCGGCCTCTGAGTGTGGAGGAGCTTAGGAAAGCTGCTTCCTGAGTTGTTGGGATTCTGGGGTGGGCTTTTTGTTGATGATACAACATGGTTTAGTTGTCTATGGTCCTATCACCCCTCACCCAGTCTCCTGTCAGGAACCCCAATAAACTCACTGGTTCACACAGCTGGACTTGACAGGGCAATTCTTTGGCTGTCACTGTTATACTATTTAGGGTGAGGAGATGTTTGTTCAGGTCTCTAAGTCACATACAATAGTTTCTTTTAAGGAATATAGCCATACTTCACGGTATTTATGGAATTCTATGATGTCTGCTTAGTTTAGTAATGCACAGGCTTGGACACCACCCCTGATAACTTGTCCACAGTGAACCATGAAAATACGCCACATTCTATTCTGCCACATTCAATCGCTACAGCTAATGTACTGTAAACAGAAGACATTTTCAAACAGCGTCCCCCCCACCCCCCTCATTATTTCTGCAGACATGGTTTCTCTGTGCAGGCCTGGCATTCCTAGAACCTGGAACTCATTCTGTAGACCATGATGGCCCCAAACTCAAGAAATCCACCTGCCTCTGCCTCTGAGTACTGGGTTTAAAGTCGAACACCATCACAGTTGACATTTTCCCCTAACCTTTGACCTGAACTTCAGACTTTTCATACCTCCTACCGGTTCTTACCTTTAATCTTCTCCTGTTCATTCGGACATACCAGTTGGTCAGAATATCTACAAACTTGACCAGGCGAGGTACCACAGTGTACAGCCTGTAAGCTAAAAGTAAGGTATTAGTCGGGCAGCCCAGGCCAGCGCTTCATTCAAGGGAACAGTGAGAATCAGAATCAACCAATCAGATGGCTCATGTATCACAAATACAGGACATGACAACCAGGGTGTTTAGGGGCACCCAGAAATGACAATGGGCTACAAGCAAACCCACATACATGAGAAACACTGAACTCCTACTCAACGTCACCACATTACATGGAAACATGGGATAGAACCTAGCCCCACACCACTGTGCCGCCTCCTGCCTCAACTAGAATGGCAGAAAGCGTGCCTTAGATGCTGAGAGGTACAGCGCCATTTTGCCAGGAAGAAGGTATCTGGCAATGCCTGAGGAGAAATTCTTGTGCAACACCACTCTTTCTACTGGGTGACACGGGTCACAGCACAGCATCTTCCGATGCACGGCGCAGCCCCAATGAAATGGATCCACCCAGACTGCTGGCAGCCCCACTGTTGCACTGGGAGAAGATCCAGGGGGCAGAGCTGCTCTTACTGTGGTCCACAGAAAACGGAACTCAGGCCCACAGTCACTGGCTGGCCAAACACTTCCACACAGATGCTTTCAACAACGGGGGCTTCTTCTGCTGAAGAGGAAAAGCCAGCCCATTCTATGTCTAGAGCTCCCGCACTTTACTTTCAGGGAAGCCTGAGATTCACCTCCTACAGAGTAAGTGACCCACACATAAAAAGAGAAGAAAAAACTTTGGGGCAGCAGCTCTTCCTGAGAGAGCTATAGGACCTGCTGGCCCCCACGCCACTCTGTAGACACATTTTCTCACCATCTTGCTGATGGCAGCTCTGTGGGTATGCGGGTGAACAAAGCTGGGACTTACCTGGGCCAGGAGTTATCCTGTCTGTGTGATTGGTCTCCCATGCATGACCCTCACACAGACACTAACCTATCTAGTTCCTAGGCAGACTGGGTTCTGTCTTAGGTACATGATATCTAGATTCAGCTTCATGGGAAGTCATGACAGTCGGGGCTGAAAGATGGTAGGGTTCTCAGACAGCCCTCTGCACAAGAATGGGTCTGCATTCCCGGGACAAAATTACCCAGAGCCCTGAAACAAACAAACTCCTTTCTACAACTAATAAGGCCACCATGCTGTACTTCTGGGTTATCTCTCAAAACTTCCTCTATGTTAATAAGGGGAGAACATTTAAAACACCAAAAGAACAATTATAAAGAGAATAACCAGTCCTCACCCTGGGAAGACATCATAGGAAGGCTCACCTGCCATTTCTGTCTCAAAGAATGCAATGAGCGACTGCATGAAGGACAGAATCCACCGGTCGGTGATGTTGGGGCTTTCTCGGACCGTGTGCTCATTGTACAGAAACTCTACTTCTTCTTCCTACAGACAGACAGACGCTCAGTGAGAGGTTCGCATGCACTGGACCCTTGAAGCTGGAGTTATGGGTAGATGTGAGTCACGTGATATGGGTGCTGGGAACCAAATCCGGGTCCTCTGGACAGACAATAAGTACTCCTGCCTGCTAAGTCACCTCTCCAGGCCCACCAAATGTTCTACATCAGTAAAATGGAAGGAAATGATGAAAAACAAAATGATCTCAGATGCCGATAGCAAGCCAGCAACATTCAGGATGAGCAACATCAAATCCTCAATGAAATCAGGATTTCTCTTTTTCTTTTTAAAGTAAAAAGAAGAGACCTTAGGGTTGGATTACTGTAAACCCACGGAAGGAGGCAGTAAAACCTTCTAGAACCAGATAATCCTTCGAAAACTGAAACAAGCACCAGGAAACAGCTCCCATGCTGACCTGTATGATTTAACCTGGAACCCTTCTTATCTCCTTTGCTTTCCACGAGCCCTGCATGATCCGGAGGCATCTGGCCTGCTCCTGCTCTGCAAGCTGAACCTCCTGCCAGCTGTGCTGCTCAGGCGGCAGCCATGGTGAGGACTATTCGCCTGGATTTGAGCCCCTCACGGTGGGGCAGCCCTGCTCCGTACAGATGAGCCTCTTTCTCTGTGGTCAGGTGTGAGTGCCACACCAACAGAGGTCTGCTGGGCATTCGAGCTTCCAGAATGCTATCCCCACTTGGCACCACGTACAGGAAAGCTGGCATAATTACGAAGACAGGAATGCGGAAATCCAGACAAAGGTGCCTGCCTTCTCAATTTCCAGGGAACCGTGTACCTGGCAGTCCTACGTGAACACTACACTTCTGTCTTGTTCTCAGCAGAAGGAAGAGCTAAGCTGAACCCGGAAGCAGTAGGAACAAGTGAATGGACCACTGTCTCAGCTTGTGGGCTGCTCCAGGGTCGCTAAGCAGTAAGTCTTCAGTAGTTCCTTCTATTGGTAGGTGCTGGGATAGGAAGCTGAGCATGCCTGGGCTCCACCATAAACACGCACGCAATGCCGGAACTGGTGCTCGTGATAAAGATGCTGGGCACTGAAGATGTTGGTCTGGGGTCGGACGAGGTGGCTGCAGACCCAGGGCTCTCAGGAGACGATGGGAAGATCCAATCTGAGGCTCAGGCTAACAGACTTCCCAACTCCTATTCCTAAACCTAGCAACTCAGTCAGAGCTGCTATCTATTCCTCTCTATGCTTCCTCATGCAAGTCTTCCCGGACCACGCTCGAACCAACAGCACAACCTCAGCCCCCACCTTCCATCAGGTAAAAACTCTGTCTGTAGCTGACTCTCTGCAATTCTACACCCCACCAGGTCCTTGAGTAGAGAAGAATTACACTCAATGTGAAATCTCTGAGACAAAGAACTGTCTGACCAGGCTATAATACACCTCTCTACACAGAGGAAGTCACGTCCTATACAGAACCAGGCACCTCTTGCACCATCATGTAAGGCTTCCTCATGGCTCTGGGCTATCCACACAGCAGCAGACAGCACAAGAAAGCGGCCTCTAGGTCCCGCACAGGCCCACCTCGTAGCTCAGCGTTCAAAGGCCAATGCTGTCCGTACCTTGTGCAGCCTAAAGACGTTCTGGATGAAGAAGCGGTATGCGTTGTACCACGGGAGCAGCACGTCTTTGAGGACATCCCGTACGCCTTCCTCCTTGAAGCGCAGGTTTTCTGCTCTCACCACAGGGGAATTGATCAGATATAACCTGGTAAAAGCAGAAAATTTACACAGAAAAGTTACACAGACAGTAAACCAAATATTACTACTTTGAGAAGGCAAACATACCAGTTCCTCTTGGGATCACCTAAGTCTTTCTCCTTTTACTAAAGATGAAGAAGGCCAGGTCAAACTCTGCTCTCCCCTGCAGAGGAACAGTGCTTAAACTCTGGCACCCCCACACAGGTGCATACAGGTTCGTGAGGAGAAATGCTACACTGTGGAGAACGGCCCAGCCCAAACAGACGGATGAATGAGTGGAGAGACACAGGGAACTGTTGAAGGTGTGTGGCATGGGCCTTGGTGTGGGTTTCACCATGATGTGGAGACATTGGACAAGCTCTCCAGGCCTTTGCAACCTAAGCATGGTGCTGCTTCGAGCAGTAGCGAAAAGTTCTCTAAAACCTCGTGTATTAATAATGTACTTGTTCTGGTGTTAGGAGAGAGAGAGAGAGAGAGAGGGAGAGTGGGAGAGAGAGAGAACTCTTTTTTTTTCTTCTTTTTTTCGGAGCTGGGAACCGAACCCAGGGCCTTGCGCCTAAGCACTCTACCACTGAGCTAAATCCCCGAGAGAGAGAACTCTTAATACCAATAAGATGGGGAACCTAGAAAGGAGCTGAGGTAGAGACAATCTGCACCCACCAGGGAGGTCCTGGATGACTCCTGACATCCGGGACAGTTTCTAGTCCTCGAAGACTTCTAGATTTGAAAATCGCCAACTATAAAAGCCTAACTCCCCACACGGACATCCAACAGTTAAAGCGTCATTACACAGCACTCTGAGGATGATTCCACGAGATACACACGAGCAAAGGGCTGCTTCATACCTGAGGGCGTCGGCACCGTACTTATTGATGATGGAAACCGGATCTGGGTAGTTCTTTTTCCGTTTGCTCATTTTTTGGCCATCACTTGTAAAACAAAAAGTAGATATTAATTAAGTGAGCAAATATAGTTGATCTTTGAGATGGATGTGGACTCCAAACAGACGTGCAAATGAAAATGAAAGTGGTCAGGAGTATGCTGGTGAAGTCACAATGGCAGGGAGGTTTATTTCTACTTGTTAGGTCTTTTATATTCAAGTTATTTGTGTGACCGTGTATGTACATGTGCTTGGTGTGTGTGTGTGTGTGTGTGTGTGTGTGTGTGTGTGTGTGTGCATGTGTGTGTGATGGGACACGGCACTCAAGCAGAGATCAGACAGTTTTGTGGGGTCAGCTCTCTCCTACCATCTTTATGTGGTTTCCAGGGATCCAAGTCAGTCAAGATGCCGGGCTCGCACAGAAAGAGCTGACACCCACTAAAGTCTTTTGACACTGGTATGGCTGTGTCTTTAGGGGAGGAGTTCCAAGGTAGGCTGGAGCAGTTTCTGCTGTGACTCCCTTCAGTGACAGACCGTGACCATGGAGTATGACCTGAGACTTGTAAGATGAAATGAATCCTTCCCTCAAGCTGTTTTTGGTCGTGGTGTTTTATCACAGCAAGAGAAACCTTAAGACGGATGCCCAGTAGCTTGACCTCTCAGCGCCTAAAAACTGTTACTTGTGAAAACAGAGGCTGTACCAACCAAACAGTGAGGCTTTGTCAAAAACAGGAACATGCTCTTCTGTGGCTGGGCAGGAGGGGAAGGCAGGTCCCAGGAACACACGGAGAATTACTGTTTATTTTTCCTGACTGAATTCTAAGAAGCTAATACAACTAGGAAACAATTCTCCAAAGGAAACAAAGCCACTGGGAGGAGTCTGGTGCGGTCCTGGGTCTCTGCTCCTGGAAGTCATGGGATCTCTGAAATCCAGAGTTTCCTCAGACATTACAAAGAAGATGTTAAAAAAAAAAATCCATGCCAGGAGTGAAACACAATGAGACGTGACCACCAACGTACCTTACAAAGCGCTCAGCTAAATCAACTTAACTGCTGCTAGTGGCCTCACTAGAAGCACCACGCTACTACTAATGCTGTCTGGGGTGCGACCAGCTCTGTCTCCAGGCCTGGCCCACAATGGAGTCTTCCTCCTTAAGTCACAGGGAGCCACACAACGAAGGACAGGAGGGTAGAGGGCACAAGGTCTCAGCAGACAGATAAGCGCCAAGGACACCAGGAATGCTAAGCACGCGTAGTGACTCACATCTGCAAGGGAAGAGTGTGCACGCCCCTTTCCCACCCAGGCTGGGAACAGATGGGTAATAGCCTAGAGATCAGCGTGGTGTGTGTGTGTGTGTGTGTGTGTGTGTGTGTGTGTGTGTGTGTGTGTGTGTGTGCACGCCTTTCCCACCCAGGCTGGGAACAGATGGGTAATAGCCTAGTGATCAGCGTACTGTGTGTGTGTGTGTGTTATGTGCACGCCCCTTTCCCACCCAGGCTGGGAACAGATGGGTAATAGCCTAGAGATCAGCGTAGTGTGTGTGTGTGTGTGTGTTATGTGCACGCCCCTTTCCCACCCAGGCTGGGAACAGATGGGTAATAGCCTAGTGATCAGCGTGCTGTGTGTGTGTGTGTGTGTGTGTGTGTGTGTGTGTGTGTGTGTGTGTGTGTGTAGGGCCAGACCACACCTGAATTCCCCAGACCATTATGTTTATCCAGACTCTTCCTCCTAGACCTTTATCTTATCTGCATTTCTGAATGAAGAGATCCTACCCTTAGGGGAGACATCACATGTCCTTTACAGCCTGCTGACCTCTAGGCTGTCTGTATGACCCAGGCAATACCAGATCCTAGGCCCTTAGGCTACAGAACCACTCCTCATGGCAGAGGTCACTAGTACTTTGCAAGGCAGCCATGCTCTAAGCTTTAGAGGTAGCTGCTACCAAGAAACTTGCTTCCAAACTGCCTGGTGTCAGACTCTAGACGTCTGCACTAACACCAGCTAAGCAGTGTGGAGCCTGGCTTCCTTCTTGTCCCACATGGGCTGTCCCTCTGCACTGACAAAGGACTGCACACAGGGGCACACGCAGAGCATGAAACCACAGCGCATACCTGTGACCTCAGTGCCTGAGAGGCCAGGACAGGAGGAAGGTAAACCAGGCGAGGCAGCTCGGCCTCAGGAAAGTAAAACACAACTAAACTAAGCTAAAGGGAGTGTAAGAAGCTGGAGACAGGCATGCAGAGGTGGAAAACCAGTGGTTTTCTCTGCATTCGTAGTCATGCTTAGTCTACAAGACTAAGTCCTAAGGCCAGGGCTGCACGGTGAGACCGTCTCAAAGGCAAAAATGAGTTTGAGATTAGAAGAAGGAAAGGGCGGTGGAGAGCAAGGTCAGGGGTGCTAAGTTCCTCTCTTCACAGAGAAGATGTGGTGAGCGCTGGTCAGAACATGGTTGCTTTGAAGACAAGTTTCAAGGGCAGGATAAAGAATGCAGGAGGTAAATTCATCACTACAGGGAGGGGTGGGTGTACCTGCCTTGCCAAGATGAGGCCGTTCACAATCACGTTCTTGAAAGGTGGTTGTCCAAAGAGGGCTGTGGCTAGCACTAGCAGGGTGTAAAACCTGGGGGGAAAGGGAAAAAAAAAAGCCGGGATAATTCATTAAAAGTAGAGATGGAATCTAAGCATAGGAAAATGTGTATTTACCCACTAGACTGAACTTCTAGCTTCGGTTCATTATAACTCTTTAATATTTTTTTTCTCCTGGCTTTTGTGGAGGTCAGAGGACACCGTGTGAGAGCTGTGTCTCTCCTTCCAACATGTGGTACTCACTGGGCTACCTGGCCAACCCCGTATTACACGTCTTGATAACCATGTAAAATGATAGATGCGGCTGTATCGTGCCCATAACTGGTCACTCAAAGTTAAGAGGCGGATTGGCAAAACAAAATTTTCTTAAAACAAAAGCTTGCAGTGAGAAGCCATAGCCAACACGTAAGGCACGCCCGGGACCACCAGAGATGCTATGAAGTGCCATGTTTCCTGTGAGATCCTGTGGGACACGACTTGGGATAACGAAAGACGAAAAGAACTCAGACTGCAGCATCAGGAACGGCTTCTGTTCGGCAGGGTCAGAAGTCTGTCACTGTGAAGGGGACACCCTCGCTCCATGGACTGGATTCCTCTAGCAGAGGTGATGCTCTTGTGTCATCGCCATCTGCTCTTGTACTGAAGAAGAACAGAGCCCAGACCAAACGTCCTCACACAAATATCCGTCCAATCATCCCTTTCTGTTCTACCCAAGGCCGCCTGGTGCCCCGGCGGCAGCTCGGGCAATGGAGGGAACAGGAAGCAGACAGTGAGGACAAGCGAACCACAGGGTGAGTTTACCAATGGCCAGACTTCACTTCCCCTGGAGAAACATGCTTACTTATTAGTGAGTAAACCGGCCCTCCTTAGAACACAGGAGTCTGTGGGGCTGGAGAGGTAAGATGAGTAGTTAACACATCCTGCTCTTTCAGAGACCAGAGTTCAACTCCCGGCACCCACATCACATGGCTCATAGCAGCCTGTAATTCTAATTCCAGAAAATCAGACACTCTTCTGGCCTTGGCACGGCACTTACATGCACAAACATGCACTTACATGTACACACACATACATGCATTTAAAAAACACTGAATGACAGCAAAATCCTAAGAACTTTGTCCCCAGAGGACCCTCTAATAGATTCAAACGGGAAGAGCAGAGGACCACGGCAGCAGGAGTGCACAGAGTGAGCGTCAGGCCACGAAGCCTGTGTGTGAGAAGGTGAGTGACCTTTTCCTAGTGAGCATGACAGGACCGCTTCACGCAGGGCACTGGCCACAGGGAACTAACACCAAAATCTCTCCAAATATCTAGTTTTTTTTTTTTTCCCAGAATGTGAACACATAAAGGCTAGACTTAAATTTTGAGCACATTCCCTGTTACCTTCCAATTTCTAGCACCCAACTTCCTGTCACCATAAAGATCATTTAAATCTCTGAGTAAAAGATTTTAAAATAAACAGGCCAAGAATACATATGAAGAGTTGTTTTGGTTTAGCATAGAGATATAGTTCACCGTGTGAATTAACGCAGACTGTA
Source organism: Rattus rattus (assembly GCF_011064425.1). Classification (NCBI taxonomy): domain Eukaryota; kingdom Metazoa; phylum Chordata; class Mammalia; order Rodentia; family Muridae; genus Rattus; species Rattus rattus. Next base: position 68,676,361 of record NC_046167.1, on the reverse strand, counting down.
ACGCTATAACTCTGTGGTCGCAAAGATTCCCACTGGAAAGACATGGTGGTGCCCACGCTGGATGAGAAGGGCGGAGGGCAGAACATTGTCTCCTCTCTGTACCAGCAGTAGGCGGAGGCGTGTGGGCATTTAAGGAAACAAGCAAAACCAAGGGAAACATCTGAAGAAAGACCGGCACACATACGTGGGTAACATACCATCCTCTGGTTTGATCGATGCCTTCGGCAATGAAGTCTGCAGGAAAGGCATCCTCGAACTCTCGCTTGCTCTCAAAGGGGTAATGAACCTGGGCGTAGGGCATACTTCCACTCTCGAACCAACAGTCAAACACCTCAGAGATGCGCCGCAACAGTCCTTTCCCGCAGCGGGATGGGATGGTCAGGTGGTCGATGCTGACAAACAGAGAAGTTGTTACCTCTATTCATGAAGAACTGAACAGGTTAAATGACAAGGCCACGTTTCCGTGTCATGCTACCGTACTGTGGTGAATGAGAGACTACACGTACAGTGGTGGTCCTGTAAGGTTATAAGGGAGACGAAGCTTTCCTTTTGACTAGTGACATGGTATGGGGGTAATGTGACAGGATGCTTTATTCATTTATGTTTATGATGGGATGCAAACGGACCTGTATAGCAAGAATAAAGGCACAGCACGAGAGTACACATGACGCACGGGGGTTAACGGTGACCTATAAACAGCTATGCAACCAGTTTATGTATTTACCATTATAGCCCAGGCTGGCCTTGAAATTGCTATGTAGCTGTGAATGGCTCTGAACTCTTTCCTCCTACCTCTGCCTCCTGAGTGTTGATTTCGGCAGCCATGCCTGGTTTTTACTTTAAGTACCAGGGTTCACACTCAGTCCTTGTAAGGCTGTTTGCCAAGCTATGCTACCTCTTTACATGGACATCTAAGAATCCTGACTGTATTAACAGGCCGGAGTGAGGAACCGATCTGGACCATCTAGGTTTGTGCAAGCTCACGCCAGAGAATTAGTACAACGAATGGATTTGTCTAACGACGCGCACTTCTCTGAACACACGCTAGTGGAAAAGTACATGTGCAAAAAATAAGAGAAAATAAACTGTGGCCTGGAGGGGTGGCGGACAGCTTTCATCCTGGCCCTCCGGTAGGAGGCAGAAGCAGATCGATCTCTGTGAGATCAAGTTCAGCATGGCCCACGAAATGACTTCTACGACAGCAAAGGGTACTATACTGTGATACTTTGTCTCAAAAGTCAACAGTTGTCCCCAAAGGCAGAGACCACCAGGGGCCCTCAATCCGAAAGGTCATGTACCAAAGAAAGTCATGTGACATTTCAATCAAGGAGGGAGGGTGCACATCACAAAACAACATGGCTCATCAGCCAAGGCTAGCAGGCCGGTGATTTCCAGGTGTAGATCTGCGACTCCCGGGAGATGACCTTACCAGGAGGACAGCATGGCAGTGAGTCAGGTGTTTGGGAACTCACCTCTCTCTGTGGAGATCTGAGACTTTTGTTCCCGACAATTCTTCAAGTTCTGCCACTGACCCGATGCACACTACCTGTCAAAAACCGAAGACAACAGGAACTCCTCAGAGCCCAGGCCGCCGTGCAGTGGCAGCCTGCTGTTCGGCTGTAGAAACCTGACTCTCTTTATGGGTCGGATTAATGGAGCGCTCTGAGCTACAGGGCAGTGACACCCCCCACCCCCCCCACAGGGCTCGTCTCTCAGGCAAGACCTTCCGCTCCAAAGAAGCCAGTGGCGACTTTGTTCCCCAGACTCCTCTTCTGCAGGTCTGTAGTACGGGTCCCTAAACCCACAGCCACCTCCTGGACAGACATTCCTGGGGATTTATCATAACCAATCTCTGCCTAGAATAAATAAAATACCTTAGACTATTAGCCAATGGCTAATATTTATACACAGTTGCTCTCTTCAGACACACCAGAAGAGGGCATCAGATCCCATTGCAGATGGTTGTGAGCCAACCATTTGATTGCTAGGATTAAACTCAGGACCTCTGGAAGGGCAGCCAGTGAGCCATCTCAGCCCAGCCAATGACATCTTACTTTCTTCCTTGTGCTTGGATCTTGCACTAAGGCTAGAACTAAATTACTGTGCTGGGAGAATAATAAAAATAGAAGGAGCCTAATTCACAAGGAGTCAGGACCATGCTCAGGTAAGGAGCTGTGGTGGAGATGGGTGGACCAGGGAATGAGGACCACCTGATGGAGAGGTCAGAGCGGCAGGATAGGCTTTGTGCTTCCACGTAGGAAAAGGCCTCTGCCTCTTGGGCACCCAGGGCCTTTCTCTGTTCCTTCCCTTCAGTCCCGATAACGTTCTGACTCAGTAACTTCACCGCTGCCTCTCAGGTCCCTGTATGGAATCCCTGGGGTGTAATGTTGCTCTCCACACAGGACAGAGGCCCTGCCGTGGAACTGTGTCTGCCTACCCAAGCAGATGCGTCTAGCCTCACATAAATCAAACATGATACAGGCAATGCTTGGGATGCCTTTTCCTCTCCAGTTTCTGCTTGAGCACTCCTAAGGTCGGTTTAACTTTGCTTCTTTTCCTTTTTCTCTTTAGAGAGTCCCAGTATATCCCTCTGGCTGGCCTGGAACTTTCTGTGGAGCTCAGGCTGGCCACGAACTGGCAGATTCACCTGCCTCTGCCTTCTGAGCACTGAGATTAAAGGTGTGTGTCACCATGCCAGGGGTCAGCTGAACTTGAAGTTAGTTCTAGAACTTCATGTCATGGCATGGGGGAAATCAAAGCAACATCCACTCACCATCTAATGTGTTGATTTGCACTGAAAAAAAAATGACTATTTTCTTCCATTTTTACAGAATAAAGACTTAAATCTGCACTTAAATAAAAAGTAAACCCCTAAGCACACTGTGTGACGTGACCATTCTAGAAAAGAATTAAGACAGTAAGAGTCCATACTTTTTGTTATTTTCTCTCTCTCTCTCTCTCTCTTTTTATCCGGAGCTGAGGACTGTACCCAGGGCAATCGCTCTACCACTGAGCTAATCCCCAACCCCAAGTTCACACTTTTTAACACCATACTCACACACCACGTGACAAAGGACTTCAGTGACAGTCAACCCAGGGCCCAGCCTCACCTCCTCAAAGTCTTCACTGACCCACAGTGGGATGGGGGTGCCCCAGTATCTGTTTCGGGAAATTGCCCAGTCACGTGCCTCCTTCAGCCAATTTCCAAACCGTTTTTCTCGTACAAACTCTGGGACCCTGTCACAGAGAGATGACACCGATGGTCATGCAGGAACACGAGACTACGGGAAAATTATAAGCCAGGCTGACACGAGCCTTTGTGTGCGTGACACTCTGCCGAGGCTACGCTAAGCTTGCATTTAGCACATCGAAAGAGGGCAGGGCACGTTCGGAGAGTTTCTTTTTTGCCCATTTGATTATTCATGAGGTAGGCTGGCACTTGCACAGAAGAACAGCTCGGGAGGACAAAGGTTTCTGTGCTTGCACTTTTCTGTAAAGCCAGGGGCAGAAGAAGTCCACACACCAGGGACTCAATACCCACACTGGTCATAAATAAACTGCTTTGGCCGACGAGGAGTAGTCTTCATCACAGTGAAGCTGACAGTCTGAGCACAGCAAGACTGCTGGTTTGTTCATCCATTTTGGAAACAGGGTCTCACTCTTGTAGTCCTGGGTGTCCCGAAACTCATTAGGTAGTAGTGCAGGCTGGCCTTGAACTCAGAGGTCTGCCTGCCTCCGCTTCCTGACTGCCCAGATTAAAAGTGTACATACCGTGTCTGGCTACAACATTCTCCCCAAAGTCAATTCATCCTGTAAGTCATATACAAGTACTTTTCTCTAGTGGGTTTTACAAAGAAAAGTGAGTTCTTGCATCTTCTATCATAAGCAGGTAGTACTT